>NW_009259336.1:587906-618026 GCF_000687185.1 Egretta garzetta
TGAGGAGTGCTGAGACAGCAGTTTTGGATGAGTTGTGTTGTTCACGTGCTAATTCTGAAATGTCTTTAAGAACTCTCTGGACACATACAGAGCTGACAGTGATGTCATACCTGTATAAGTAATCCTCTATAAATACACAGATCTAATCTTTTCCTCCTATTTTGGTTTCATAATTTCCATTTCATAATAGCAATAAGCTGTGGTAAGCAATGCATTTCTGGGGGATTATTCCACTTCTCAGGTGGCTGAAGTCACTCAACCTTTAGCCTCATATCTTTCAAGACATCTGAGAAGTGCAATAATTCCCCAGAAATGCACTGCCTGTCATGTCTTATTGCTTAATTACTTTGTACTTATCAAGTAGTTGCTCTTTAAATGAATGCAGAAGCACAGTATGTTTTACAATTATGGTGTGTATAGGAGCAGTATAACACTGTTATGGCAAAACATAAAATAAGTAATTGTTACAGTAGAAGTACAAAATAAAGCTGCAGTATGAACTATGGTACAAACTATGTTGGGTGCAGAACACTTCATTATTCTGGTAAGTATCTTGTGTATGGTTAAGTAATGGGACGTGTTCAGCTTTAATAAGGATGCAAAACAAGGACCAGAAGGAAAAGATACAACAGATAATACAAAACTAAACTCTAATTACAGAGTTTATATTCGTCTTGCTATTGATAGCTTTGGGAATATGTTAACATTTCTGAAACCAATGAAATTGCATTTGTAGTGATTTTAGTAGTGAAACAAATGAGTCAAATGGCGAGGTATATCAGCAACAATGGGGAGAGGCCACATATTGCTATTGATCTTCCAGAAAAGAAAGTGCCCAGAAATGGAGCAAGGAGAATAAAAAGCAGCTTTTACTTGCAGTAAAAGGAAATCCTCTTTGATTTTTTATGAAATCCTTAAAACTAAGATGTTATTCACAGTTACGAGCAACAGGAAATGATTTGAATTGAAAAACTCCATTTGCACAATTCCTATAAGAACTATTGTTGAAACCGCCACAGCTGATTACTGTAAGATCTCACTTCAGTTTCTTACTGGAGCAGTTTCCATCCTTCCTGTCCTGCGGGTAAAACAGGGTCCTCTGGAAGCAAGCCTTTATTTTAACTGGTGAAAAAAGGAAGACTAGAGAGAGCTGCTCAGACTTCAAAGGCTAGACTTACGTGTCTAGTTCAAAATCTACTTCTGAGCTACAGAAGCTCAGAAATGAAAAATGAAAAAAAATATTGGGAGCAATGATATGGGTATCATGAGTTCACTGTGTGCTAAAACCCATCTATTTATGATGGAAAGCACCTTCCTCTCCTGGTGCTGCTGAAAATAATGTCCTTTTTTTTAAAGCAGAAAACATATGTACCAACGTAACAAAATCTTCACAGAATCGTCTACTGAGTTTGGAGCCCTAACTGTCTAGGAGGAGCCACGCACAAAGATTCAGCCAGCCCAGAAATTCTGTTGCAGTATATAGTACAGTAATTCAAAGACAAGGAAATCACTTGACTGGCGGCTGAAGCAACTTACAAAGGTTTTATTCAAGGATACTAAGCTCAAAGACAGCCGTAATGGTCTGGAAGTATAAAATGATAAATTTAGCAGCATAACAAAACAATATTTATTCACTACTATTTTTGCCTGCGTTGTCTACACCATGCAAATAAAATATTATGGAGAATAGATATGATTGCAAATACTGATTGTCTCATTTAAAAGTGTTTCTTTATGCTAATGTAATATATTTCAATAACTGAACGATAATGCTTCATTAAAGGAAAAATGTCTGCAATTAAATTTTACTTTATACTTACCAAATATCTGTCTTACATTCCCTCATTTTGACTTGCTGGCAAAACTGGTGCTTGGACCTGTTCTGAGTCAAGTCCCTCCCTTTCAGAGGAGTCCCACCCAAGGCAACATCGCAAAAACCACCAACTGAAAGACATACAGCGGACATACAGGTATAAGTACAACATCACAGTGTTTCAGAGCAATTCTTGCTTTGTATGATATGTAAAGAAGCAAATCCCTTTTGGAGAAAAAAGGCTGAATTTGGCTGAAATGAAATCCAAAGCCTGATAATACATGACTGAAGGAAATCATAATATATAACACACACCATCTTCGAATCTATAGCATATAACTATGAACCTGAAAGAAAATCAACTTGCAAATTTCCACCTAAATTCATAATATAGCACTATCTCTGTCCATTGCAGCATAAAGATTAATTCATGTTCTAAAAAGCTCCTTCACTTTCTGCATCCACTTTGATGCTAGGAACTTATCTGTTAATGCTGAATACTCGTAGTGAGAAATTTTAATACTCTGCCATAGTAGACTTCCCATGCTAGCATCCTAATTTTCTCGATAGTTACTGTCACTGCAACCCTTAATTTAGAGCACAGAATTGGCACAATGGTAAATTACGGTGCTCCTCAAAAGCTTCACCTTCCAACCCCAGCACCGCGATTGTGTCAGAATTTGAAAGAAGAAGAAGAGTTTATTTCTCAGTGAGTGTGATGTCACATTGAGCAAGAAGGAACACATGAAGTGAAGAGATTTGCAATGCCAGTGTACTAGTTCAGAGCTCGTCACTCACATCTGAATTTCTGGAGCATTGTTCTTAGCACTTTTTTAAACTTGTCACTTCAAACCTCCTTGAAAACAGCTAATAGGAGTGGTGCACTTAGTTGGCATAATGTTGAATGTCATTTATGTGTAGATTATATTTGCTTCATCTATTGAGACATCATCTGTTTTTATTAAAAAAAAAGCAATTGCAAAGAGAAAATACTGCATGGAGAAAAGCACTAAGAAGGGATTTTCTTCTTAACTACTAGGGGATTTATT
This sequence comes from Egretta garzetta, assembly GCF_000687185.1. Lineage (NCBI taxonomy): Eukaryota > Metazoa > Chordata > Aves > Pelecaniformes > Ardeidae > Egretta > Egretta garzetta. The sequence continues at coordinate 590,769 of NW_009259336.1, forward strand.
CTGAACTGATCTTACTTGGATGGTGATAGATTTTCATGCCTTTGGTAAAGCTATGGAGGGTAGGTCAGAGATGAAGTAATGTAAACATTAAAAATTGTTTTTCAAACATAGAAAAATTGTCAAATTTTCAAACAGATAAAGATCATCAAAGTACCAAATGAACATTGTTTGATCAGCAAGAACCTCCAGAAATATTAAAAATCCAGACTGGGGCCATGCATAAAAATTGTCACAGTGGCAAAGAAGTGTGATGTATTATCCCAGAGGATGGTATCATTTGTATGTCCTCTGTGGACCTGGAAGGTCTTGTAACCCCCAGTATGAAAATGTTTAATTAATTAACCTACCTGGATTCCTCTCAGCTAGAGCCAAGACTTTAATATACAGCCTGTGAGTGACACAGAGTATATTAAAACAAGGAAATTCAGAAGCAAGTACTGTAGGCTGTATTCTGACTGAAACATGCCAGCACCTTTCTCCTTCTTGGTCCCCAGGAACACAGAAAGGGGATTCATTGCTCTCTCAGGGAAAAAAAATGCCAGGATGAGCGGAGGATGAAGACCACGGGATGCAAAGCAGCACATTTCTGCAGACTGAGACATTGCCATACAGCACTAGTCTTTTTTTCTGGTCTGTCAAGGGGCAAAGTAGTCTATTTGGTCCACCTGGGAGCTGGGAGTCAAGAGACAGGCCTAGGAACAAGCTAGACAGGCAGCCCTATCAATCAACATTTACATCCCTCAGGTCATCTGGCAAAAGAGCACATTCCTGCCCAGTTTGCAGACCAGGGAGGGAACTGGAGAAAGTAGGAGAATAGTGACTCTGGGGTATTGCAAGAGAGAAGAAGGTGACAAGAGTTGAAGTGAAAGAAGACAGGGATATCTGGGAGATACCTTGTTGGCATGGGGACACTTGGGTTACTAAGATAAGAGAGAGTTAGAAGTGTAGAGGGAATCAGGGAATGTAAGGGCCAAGGGAAGCACTGGGCTTAGCAGTGGGTGTAGAGGGAATGGATAAACTGAACAGTTTAATGGCTCAGTTAAAGTATGTGCTGCTGCTAGGATTAACATCATTTTAACACTTCTGATGTGAATTTTGGAGCAAACAATGAACATTGTTTGCAGACAGAAGTATTCTTTCCAGGAAAGTTGCTGTACTATCTTTCCAAGCACAGAGGAAGTAATTTCTTCTTATCTTTTCCATCCAAATGCTGAATGTAACTACCTCGGATCAAAGGCGTGATTTGGATTAGGAATGGTGCAGTCAAATTTAAAAAACTGAGACAACTAAAGCAGCAGATAAATACAAGGGAAAAGCTGAGTCAAATCAAATGCTGAAATATGCACAGAAGATAAATAATTGAAGAATAAAAATTGTACCTTGAGAGGTTTGTTACAATATGGTAATTTGTATATCCAAAAATTCCTCTACTACAAACTGGAGTATCCTTCATCTCACTTGTGAGATGACTTCTTACAGTAATTTTATTTAACTCTTCCCTGATAAATTCAGTTCAGCACTTGTAAGCAATACACTGCAGAAAACTATCTTGTTGCACTGTAAAATAAGTATACCAGTCCAAAAACCACAACGGATAATATTTTTTGTTTTCTTAATGGTAGATACCAAAAAAAATTGCTAAAATATTCTGTATATAAGAGTAAAAACCTATTATCATTCCTGATGCCTCTAACCCAGTGGAATTCATGTTTTATAAATGAAATGTTAGATCTTATTTCTTTATTGACTGGAAAAAGCCAGGTAAAATCCCAGAAGAATACCTACAGTACATCTTTTCTGACATGGGGCAATTGGCTGTTTCATTACAGGGAAATCAAACCAGATGTAACTTGATTTTTTATTATCTTCTTTTAGAGCAGAAATGGATCAATCTTTGGAAACCAGTATGGACGATAGTTTAGATGATAACTTGAAGAGAGCATATTTTAGTGTTTTGGGCCAGACAAAATAATGAAATTTTGCTTTAGAGCATTTAAAATGTAGTGAAAGGCGCTGCAGCATAATTCCAAGCATTTAAAATCTGGGCACAATTCATCAATACTTGTGAATTTAATTTTTCATAGAATTATTTAGGTTGGAAAAGACCTCCAGGATCATCGAGTCCAACCGTTAACTTAGCACTGCCAAATCCACCGATAAACCATGTCTCTAAGCACTACATCTACCCATCTTTTAAATACCTCCAGGGATGGGGACTCAGCCACTTCCCTGGGCAGCCTGTTCCAATGCTTGACAACCCTTTCGGTGAAGAAATTTTTCCTAACATCCAATCTAAACCTCCCCTGGCACAATTTGAGGCCATTTCCTCTTGTCCTATCACGTGTAACTTAGGAGAAGAGACCAACACCCACCTCGCTACAACCTCCTTTCAGGTAGCTGTAGGGAGCAATAAGGTCTCCTCAGCCTCCTCTTCTTCAGGCTAAAAAACCCCAGTTCCCTCAGCCTCTTCATAACACTTGTGCTCCAGACCCTTTACCAGCTTTGGTTTTGTTAGTCTTCTTTAGACATGCTCCAGCACCTCAATGTCTTTCCTGTAGTGAGGGCCCCAAAACTGAACACAGTATTTGAGGTGTAGCCAGTGCTGAGTACAGGGGGATGATCACTTCCCTACTGCTGCTGGCCACACTATTTCTGATACAAGCCAGGATGCCATTGGCCTTCTTGGCTACCTGGGCATACTGCTGCTTTATATTCAGCCAGCTGTTGACCAACACCCCCAGGTCTTTTTCTCTAGGCAGCTTTCCAGCCACTCTTCCCCAAGTCTGCAGCGTTGCATGGGGTTGTTGTCACCAAAGTGCAGGACCTGGCACTTGGCTTTGTTAAACCTCATACAATTGGCCTCAGCTCATAGATCTAGCCTGTCTAGATCCCTGTGTAGAGCCTTCCTACCCTCAAGCAGATCAGCACTCCTGCCCAACTTGGTGTCATCTGCAAACTTACTGAGGGTGCACTCAATCCCCTCATCCAGATCACTGATAAAGACATTAAACAGAACTGACCCCAATACTGAGCTCTGTGGAGTACCACTTGTGACCAGCCACCAACTGGACTGAACTCCATTCACCACAATTCTTTGGGCCTGGCCATCCAGCCAGTTTTTTATTCAGCAAAGAGTACACCCATCTAAGCCTTGAGCAGCCAGTTTCTCCAGAAGAATGCTGTGGGAAACAGTGTTAAAGGCTTTACTAAATTCCAGGTAAATAACACCCACAACGTTTCCCTCATCCACTAGGCGGGTCATCTTGTTGTAGAAGGAGACCAAGTTGGTTAAGCAGGACCTGCCTTTCATAAACCTACACTGACTGGGCCTGATCACCTGGTTGTTATGTTGTTTTCAACATATTATTTCATTATTATTTTTTAAGCATTTTATGGTCTGAGGGCTGGAAAATATTTAGTGTTCTATACAGGGCTGGTTTTTGATGGTTAAATTCACATGCTTTTTATCTATGTTAGCTAAAAATGACAATACAACCCCAGATCCCCTTATTTAGGGTGACTGCTTCTCATCTATCTCTAGTTGACATATCCAAACTGCTCACGCAGGTTGCATCTGTAGTCAGTCAAGAGCAATAGGATTTCCAGATGATGATTCAACACGTGTGTTTTAGATGTATTTCTAAGGATGGAACGAAACCTGCATTGGAGACCTTCCTTTCCCCTAATCCTTCCTAAGTTAGACTTACCTAAATTTATAAATAAGCTTAAAAATTGGAGCATAGATATAACTTGAAACAGTTAAATTAAATGAGAAGTACCCCAGCTTTACTGATTTGTTTTGAATTACCTAAATATATAACGAAAATAAATGGCAAAAATAAAGTGATATTTTACTGACTGGTACAACATTCACCAGTGTACAAGTAAAATGTGACATATCAATAGTTGGATTAGGTACATAAGATTAATCATTATTAAAACATAATAAACTTTGCCAACAGGAATCTAAAGAAGTTCAACAAAGGGAAATGCAAAGTCCAAGAACTTCCTGGGGCTGCATTAGGAAGAGTGGAGTCATCAGGTTAAGGCAGGTTATTATTTCCTTCAGTTCAGCCCTGGTGAGACATATCTGGAGTGCTACGTACAGTTCTGGGCTCTCCAGTGTAAGACAGACATGGACTTACTGGAGCAAGTCCAACAAAGGGCCACAAAGATTATTATGGGATTGAAGAATCTGATACACAATGGAGAGGCTGAGAGAGCTGGGACTGTTCAGCCTGGAGAATAGAAAGCTCAGGAGTGATCTTATCAGTGTGTATAATAAATACTTGGTGGGGGCAAGTAAAGAAGATGGAGTCAGTATCTTCTCTGTGGTATCCAGTGGAAGGACAGAAGGAGATGAGCACAAACAGAAACATAGGAAATTCCACTCAAGCATAAGAAAAAAGTATTTTTACTGTGGGAGTGGTCAAAAACTATAACAGGTTGCCTAGAGAGGATGTGGAGTCTCCATCCTTGGAGATACTGAAAATACACAATCCTGGACAACCTGCTCTAGCTGACTCTGCTTGACCAGGAGGGTTGGATCTCCAGAGGTGCCTTCCAACCTCAGCCATTCTGTGACTTTGTGTTATAAAACCTGAGGGTACTCATTCTCTTCACTGACCCTCACAGATATGTAACAGCACCAAGTCATAGCAAAAATGAGAAAGGAACAGTGTGTCTCATTGAGTGGCCTGGTCTGATGATAACCCGGGTGAAATCACACAGTCAGTGAACTTAAATAGAGCCATTATCAAATATATATCTTACCCATTATTTTCAGAGTTCTTACTATGCCCCAAACAGTAAGGAAATAAAGATGGGGTCCATTAGATGAGCCTCTTCTGCAAGGGATTTGGCAATGGCTCACTAAATAATATTATTAACAAATACCAAATGCTACAAAGCATAGGCTTTGTAACTCAATCATGCCAATGAAAGAAACTTAACCTGAACTGGAAAATGTCATTAAGTACAGGACAGGAAGAAGCCAGGAATTCATCTAGTGCTTTCTTTTCCTCTGAGACAAGGTCAAGACCATACTTAGCAGAAGTCTGTTTAATGTATTCTTGAAAACATCCAGGTAAAGGGATTCCAGAGCACCCGTATGTAATCTGTCCCTCATAGTTTCACTATCCATGTAGCTGGAAAGCTTTTTCCTGATAGCCATCTTCACCTGGTCAATGAGCAAGGAGAGCTGATCCTCTTTACAGTAATCTTCTATATTGGCAAACTATTACGATAGATAACGACTACTCAGTAGTCTTCTTTTCTCTGTCTTAAAACTAACAAACAAACAAAACCCCAAATCACCCAACCATTTTCCCCTATGCAATATTTTTCACTAGAATTGTCATCATGCAATCTTCTGGCAGTCTATGATATCCCAGACATCCTGCATATATAACTTACATAGAGCAACAAGAAGGGGGGACAATGGAGAAATGACTGCTATGCCCCAGAAAGGGCTGTAGATTCACTGGGATGCAATCTTAAGGACAGAATCAGCACAAGGTAACTGAAGAACAAAGGAAGAACAAATTTTACTGAAAGTAGTGGCAATTTTCAGGTAGTTTTTAATGTGCGTCTTGGCTTGATAACAGCAAATGAGAGACCTAAAAACTGTGAAAGTACTAAACCTCTCCTAGCTGTGGTGGATTAAGATCTTTACTACATCTTCTCTAATACCTAAGGTCATCCAAGTTTTATGCCTGTCCAAATATGAAGTTTTCTTACCGTGAGCTGTAAAAACTAGCAGTAGCTAATATGGCCAGGTCCTGTACATCTATTCATTGTCAGTGCATTTACCAGAAGTCATGAATGCTATCTAAAATGAACAAAACAACGAAAAAAAAGAATGATGTGTCTTTTCTGAGAATACAGTATAGCATTAGAAGTGACAGTGGAGTTCTATATTTAAAACATGAATTTTGCAGTAAAATTATTAACAGGTAGATTCTTCAGTCCTTTATAAACTGAAAAAGTTAACTTAAATGCAGGATGTAAGCATGATTTCTACATCTAAATTAGTACACATCTGAATACTTTGCTTCAGAAAAACTCGGGTATTTCCAGTTTCTCTTTTTAATAAATCACAATACAAATGAAATCAGCATTTTACTAATTGTTGCAAAGAACACAAAGAGTAAAGTTATATCTCTATATTTTTCTGGGACCAGCAATCTCATAGTCTCTCTGTCAGCATGAAAACCCTTGATGTGATATTGAATTAAGAGCTACCTTTTGACAGCCATCTTCATGTAATATTCAAACCCCTTTTCACCATCACAGGCACAGTACAAGCCTGAGATCTTTGCTTGAAGAAGATGGAGAAGTTGATTCATGCCTTTGTCATGTCTAGGTTGGGCTACTTCAATTTATTATTTTAGCTAAGTCAAGCTAAAATGCCTGCTTCAGCATCTCCAATTTTGTCAAAACATCAGTTGCTACAAATCTACCCCAACTCAATACTGTTTATCAACCCACTTCTTTAAGTGTTTCCATTTACTTCTAGTAAAATATCACATTTATTTTAAAGGAAAGCTTTCAGCTGGAGAACCGTACTAGTCTTGCTAATTTGTGCGTTTATTTAATAGACTAAATTTTGAAAGGGGCTTTCAAGTATGTAGGCATAAGCATTCACACATGTAAGTAATAGAGTTTATGCTTGCAAAGCCCATTTTGACAAAAGGGATTTGCTTCAGAAAATTCTATCCCGTGTGTAGCTAAGTGCTAGATCCATCACATGGATGCAGAGATGACAATGTTTTTAAAATATATGAACAAATTTTTCCATAAGTAAAAAGTTTTGAGTACACCCATGGAGTCAGGCCTTTCAGAATTTGGCATAGATTTAAAGTGGATTTTCATTGGGAAGCACCATTGTTAAAGCAGCAGTTTCAGGACAATACCGTCACAGCTCACTTCCAGTTTTAGTGGTTTTGAAGGACACAGTCTGGTAGTTTGTACCACTGTCTCAATTGTTTTTTCTTCTCATAACCTTACTTAGCACAAATAGATAAAAACAGGAGTGGAAACTGTGCTAATCTAAACCAATTTTCTGCATGAAAACTGTAGATTTCTTCTCCTTATTTGTGCACATAACCTAATAAAGCATTATTGAAATAGGTTGTTTCTTTTAGAAAGACATCTGACATTGATAAAAGGACTCCAAGTGATGGGGAATTTACCATATTCTTCACTAATCCATTGCAAAGCTGATTGCCCTCACTGTTATAAATGTGTATCTTGCATCTACTCTTTCAACTGAAATCCCCTGTGACTGCACGTTGGTTCAAGTAAGATGCCATGACTTGTGTAAGAGCTTAATACATCAATGAGTGCTCCAAGTGCTGACAATACAAAATGAGTGAGCTTTCTCCAACCATCAGATCAGATACAATAATCTTGTTACAGAACATTTATGCTTAAATTTAAATTTATAAAGCATTGCACAGGATTTTAACCATGCTATTTCACTGACCATAATGGAAATTGTCTGACTGCATGCCCTACAAGCTGCTGATAAAAAGTACGTGTTAGACACTAAGGGCAAGATATATGAAATGAATTGGGTGCTGCTGTGTTGGGATTTGTAATGCCTAAACTTTTAAGCTGCTTGACTTCCTTTCTGCTATCAAGGTCCTGGATTAGATGGCCAAAACTCAGTGGGAATAACAGTATAAATCAGTGGGAGCACATAGCTGCCTCCCAGCAGCCAGCAAGTTCTGTAGGAAGCTTCTTTATTCTAGCCACTATAAAGCTTTAGCTATTGCTAAAGAGGAAATATATATTGAATTACATTTCTGGTCACGGTTTAGCAGCTTACACTGCAATTAGAAAGCACTGAAGATTCTTTCTGTACTTCAAAATCATGCGTCCGGGAGGTAGATATACTTATCCCCTTCTGTGTGAGGGGATGAGGCAAAAGAAACACTTCAAGAGAAGGCAGTAAGGGTGATGGCTCTTTTACATGAGGGCTCCTAAATTAAACCTTCTTTCCAGCATGTGTGAAATCAGTAATCAGTTGCTTCCTCTGCTTGAAACAATTATATTCCTCACCACCCAAAGGATCAATCTAAGCACAGCAGATATCATCAAACTCCTTTCTGAACTGCACTACAAAGCTGTGTATGGCTACCATCCTCCAAATTAATTCCCTAAGCCAGGTCCTCATCATGATGTTCCTGGCATTGCTATTCTCTAAGCCTCCGTCCCCAAATAAAGATTTTAATCCCAAGTGCAACATGCTCCTCAGCCTTTCACAGAATCACTAAATGGTTGAGATTGGAAGGGACCTCTGGAAGTTATCTGGTCCAACTCACCTGCTCAAGCAGGGCCACCTAGATCTGGTCATCCAGGACCACGTCTGACAGATTTTGAGTATCTTCAAGGAGGGAGACTCCACAGTGTCTCTGGGAAACCTGCACCAGTGCTCGGTCACCCTCATAGTAAAAAAGTGTTTCCTGATGTTCAAACAGAACCTTCTGTGTTTCAGTTTGTGCCCATTGCCTCTTGTCCTGTCAGTGGTCACCTCTGAAAAGAGCCTGGCTCCATCCTCTTTGCACCCTCCCTTCAAATATATATACACATGGGTAAGATCCCCCTGAGCCTTCACTTCTCCAGTCCCAGCTCTCAGCCTTTCCTCATAGGAGAGATTCTGCAATCCCTTCACCGCCTTCAGGACCCTTCACTGGACCCTCTCCAGTGTGCCTTATACTGAGGAGACCAGAACTGGACATAGTACTTCAGGAGTTGCCTCATCAGTGCTGAGTAGAGGGGAAGGATCACTTCCTTTGACTTGCCAGCAACCTTCTAATGCAATCCAGGATACCATTTGCCTTCTCTGTAGCAAGGGCACATTGCTTCTTTCTGTTCAGCTTGGTGTCCACCAGGAGCCCCAGGTCCTTTTCTTCAAAGCTGCTTTCCAGGTGGACAGTTTCCGTCATATATTGGTACTTTTCCACTCTGCTGTTTCCATACTTCCTATTTCTCAAACTCCTGCATCATGAACATGCAAGATATTTCAGGTTCTTTGATACTGGTTGCCTGAAGATTTACTTCTGAACTGTATGGGTTACTGTTTCCAGGAAGCAGCTGAAGTACCACAACACCTCAGAGCTAGACCTCCTGTTCTGATGAAGTAAGGGGAAGTGGGGAAAAGAACTGGGAGAGGGGTAAGGAGAGAAATACTAGAATAAAAATCTAGCACATACAACTGGATTATTGAACAGAGAGATACAATTTATGCACTTCACATAATATGTCAGTAGGACACATAATATGTCACCAGGACTACAAGTCACTTCGTGAACAGAAGTTAGGAGACCTATGTACTATTGCAAATTCCATCATTTCTTTCCAAGTGAGCAAATCCCAGAACATATTTGTCTCAGAATTAGAATTATTTATATCTATTTTTATTAATAAAAGAGATGTTACATGGTCAATAATTTACTAATTATAAATATTGTTGGTATTACCAGGAAAGTAAGACATACCCTGACTACCTGATTTACATTTTGTGATAATTCTTTGAATGACTTCATTGTACTGAATGTTTAACAAAGAAGCATTCACAGTGCACTATGATATACATTGCTATAGTTTATGACCTGCTGGCATGAACTGAATAATACATATCTTATATAATGCTGGTCTAAAATATAATAGATGTGCTCTTGAAACATGAGTTTGCAGGCTGTTCTGTTAGACCCGTGGCCGGGGCCCTAGAAGTTTATACACAAATCTCATTGTCACCTTATAGATCTTTGCTGTTATATGCAGAAACTTATCTTGTCCTTTCTGTTTTGCACCTAAGAAGAAAGGTTGAACTATGTTAACTTCTCTTGCTCCCATTATGTCTGGAAGGGGACACCATCCTTGAAAGTAGGCAAAGGGATTCAGTTAATGTTCAGCTCTAGGTAACATTACCAATTCTCTTACTATACTTAACACAGAAAAACCCTTCCTGTTGTTAACTTAAGATGTTGATATGTGCTGATGATAGAGAGGTAACTTCTGAGGTATGTGGATTTCAGAATGGCTGCATTTCTTTTTGCAGAGTCTTATGATTCTAAAAAGTCCTCATGGGATAAGGCAAAGGCAAAATTAAAGATTCCTGAAGTAACTCTGTAAAAATATACAAGGAACTTAATAAATCATGTAGACTGCACTTTGGAGCAACAACCTCTAACATATCTGGGGGTTAAGAGACCTCAAACAGCATCTCCAAAAACTATCACTAAGCTCAGCTTTATATTACTATGTTTCACACCAGCTGAGGGAATTCTTTCTCCCTGTTTTTCAGTAATCTAACAAAGCATTTTTGTGTCTCTCAGCATTTAACATTCAATTTGTTAAATGTCACTAAAGAAAAATAAAATGAAAATACATCAGTTAATAATATACTCTTTAATGTTTCATCATCCCATGACTCTCTGTTTCGCCATGTTGACCTAATTTGCCATGACAGGAACATGGTCCTTGTTTCTGAATATTCCAAGTGTAGAAACGTCTAAATCTTAGTGAGAATTGTATGCTATCTTAGGAAACACAGACAGCTTTATTGACATTATTTTAACTGTTCATAGTAAAGATAAATCATTAAGAAGACACAACTATACTAAGTGGAACATGATTTATTTAGGTACCTAATGTTTTAATTGCCCCAGTTAGGGGCTGATCCTTCCTCACATGGCACTCTGACATTCTTCTTACATCAGACTTCAAAGTAGTTATTTAGTATCTTGCTAGATTAGGCAAAATTGAGCTGTAAATCCAAATTTTGTTAGGACTGTCTGACACTCTAAATGAATTTCACAATATAAAACCTTCAACTGGAGTAAGACAAGCAGGCTAGGAGGTTAAAACAATAATATGCCTTCCATTTATTAGTCATGTATTTAAATTCATCCATATTTGTTATCACTGAAAATCCTTATGCTTTGACAGCAGTGGCTACTGCAGGAGTTTCAGCCATGGGGGACAGAAGTCCACATCACAAAACCATAGAATCATAGAGTCATAGAATGTTTTGGGTTGGAAGGCATCCCTAGAGGTCATCTAATCCAACCCCCCTGCAGTCAGCAGGGACACTGCTAACTAGATCAGGTTGCTCAGAGCCCCATCCAACCTGGTCTTGAATGTTTCCAGGGATGGGGCCTCCACTACCTCTTTGAGCAACGTGTTGCAGTGTTTCACTACCCTCATTGTAAAGAATTTCTTCCTTATATCCAGTCTAAACCTACCTTGCTTCAGTTTGAAACCATTACCCCTTGTCCTGTCACAGCTGTCTCATTTTCCCCATCTTTCCTATAGGCCCCCTTTAAGTACTGAAAGGCCGTAATCAGGTCTCCCCGCAGCCTTCTCTTCTCCAGGCTGAACAGTCCCTACACTCTCAGCCTGTCCTCATAGGAGAGGTGCTCCAGCCCTCGGATCATTTTTGTAGCCCTCCCCTGGACCCGCTCCAACACTTCCATGTCCTTCTTGTGCTGAGGGCTCCAGAGCTGGACGCAGTACTCCAGGTGAAGTCTCACCAGAGCAGAGTAAAGGGGCAGAATCACCTCCCTCGACCTGCTGGCCTTGTTTCTCTTGATGCAGCCCAGGGTACGGTTGGCCTTCTGGGCTGCCAGCGCACATTCTCGTGTCATGTCCAGCTTTTCATCCATCGGTACCCCCAAGTCCCTCTCAGCAGGGCTGCTCTTAATCCTTTCTTCCCCCAGCCTGTATCGATACTGGGGGTTACCCCGACACAGGTGCAAGACCTTGCACTTGGCCTTGTTGAACCTCATGAGAGCCGTAAGATCTTAAGTGAGAAGAGAAGATCTGAAAGGCTGATAAAATTAAGCTTCTCTTTCACCTTCAAGACAGCCATCCTAAAACAAGATGGAGGCATTCTGGCATTATTGTGAGTAAGGTTCTGTTTCCATCTTTAATTAACCTGTGAATACAAAAGGGCCTATAGCAGTCATTACTGTTAGGCACCAACTCACAAATGCAAGAATTCAGAAAACTGGAGGAGAAGGATGAGCAAAGTGGTGAAGATTTAGGTTAGATGTCAGATCGGAACATTCTGTTGAAATTATTGCAAAGTACTTGCTGGCAGAGAGAATAGTAAATCTGGCCAACTACATTTATTAAAAGTATTCTCTATGCATTATTTATTTACAAATAATCACCTTCCAGATATTTAAGCATTAGAGAGACTCAGTTTTTCCCTAGAAAATTAATTAATTTACCTATCCCAGTATAACCCATTTATCCAATTTATCTTCTTTTTTATTCTACAAGCTACCCGTAATTTGTGCTGTCACATTAATATATAGTGATTCCAGTGCACTTAATCAGGACAACTCTAAAATGAAGAAATGGAAGGAAATGCATAAACATTTACAAGGTCATCTGCCAGCATATCATTTCATGAGTGAAAGTATCCTATGAGGAACACTATAACCTTAAAAGACAAGATCAACATGAGTACACTTTTTTTTTGTTTATTCCTAGATTCATAGGCTTCATATGTACTAATCAGTATCTACCATTCCCATGAGATAATTATAATGAAAATTATTAGTTCCAAATGCAGCACCACAGAAAGAGTAAACTCAGATAATCATTTGATCTTTCATGTTTGCAACCAGTTTCACACGTTCCTCCCTTACAATCCCAAATTAGTTTTGGCAACTACTGCTGATTACCGTGTACTCTCACTTTCGAACATTTTATATTAATTCAGAAGCACAGATTAATTCCCATTAGCTATGTTCTCAGAAGCTTGGAAATTACTTCGGATATACTTTCTACAGTGTTCCTTTTTCTTCTGGTGCACACCTATGGTGGACTTCAGGAGGAGTTCAAGGTGGGGATGTTCCCTGATCTGCTGAAACCTTTCACAACGAAGAACATTTCCCAATGGAACATAAAAAAATTTCACCTAGCAGTGGAAACATAGGCTTTATTCAAATCAAAGCAACTTCACAAAAAATTGAACAGATGATTTCAAGAAATTTGTTTAAAATTATCATATGCAGATAGGAGTACATTTCTAAATGTAAGGGAAAAAAAAAATCCATTTCTTCCAACGAAGATCAGAGGTGAGAAAACAGATAGCCAAAGTAGAGGAAAAATACGCAACAATTTATGAATTGTTTTCATCTACTTGGGTTCCTGCCTGTGAAACCATTATCCTAAACATAACATAAAGTGATGTAGCCTGCAGTCCAATTATCTGCCTGTTCTAGATGATAAGGGACAGGAGGCAAGTATGGGGCAGTGAAGTATGGCAACTTTTGTCAACGCCCTCTCAGCGTTAAACAAGATAGTATCACTCCACTGAAAGAAACTTTAGACTAGATTCCAATTACAGACAATGGAGAGCACCAGGCACTTCTAGGATGCAATTAATTATTTTAGATGTCTATTTTGGATGTGCTTGATCACATCCTGAAAATATATAGTACTCAACAGTGTATAGGGGCATCTAGACATTTAATTCACGTGTGGACAGTGTAGATGTACATATTTGGTCAAAGCCCATGCTATTTCTCTGATTACTTTGGCGTATTTCTTTCATTTGGAAAAGTCAATGAGGAGCCTTATGAGTGACTAACTCCATTGGTATCTGTAGTCTGCAAGTCACTCAATCAGTGTGATGATTTATAATGCCAGATATTATGTTATCCAAACATCTGTTCCTTATTAGATAAGCTTCAGGCAGTGTTGTGTCCTTCTGGCCAGTTGCCTTTTCTGCTGAAAATCAGATTTATGTCTTGCAAAGCTTTCACCAGGCCTCTGTTTTCTGAGGGGTATATGAGGACAGCATTGAAGCCTCTGTGCTCTGAGCACGCATTCAGTTAGACTACCACTGGCATCAGTTTTCTTCCTTCAATGTCAAGAGAGGGAACCACTGGGACAGCTCATGCTATGGCATATCCAAGATATTGACAACATGCAGCTCCTTATGTTCATTTTTTTAATTTACAAGTCCAGTTTAACAATGAGCAGAACAATGTGTGCATTGATGGCCTCATGGAAAAGCAGTGACAGAAATTAAGAGCAATATTTAAAGAAAGTAAAAGTAAGAAAGAATTAATCACCTATCGCCACTCCTTACAGAGATGAACGTTTTCAACACAAGGCATGTTATTAGATCCCCAGCTACTACAAAGATTATTCAGTATCAGTTTCAGCCAAAAGAGACCTTTTCTACTCAGAATTTTTATTTAAGGTGTTCACACATTAGTTCTTGAGGACTAATGCCTTCCTGTAGTAAACTAGGGCTTTGTCACTTCCAGGTTAAATCATGGTATATGGCAGTACTCAGAACTACCCAAAAAGGCAGAATTTAGTGGGCCTACCTATTAAGTAACATAGCTGAGAGAACACATGAACCTTGGCTGCCCTAGCTGTAAAATGACCAGAACAAAGTTTGCAGTGGTCACTTGGAACCATAAAACTGCAAACAGACATGTTTCTGACTGTGTGAGATCCCTTGTCCCTCAGTCTCTGATATGACTGTGGTAAATCTGACCTGAAGTGTTTGCACTTACACTGCTGTGCCATGAACAACAGGTTTCTTACGGGGTGTCATTTGTATCTGATTGTTTTTAAACTGTTACTATGTTATCAGCTAACATTTCTAATTAATAGAATATTCTTAACAAAGACTTTTTTTCCTCAGCCTACTCAATACTATGCTACAGACCAGACTTTGGCATGGGAAGGAACAAACTTCTGTTCTAGGCAAAGTTTACAATTGCTTTAATTAAAAGTGAAAATGCAGATATACCTTGAGATCTACTTTGCTCTGTGGCCTTCCTTCTCTCTTGATTAGACAGGATCTTGCTATTTTCAACCATCTATCCTTCTAGGCTTTTTAAAGTTGACTGCTCATGGAGCTGTGAGGGTTTAACAGGAAGCAAGTAAAAGACATTCTTTTGACATTAAAAGAGTTCACAGGAGTTCCCATTTTCAATGATTTTATGTATATTTCTGTAAGATATAATTTAAAATTATGTGTTGCATTTGGAGAATGAGTGTTTATATGGAAAACACTTTAACATATAAATGAATAAATAGATGTATCCTGTGAAAGCTAAGTCTTGATATACTTGATATACTATATTCATGTTGTGGATGCAGTCCAGCTAGTGAACCAGTTCTAGTGTAATACTGTAATTACTATAATTCACAATTACCATGTTTAACTAAGGTAGTTTTAAAAATCTCTTTACAGCTATAAACCAAACATTGATATTTACCATAAAGTCTATTCATGTTACATTTCATCCCGTCTTGTCCTGTCAATCAATGCCTAATGCAGTGTTAGTCTAATTATATACATACAATGTAATTATATTGTAAGTAGAAATCCTCATATTAAATATAACAATGCTTTAGACATAAGTAGACTAAAGAAACAATGATCTACAGAGTTGTGTACAATGATTCTTATCTAAACAAAGAGCTGAAATGTCATATGAAGATGGAGCACAATGAAAGTGATTGATATGTAATTTTTTATACTAGTTAAGATATTTTATGCTATCTGACTACTTTACAATGCACTCTAAATGGAAAAAAAATTGTGTCATAATGCTGGTTGAAGATATATATTTCTGTTGCTGGTTTAACCTTTTTAAATTACACTATTGTTTTCGAGGAAAGCTTATAATGCTTCTTAGATGAGTGACATGTTTTCTTTTTAGCTTTAGTACTTTACAGAAGAAAAGATGAAGCAAGGAGAGCATCAGATCTGGGAAGCACGTGCACCAGCTATTATCAGTCACCTAGCTCATACTTGTCTCATTAATGTGGTTTCTGAAGAAGGTCAGACCTGTAGCAGATGTATTACTCAGGTGACAACAGGAACATCAGCACTGATGCGTATCACTCACAGAAGTAAAACCTCTCTGCTTGGGCCATTGCTGTCCAGTCAGGACACCATTACAATGAATAAATTGTTACACTTAGTCTCATAAGTGTATCTAAAAAAGAACTGCCATCAGTGTACTTCCTTCAGTTCTACAGAATAGATCTCCTCAGATGCAGACAAAGGAGGAATTTTGGAGAGAGAAGGGGAAAAACATGTCTGTATTCTCTAAGTGGGTCATATCGTGTGGGAAGAAACCTACAAGTCTGGTGCATTTCCAAAGTATGAAGTAGACAACAATGAACACACAGAATCACAGAATCACAGAATGGCAAGGGTTGGAAGGGACCTTGGGAGATCATCTAGTCCAATATTGTAGATCAACATCCCCAAGAGGTATTCAGTGCAGGCTGAAAAACCTAATCTAAGTGTCTAAATGTCAGTGCCTATACGTAAACTAAAAGTCTAAGTTCCCATTACAGTCAGCTGAATGTTAGTCAATACAAACAAGAGGCCTCTACATCTGACTAAATATCACTAGCTACTTTGGGGTGATTTTAAGAGCTCTCCAGAATCTATTAATTGTATTGACCAGATGGAAGCTTAGATACCTCACATGTTGGTGCTTGCATTTAGAAACCTGAATTTAGATTCTAGAATCCAAAGCTGAGCATCAGCCCTGGTCTGTGTTTGTAAGTTTGGGAACAAATTATGTTCATGTTATCACAGGAATCAGCAGTATAGAGAAGCATTCTTGCTTGTTAGCTGTTCAGAATGAACTCGGTATATTAAAAAAACCCACAAGATTTAAAACCCTGTAGCCAGGGACAGACTTGAGCGCAATCATTTACAGAATTTTGGGGGATCTGTTCTGAGAATCCTGTGGTCTGGCCCACCTAATACTACTTTACTGAGTTACCACACAGCAGAAACTCTAATTTGTCTGCCAGTCATCTAGGTCTTGCCCCCTGACATATGCAAAGTAGCTTGTTCTTCTTTAAAGAGAAAATAACCTCAAAAAGTCAAATGTGCTGGGGCAACAAGTGACCTGTACACAAACCATGACCACGAAACAAGTGGACCAATGTGACTTGTTCCTGTGTGTAGTAATAACTCACTCCTTCCAGACTTGTTTTCCTCTACCCTTTGAGGAAACTGAGCCTATACGGGGTCTAGTGTTGTAGTGAAAGGATGCAAGACAGACCTCAAAGGCTAAAATGTCAAGAAAAGGAGGTTACAGAGATGGGAATATGTGATATCAGTTTCACTTGGGAAGGCTTGGGAGGCTTCTATGGCTGAAATACAAGAGAAATAGGTTTTTAATTTTTTAAAAATAATTTAGGACTACCCTTCTAAATCTTTATTGAGACCAGTCTGGCCATCTCTAAAGAAGTTTTCCTCATATTCAGATGGAACTTCCTGTGTTTCAGTTTGTGCCCGTTGCCCCTTATGGTGTCACTGGGAGTGTTCTTTAAACATAGGAATACTTGTGGTTCTATTGTCAGATATCTTCATATCTATGGCATATTTGACATACAAGGAGAGGCTGAGAGAGCTGGGACTGTTCAGCCTGGGGAAGAGAAGGCTCAGGGGGATCTTATCAATGTGTGTAATAAATACCTGATGGGGGTGAATAAAGAAGATGGAGCCAGACTCTTACCAGTCGTATCCAGTGAAAGGACAAGAGATAAATGGCACAAACTGAAATGCAGGAAATTCCACTCAAACATAAGAAAAAAACTTTTTTATTGTGAGTGAGGTCAAACACTGTAGCAGGTTGCCCGGAGATGCTTTGGAGTGTCCATCCTTAGAGATATTGAAAACGTGACTGGACAAAACGCTGAGCAACCTGCTTCAGCTGATCCTGCCATGAGCAGGGAGTTGGACTAGAGGATCTCCAGAGGTGCCTCCCAACCTCAGCCATTCTGTGATTTCGTGATTTCTCAGTTCCATATGCCTGGTCAGCAGAAGATAAAATATTTTTAATAACTCTTTCAACTTTCTGAAAACTTTGGAATCATTACTGTTTTCACATATTACGCAAGACTATTTAGAAATTTGCATTACGTCAGAAGTTTAGCATAAGCACTGTAACATTTAAACTTGATAAGCACAAATCAAAGTTTAAAACACTGGTGACTTTCATATTCATTGTCCCTTTTTTTTAGCTCTTCAAGCTTTAATTTCCTCATTTTTTATATATTTTTGTCATTAAATTTCAAAAAGCATGTTTGAGATGAGAAACTGAATCCCTCTGTACGTATAATGGTTGCCAGCTGAAAGTCAGTAACTAGTGAATGGAGGTAATCCACTAGCAAAATAACCTTTACCAAGTTTAATGGCCTTCACCCACCTACAAAGCACACCCAGAAAGCTGTGATCCCTTATAACCCAGACATCCACAGCTCTGAGCATCAGCTGGGGTGCACTCCCTGCCCTCCACTCTCATTTATATCTCCATTTCTCTGCTTCCTTTGAGGGTATGTAGCATCTCCCAGAGGTGCACCTTGGTGCACCTTGAGGCAAGTCCCCAGGCAGTAGTTTTATCCCATTGAGCCATAACTGATTGTCACCCTTCCAGCTGCACAAAATGTGGCTTACGTTGAAGTCATTCACTGAATATATTGAAGCACTGCTTTGAAAAGGTATGCCTGTATTTTCAAAGTGAAGTGAATTTCCATGGACAGCTGAAGCAAGATTTAGAACAGATCAATGAAACCTCTCTCAGCTGATAAAAAAAAAAAAGGTTGTGTAGACTTTAAAATAATCAAAGAGTTAATCTAGTTTCATTCCTACATGACTAAAACTCACTGGTAGGCTTTTATTATGTTAATTTTCCAAACTTGCAAAGCAAAAAACTCAGTAAACTGAAAGTAACCAAAGGGGCTGTTTGGTAGAGACAGAAATGAACTGTGTCTTTTGAAGTGTTCCAGAGAAAATGTGTTCAGAATATTTAAGTCTCAAGTGAGTTACCAAAGGTTATTCATTCACAAGTGAGATAAATTCATACCTGTCAAATTGTCTGGATCCTCTGTGTGATCACTAGGGCCTCAAATAATTTATTTTTTTCCCCAGTGAAAGTTCAATATTTTCACATATCCAAATGTAGTAGCATTTCCTGTGTCTGAAAGTAAATTAATTCATTTTCCTTTCATCTCACTTTCTACTTTTACCAGACTAGTGTAAAGAAAAAAAAAAATTCAGGTTGGCTGACGTAAATTGTTTTTAAATACAATTTCACAGTGCAAGCAGCCTGCAACCTCCTTACAACAGATGCTATATTTGTAAACACAGTCTTTAGTAAAATCCTATGGCTGTCAGTGATTTAAAACGGGTGTGTACAGTATTATTTCAAACTAATTCAAGACCTGCTTAGCACTTGAACATTTTCCCGCTGCTTAAGTTCTTGTATGTGCAAAAGAAGGGTATATGAACCAAAAACTTACCGTCTTCTCCACTTTGATACTTGATCCAAAAGGAATTATATGCAGCCTAAACTTGCCTTATTGTAGTAACAGGAATCACTGTTTCCATCATACAAAGTGTGGACTGAATTTGGTATCAGCCCTGTGGACTGATGAAAATTCAGTGGAGCAGGGTGAAAAAAGGAGCCGTGGAGTCAGCAAGAATAGCAGAAACCTTATATTTGCAAGGAAAAAAAAGAGATTATCAGGGCAGGTAACAGAGAAACAGTTTTCTCATGAAGCTGGAGCAGCAAAAATGGTGGACAGAAGCACTTACCAGCAGTCATGCTACTGAGAGACACAAAAAGAGACAGAGACTGGCACTGCAGACTTTTCCTGTGTTTTCCTAACTGTTCTTTTTACTATCTGCACATAACAGCAATTTAGATTGTAAGTAGATTCAAGGTCACAGTCGCAGCACAGCCAAATTTTTGTAAAAGAGTATTTATTTTTTTACATTTCTGACTGCATGGCAAATAGCTTAGTTTTATTTACTTTCACAAAGAAAGAAAAGGAAAAAAACAAGTCCCATATACTTTTCACAAGTTTTTTGCTAACTAGATTGACGATAAAAAAACCAGAATATAGTTTCTCAAATAATAATTCTGTTTTATTTTTTTGTATTCTGTACTTTTTACATTTTCTGGTTTTGTTAGTGAAGTGCTGTATTTTGCAGCATTTATGTCCTACCTTTTGCTGTATTTGGCATCTCAGTGCAATGAGATAAGATCGAATAAGGCAGTGGGACAAAATTCGGAAAATCTCTGAGTATTTTCTCCTGCATAGATAAGCAATTTCAGAATTCTTACTTCTCCATATAGTATCATTAGATCTCACACATAGCAAATTACCTTCAAGAATATATCTTTCATTCTATTCAATTTACATCTTTCTGAATAAAACTGTAAATTCTCCCATTAAGGCACACTAAAGTGGTTGGCATCTTTTTTCCGAAAATCCATGCATTATTTTGAAATCTATGTACTACTCCTCAAACCTCACTTAGGATACATTAGTTCTGAAAAATGCAGCTAACATCATCTACTGTTTTGTTGATGCCTGATTCATAATGAGGAATAACTGTTGGAGGAGAGTTAAAACAATGAAACATTCAATCAAAGCAAAAATGAAATATTCTGTTTCCTAAGTATTAAAGATTGAAGTATTCTGTGTTTGCACCTTGAATAAGACTAGATTGCTCTTTTGGATAACATTTTTTTATATTTACATATGTAAATTAGAATGTGCATACAAATTAAATATAAAAGAGTAGTTCTATTATTACTATTACAAAGGAATATCTTCCTTATTTGACCTTTTATTACAATAGAAAGCTATTATGTATATATGTAGCTACAAAAAATTATTTTCTGGCGTCCTGATAGTACTAATAGTGTACTATTTACACTATTGTAATCCACTGTTGTAAAATTTACAAAGCTGAAATCCTTTGATTCTGCTAAGGGGAGAATCTGGCCCAATGGGGTCAGAGAAGAATGTAGCAGCATATGTATATTGTATAAATACAAATAAAATAGATCACAAGGTACTCAGAAAATGACAGCTACTTTAATTCTTAAAGGGCTTAGACTTCCAACCCTTTTAGAAATTATGAAATGAAGAATAACAAAAAAACAACCCCCCATTATTATCCAAGCACAAGTGGTATAAGATCATTTATCTTGATGGATGTCACCTTAGAGCACATATTATCCCTATCTCTCAAAGTGTTTTTTCCCCCTTATTTCATCTCTGACATTCATTGTAAATTTAATGATCCACATACGATTTGCTGGTGTCTCAGTCTGGTGTTTTGAATCATGAAACTAGTGCTAAATTTATGGCACTGCAGTACCACTTAGTGAATCATTAAGCAGTACAGTGATTTTAATGATTTGGATCATACTGGACCTCATCACTGTATAATGAGGTTCCATTTAGTGTAAATTTTATGTAAAAATTCAATTTGCAAACCAACAACATGAAACTACAACATTTTTTCTAACCTGACATTGTATTTATTTATTATGATTTCCACCAGTGTTTCACAAGGGGAAAGAAACTGCTACCTCATTACAAAAATAATTTTTTACAGTCTTCGCACCACTGAAAAATATGTACTTTCAGATTGGTATTTTTATAGAAATCTATTCTTAAACATAAAGCTCTAGAGGGCTCAGATATTGTTATTAGAGTATGCTGAATTAGGTTGCAATATTACTGATCTGGCTAAGCACTCGGAGAAGTTATTGTTCAAAGGGCTCCCAAACCCTTCTTTGCTGTCCGAGAGGAACGACCAACACAGAGGGGAACATTCATTACTGCTCTGCTCAATAGCATTGGGTCACCCCATCGCTGTTTCCATTATAAACTCTGTTTCTCAGGCTGAAGACTTTCAATGCTGAATGTTTCTACCTTGCTTCTCTAAAATATACTGAAGGAACTGAATAGATACATGTTATCAACCCAAATACAGATTTCCATTTCCCTCTTTGAGCCAGTTTACACTGTAAGAAGTGTAATGGGCACAATGGAGCTCATGTATTGTTAGAATAACTAGCAGTTCATATAGAAAGTTTTTCATTTGCAAACTAGTAGTTTCAGACATATTTTTCAGCAAAGTTTGCTCTTCAAGTCGATTTTCATCAAACAAAAGCAATCTAAAATATTCACAGATAATACTTGGATCATTTTTAATTCCATTTCATCTAACTTCTTGGTAGTATCAACTAATATGCTTGGTCCAAAGTCCTAAAACAGAAGAACCTTAATGGGAAGAAAGTACAGTTCTTGAAAAGACTGATGGTTTTTCAGTTCTTCTGGTCCAAATGACATGCATTTGAGGAGCTTGAGATTTAGTTAATTAAGTTATTGAAGCACTACATTATTTTTGAGGTGGTGTAAAAAATGGGGATATACTAAAAGTCCTTAAATTAATTGTTCTGTTAGTTCAACAGCACATGGCAGCTCAGACTCTCTAAGTACTTTAAAGACGTCAAAGGTAAAAAAGAAATTAATAGGATGAGAGAGTGTTTTTTTTGCTCCAAGGGAAAAAGGAAAACAATGAGTAATAATTACCACGCAGTAAATCAAATACATATAATTTGCAAAGAAGCAAAGTAACACAATGACCCTAACAAAGTCTCCAAGAAATGCCTATGTTACAAAACATCCTAGAATGGTGCAGCCACTCTTCTGCATGACTACCCAACTTGGATGACCATTACCAGACATTAAAGGAAGAAATTTTCTGTTAAACAGCATCAATGGCTAGGAATTATGTCATGCTACTTACCTGTGCATTTTTAGAATGGAGAGGAATATAACAGAGATAGACGCTCCTTTCAGCCTGTTAGCTTTCTTTTCCATGGTGCAGTTGTAGGCACAATATCTTTTGGAATTGGGAACATTCAGTAATCTGACCTGAGAGACAGTAAATCTTGTTATATAAAGCTGTGTAGTTGCTCTAGAGTTGGAAAGAATAGTCCCGGAAGTATAAGTTATCTAGCAAACAATTTGAAATATATCTTTTTAAAAAAATTACAATTGAATCCACATTTACTTGTAACAGTATTGTAGCTACAGGTGTGCTAGCTTTGCAAAGCAAAACCTTTCTTTATCCATATATGCAGTGTCCAATGCATTTTGCTACTACAGGTTTAGGAAATAACAAGGCTTGCTTTCATCTAGCTGGAGGGATATACATATGCACACCTTCATATGCAATGGATTCAATAATACTCTCATATGTAGGTTTGCAAGTACCAGAGCTAAACAAGCCCAGTTTCCTATGGATTTGTGTGTCACAGCTGGTACCCTCTCCTGTTACAGATGCCACCTTTCCAGCAAACATTTCCTGCTCACAAAAAGCACATCTGTTTCGTGTGGATTCTCTGATGTCTCATGATGGCTGAGCAGTGGTTGCAATATTTTCTTCAGCTGGGTCACTAACAGGGTCTCTCTCTTCAACTTCACAATCTACATTACACATTTTCACAGATTCATGATCCATGAAACCTATACTCTGCTGCAAAATTTGGTCAAAACTAGCTAAAGGGTATTAAGAGAGGAAGAGTTGAGGGAAATAGTCAAACAGACGTAGACCACGATAGTATAAATGCAGAAGATCTTTTTCCTTTATGATCAAAATAAAAATAGAAATTTGGGTTAGCAGTTTCCTCAAAGGCTGTCTTTTGTTGAAATTAGGTGGAACATTTTAATTTGCTCTTCCCGTTATCTCAAAACTTCCTAACAATAAGATTTTTTTACATGCTGTATCAACTCAGCTCAACCAGAGCATTCAAATGAATTGGCCTGCAATTTTTATTTAAAGTGGGTGCAGCAAAACCACAAAAAGGGGTTGGAATCTCTAAAGGATGCTTTTATTGTGGCATGAGCCAGAACAAAAAAACTTTTTAAAGAGAAAAAATTCTGGTCTGGCAGGTGAGACAAAATAAACTACGAGGGTTGGCAAAGATACCCCAACATGCACCTCTGCCTGACACACTGCTATTTCCAGCTGCTTGTGCTGGTTTCCTAGGGAAAAAAGGTTTTTGTGGATGAATAAAGGTCTACTCATCCATCAGTCCTGGTCAGCTTCTGGCCATTGACAAAATTCTGGTCAATTTTAGCCAAGCTTGATAGAGTAATAGAAGAGCCAAAGACAATTAATTGGAACAAGTCTTTCAGGAATTAGCAGATGGGCTATGAAGGGTGTCCATAGGTAGCCATAAGCCTGCTGATCTTACTGGTGTGTGTAGACAGCCTACTGACACACGTGCATCCTGGAGTCAGTGAGACCTCTGTGGCCACTTGCCCAGGCAGAGGTTCAAGTGTATGGGAAGTGACTGTGGGCACTAAAGCAAGAGAAGAGGAACTTAAAGGATGAATGAAAGAGAATTAAAGGTAGTGCAGTAGGAAGTGGAATTATTTTGTGCATTTAGAAGATGTAAGATTCACATCCACAGGTGACTAAAAATCTCCACTACTCAATGAAAACTAATTTCTTCTTATTCTGATGTCTTGTCAAATTAACTTTACAGAGTTAGTAAACAAGTGACAGCCTATCTTTTGGAAAACAGGAACTACAGGGTTGCAGCAGCACCAGTTATAATTAGGTTGTTGCAAGGACTTTCTCAGTTCATTCAGGTTACCCAAGGCATCTGGACCATACAAGCAGTGTGACCCATACAAGCAGTGTTCATAACAAAAAATACTTTGAGTGATTCCTCATCAAAGATTAGCTAACTGACAGGTTAGCATGACAGCTTTTTTGTTGGTTTCCTGAGAAGCTTTGTTCCAGCTCATACAGAGCGCACAGTTCATCCAACACAGGGATTAGATATCTAACCAGTTAGCAAATAAAGCTTCAAAGCAGATAACATGACACTATTCAGAAAAAAGTATTGTTGTAGTGTTTGGTCTGTGAGAAGGTAATGGTGATCAGAAAAAAACCCTACCACTATTGTCAAAGGTGACTTGTGGTTCTGGCCAACGCTCTAAAACATCTAAAAGGTTAATGTATGTTTCAGAATATTTCATGTAAAACAGACACTTTAAAGGCAATTTGAATTATCCACCTCATAAATCAGCATTTTTTTAAATGTTGGCTGGAACCTATATCAAGTTTGAGTTATTTCTCTTACAAAGTGTAGATCAGTCATGTAGAGTCTTTATTTTAAGGGTATGACCAAAGCTAAAAAGTTTCAAAAATGCAGTTTCTAAATGTGAAAACATCATTTTGTGGCTGTGAATTGAAAAAAAAAAAAAAAAAAAGGACCCAAGAAAATCCTGAAAACAAAACAAAAAAAAAAAGACAAGAAGACAAGCCACTCCTCCACGCACACAAATCCAAGGTTTGTCACAGATTGAGCTGGAGGATGAATAGCATTTGACTACTTGAAAGTCTGTGTACTCTGATTTCAGACAGCTTTGTTTTGCCAACTGCATTTTCAAGCACCCAAGGACAAAAATAATAGACACAGTAAACTTGGGTTTGGCATCTTACCCACAATATGACTGGATAAACTTTTATTTTTCTAAGTTTTTATTCAGTCATTTGTAATAACAGGGAATTCTGCTTAAAATCTAAGTTGTATGCTGATGATTTTTTGAAACACTGTGTAATGTTTTGCAACTTCATTATCTTGGACTTTCTGTGTATCAGGGCATTTTCATCTCCAACATCAGCTTAGTATGTTTTATTCAAGATCATAATGTACTTGGCATGAGATGATTTATTTTTTTTTAATTTACTTTTAATTGGTGTGTAATAAAAATCTATATCATAAAAACAAAGAAAACTTTCCCGTGGGAAGAATTTCCATGTCTTTGGTCACTTGCATTTTTTCAGGATGTTTCTCTCTTCTACACATACCAGCACCAGACACTTTACCTACAGTGCTACCACTTCTCAGATGATCTTAATTTTATGGTTTAGTAGCAACTAACCATATGAAGACCAATAACAAGCAGAAATTTATTTGACAATGGCATGACTAATATCACAAGAAAGCCTGAATGAAAATGACAATGAAAAGCAGGATTCTGCTAAACAATATCAGCATCAGCCTAGTAATCCAGGGAGGTATTTGGATAAAGTAAGATAATTGGAGGTCCTATTTGTAAGAATATGTGGACTACAAAAGAAATGCAAACTTTATTAATTCTGAGACTGTAAATTAATTTCCTGTACTTAAAAACCTCATATTTTGTCCATTCACAGACTTTTGCTTTTCACAATGCTTTCAGTGCAGGCACTTTTGCTCCCTTCCTTCTTTGTGCATCCTCTATGATATTAATGAAAAATAGCAATATAGGCATTTATAGTGTAAGTGTTGTTGGTACGCATGTACATGTGCATGCATTTAGTGTATTATATTGAAAAAATTGTAACAGTGGAAAACTTTTGGAGATAGTCCAGTTTTTATGAAAGCCTCAAGGAGCCTTAAACTAATGGGCAAAATAATGTAGTTAAATAAATTGATTTTTACACTGTTGCTAGTAATTTACTTTGATACTGACTTCTAAAATATTCTTTTTAATATTAAGAAACCCAGGATACAAGATGATTTATTCCAAACCTCTGAAATTTGTTGGTAGCCCATTGTTGATCTTATCATTCAGATTTTAAAATATCTGATCAGGGATTTTTTCTGCTCCAACAGTTTTAATTTTGCAAGCCACTGGACCTTAATGTGAGCTAATCTCTTTACCTATTTTGTATGTGTGTGTGGGAAATCTAAGAAGGCTTTTTTTGTTTAAAATAACGAGTTTATGTGCACACACAGCAATTACTGACATTTTATAAAGTTCATATTGCTGTTCTGTATATCTCAAATGTCTGTATCAGGGCACCAAAGAGAAAAAAACACTTTGAAAACAGAGCCCGAATGAGACGCTAGGTTAATACAGGAGTGAGTCCATTTTAATAGCACAATTTTTGCTTTATTGCATTATACTTCAAAGAGACTTGAACATAATTGGTTTCCATTTTCCTCCTCTTTTACACTAATAAAGTCTGTGCTAAGGATATTCTGCCATGGAAAGTAAATATATCCTTTCTTGTACCATGTACAGAAATTTATAGGAGGAGTTGCTTTAGGAGAAAAGAATGACATATGGCCAGGGAATCCTTAAAATAAAAGGAAAATAAGTGGGTTCTAAAAAGCTGTTTAAAAACAGAGAAAGGTGAACGTAGCAAGTGTAGGAACATCACAGAAACCTATGGTGGTGTTAATACATAGATACAAGATATAAGACTGTATCTGGAGTTTCTATTTAGCTCTGACTTCTACATTGCTGTCCAGTAAGTTTCTGAGTTGTGTTTGAGCCTTGTCCAGTGTCAGCTATGGCATTACCTAGTGTGGTGGTTTGACCTTGGCTGGATGCCAGGTGCCACCAAGGTGCTCTATCACTCTC
>NW_009259336.1:618047-620330 GCF_000687185.1 Egretta garzetta
AGGCAGGGAGAAAGAAAAGAAAGAAAACTCATGGATCAAAATAAAGGCAGTTTAATAAAAAAAAGCAAAAGCAAAGGCTGTACATGGTAGCAAAAAGAAAACAAAGTTTTATTTTCTACTTCCCGTTAGCAGGCCATGTCCAGCCACTTCCCAGGAAGCAGGGCTTCAGTACGCATAGTGGTTGCTCTGGAAGACAAAACATCATAAAAGATGAATGCCCCCCCTCCTCTTTTTTTTCCCCTTAGTTTTTGTATCTGAGCTGACATCATATGGTATGGAATATCCCTTTGGTTGGTTTGAGTCAGGTGTCTTGGCTACGTCCCTTCCCAAGATCTCGCCCCCTTCCAGCCCACTGGTGTGTATGTGGGGGGGGATGTTGGAGGGACAGCCTTGATGCTGTTCGAGCACTGCTCAGCAGTAGCCAAAACACTGGTGTGTTATCAAAACCTTCCTACATACCAATAGAAAGCACAGCACTATGCAGCTTGACCCAATACATCTAGGTTAGTTCACATCCCAGCACTTAAAGGAATGTATTGTTTTCCATGTTTTGTTTAACACTGACTACTCAGTCAGCACTTAATGAAGAACCAAAATCTACTTAGTGGACATCAAGTAAGAATTTTGCAACTGAGAAATAAGATTAAATCTGAAAAATAAGAAAAGTGTAGTAAAATAACAATAATAATAACAATAGTAATAACAGGAATCTCCTCAAGCCTGAACTTTAAGCTGCCATTCTCTTTCAAAGGATCTGTGAAATCTGGAATTGCACTTCAAAATGCTGTCTTATAATACTGCTGATGTATTCTAATTGTGGGACTATCTGAAAGAGGCAAAGTTCAACTGTATATAAACATAACTAACCAACTTGCACTTTATCCACCTTGTTTTGTGAATGTCAGCTGTATCACCTTCAGTCTTCTCCTCTACAAAAAGAACGCAAGCCTTTCAAGTCTCTCTTCATAAATCAGCTATTCTGCCTCCTAATTCTCTATATTCTCCTAAAATCCATTATGTCTTTCTATGGAGAGGCTGGAACCACCCACAGTACTCAATATGTTCAGACAACAAAGTCTTACACAGTAGGAAAATGAGAGCTTCTGTTTTTTCCTCCCTTCCTTTCTTTGAGATGACCATCATTTTGAAGGCTTCTTTTTGGACTTCCCCGGCCCACCAAGCTGATGATTTCAAAGACTGACCTTTCCCATAGCTGTGACTATGGACTGTGTTCTGCATCATAAAGACATAGTTTAGTTTTATTTTTTTTTCCTAGATGCTTTACATTTATCTATACTGAATTTCATTTTCCGTGTTTTTTGCCCACTGACCCAGATTTTGTAGGTTGTTCTAGAGTTCCTTGTCATTGATATAACATTTCACTCAAAAGACTATCATCTACAAATTTAGAGATTGCTTGGTCTGGTCCCTTCTCCAGGTCAAGATGTTCAATAAAACTTGTCCAACCGGCTATCCATGTAGTATCTCAGTATGGATTTATCTCCATTGTGAAAAAGGGGCTAGTAAGGCCTGTCCTTTGTTTGCTATCCTTATCCAACTTTCATAAAGGAACCTTTCTCCATCCTGAGTCAACTCAGTTCCTTTAAATGGTGAAACATCTTGTCAGAAATGTTTGAATATAGAAATGTTGCCAGACCTCTGTAAGAAAGTTGACACATACTTAATGTAAATAGCAACTGCAAATTCCAGAGGTTTGAGGGGGTTTTTAATTCATCATTTTTATCAAAAGCTATAATCTTGGCAATTTTCCTTGAAGACCAAAATAGCAAAAAAAGTTTCCTATGTTAAAAACAGTTGACACAAATAAAAGAAATTCATGAAATATCATACTTTTATTTGAAATGCACCATATGTCCTCTAACACCTATGCACAATAGGGTGCAAGCTTAATGACTTGCTTCTTGTGCCCCTTTTGTAATTAGGTATTAGAAGACATATGGCATGGTGCAGCCCTAGCAGTGAATTTTCTTGTTTTGATGGTTTTCTGCTACAGGCATAACATTACTTCAGTGATGATATTGTTGAGAGAATTAATTCACATGTTGATTTCTAGCTTTGAAACCTGAAATTCCTTTCAGATTATACGCATTTATGGAATCTCAAAACCAAATATATAATTAACATCAACAAGTGAATTATCATTAAAAAAAGAGCATAATCAGTTCAAAAGGTGTAATTTTAGATACCACAGTGAATGCTGCATTTATTATGCTTCAAATTGTAGTCAGAGTTCAACACTTGTTGTTGAAAGAATGGCTACCT
>NW_009259336.1:620367-620854 GCF_000687185.1 Egretta garzetta
CATACATGCGTTCTCCCCAAGTGAGCATCCAGCCTCGCATCTTTCTTTCCCTGATGTGTAATCCTCAGTTCTCCCTCTTTTACCCAAGTGTCTGACTTCTGTCACCTTCAGTATCTGCTCTCTTCTTCAGTGAATCTGACTGAGCTCAGGCATTTTTCATTTTTTATTATAGGAATGTGGGGTTAGCCATTGTCTGGTACAGAGATTATATAATCCTTTTTAAAAAAAAATGTTTATTTTGCAGATGCAAACAAACTATGTATGGATAATATCATAGAATCATAGAATCATAGAATCATAGAATCATAGAATCATAGAATCATAGAATCATAGAATCATAGAATCATAGAATCATAGAATCATAGAATCATAGAATGTTTTGGGTTGGAAGGGACCCCTAGAGGTCATCTAGTCCAACCCCCCTGCAGGAGCAGGGACACCGCTAACTACATCAGGTTGCTCAGAGCCCCATCCAACCTGGCCTTGA
>NW_009259336.1:621163-621589 GCF_000687185.1 Egretta garzetta
GACCCGCTCCAACAGTTCCATGTCCTTCTTGTGCTGAGGGCTCCAGAGCTGGATGCAGTACTCTAGGTGAGGTCTCACCAGAGCAGAGTAGAGGGGCAGAATCACCTCCCTTGACCTGCTGGTCACTCTTGATGCAGTCCAGAGTACGCTTGGCCTTCTGGGCTGCCAATGCACATTGTCAGCTCCTGTCTAGCTTTTCCATCCACCAGTACCCCCAAGTCCTTCTCCACAGGGATGCTCTCAATCCCTTCATCCCCCAGCCTGTATTGATACTGAGGGTTTCCCCGACCCAGGTGCAGGACCTTACACTTGGCCTTGTTGAACCTCATGAGGTTTACATGGGCCTACTTCTTGAGCTTGTCCAGGACCCTCTGGATGGTATCCCATTCCTCAGGAATGTCAACTGCACCACTCAGCTTGGTGTCA
>NW_009259336.1:622507-639718 GCF_000687185.1 Egretta garzetta
AGTCCTTCTGACTATGTCCTTGAGGAGCTGGAAGTTTGCTTTTCTAAAATTCAGAGTCCTGACTGTACTCTTTGTTCCTCCCATTTCCCTCAGGAGCATGAGCTCCACCATCGCATGATCACTGCAGCCCTGGCTGCCTCCGATCTTGACATCTCCGACGAGCTCACTTGCATTGGTGACCACCAGGTCCAGTATCGCATCCCCTCAGGTAGGGGTGTCTATTACCTGGCTTAAGAAGTTGTCCTCAATGCATTCGAGAAACCTGCTGGATTGCCTACAGCTTGCTGTGTTGGTTTTCCAGCAGATGTTGGGGTGGTTGAAGTCCCCCATTTCAAAAACATGGAAAAAAGAAATCTCAAGATGATATAAATATACAAAAAGGAGTAGAATAAGTGAAGTCAGAGTGTTCTACACACATTCTTTATTGTAATGTCATTCTTAACTAGTATATGAAATTTATTGCTAAAGATGATACATAAGCACAGAGTCTTTTTTTTTTTTTAATGCCCCATATCAGGCCACACAACCAAGTGGTTTTTAGTTGGTGTTCTTCAGGCAAGATGAATTTGCCATGTATTCCAGAGGACATATGGTATCTCAGTAATTTATACTGCACCAACCTCCTCAACAGATTAAAACATTTCTTCTTGCATGACAAAAGCTGACACTCTGTTTCCCTGGCTGGTAATCTAGGGGACATTACTAACATGCAGCAGTAGAAAACTGTATCAACATGTAATATTCCACCAATACACACAACAGGCACCAGTTTTGCCGAGAGTCAAGATTTTATCGGGAGTCTTGCAATAGTTAATTTTTTACCCAAAGTACTCATTCTTGTACAGTGTAAATAAATTAGAATCTCAGTTTGTGTGTATTTTATGAATATGACACTATCTTTTCCAGAGGCACTGAAAACATGTTCCTAATGCCCCTGAAAAGCTCAACATGCAGAGGAGAAAGAAGAACCACTGTTTTTTTTATTTCAATTTTATCTCATGTTATTTACTATAGTTTAATATCTGTGGAAAGAATTATTCAAAATCTTTTAATTTGGGGATTGGCATCACTGTGATGAATCACAGTGTTACAAATCAATAGCAACTTAAAATTTAAAAGAAAGCATTAAATTACTTCAAAATTATCATAATCTACCAAAAATATCATAGGGAAAGTCAAGAGAGAGCAAACATTGAAATCTGTAAAGTATTGTCACTGCTTCTTTTGATTGATGACACGGTTTCAAGAGTGGCATTAATATTTGTACCCATCTTTTCAATTTTTCTTTTAGAGTGATTTCTGCAAATAACTACCCTAAGGGGTATAGAAATGTTAGAAAATTTACATTAAAAAC
The DNA here is from genome assembly GCF_000687185.1 of Egretta garzetta. Taxonomy (NCBI): domain Eukaryota; kingdom Metazoa; phylum Chordata; class Aves; order Pelecaniformes; family Ardeidae; genus Egretta; species Egretta garzetta. The sequence goes on from NW_009259336.1 coordinate 623,862, forward strand.
TCTATACAAGTGTCCTACATTTGACATCGAATCTGTCAGGTAGAAGCTGTGGAATTGTTAGGTCAGCACTATATTTTTTGACTACGTCGAGATTATCTCATCGCACAGAACTTCTTCAAGTCCCTGTTCTTAGAAGTACTCGTGGTTGCTTACCCCTGTCCCAGTGAGCGCTGGGAGTAGATCACAGTGTAGTGAGCCTCCCAAATGAGCCATGAAGACTGATAAAATACAATCTCAAGTAGCTGCTGGCACCTCCCTGTCAAGCTTACTAATGAGAGCTGTGTTACTGCTACAGTCAACTGTCACATTATCTCCAGGCTAATAAACGGATCCAGTGACAAACAATACACAAACAAAAAGAGCTGATAGAGGATCTTTCCTTTTAATTCCATCTCCACATGTCCCTAGGACACAATCAAATTTTAGGCAGAGATGATTTTCATGTTGTAGAAGGAAGTTTTTCACTTTCTGTGGTTTATACATTTATTTACTTTTAGTTACAAGCAACAGAAGCCAGATAGGTAAAAATATTGTGGTTCTTTGCTTAAAAGTTAAATCCAGTGAATATGTAATATTTGAGAAAGTCAGCTATTTCCAAAACCAGTTTTCATGCTTCTCGCTGTTTTGTGGTTGTAGTGATGACTGGAAACAGATATGCCAAATCTCAGGATGAAAATCTTAGGTGAGGTATTCCCTGCACTAATAAAAAACCAGAAAGGATATTTACCTACAAAAAGTGGGTCACAGAAAAATTAATTCCTGAAGATTCATGTAAGATTTAAGGAATGGCAAGGTACCTGTGCAACCTTAATTCAGCACTCTTGCTGAGGGTCATTAAAATAGTTTGAACACTGGTAATTCCCAAAGTTCTTCTCCTCCTGATGCCACCTACCAATCAATGGATTTGTGTAACATCAAATATTAGAAGAAAGCAAATTTCTAAGCAGCTGTTAATGTCACATGCAAATTCTTCATCTCTGGAACTCAACAGTGTTAATTTTGGAAGTTACTATATCTGAGAAAACTGTAACATATGTTTCTTTGTGCATAGGTTATAGAGTAAAGAAGCTCCAAATTTATCATAGCCTAAGTATCCAATTTTCCAATTAAACAAAACCCAAAACAATAAAAAAGGAAGAAAAATCAAGAACTTATGAACAAAGCCAGAAAACACATAATACAAAACCATAAAGAGTGAAAACAAAGTCTTCTTCCTTGTGAATTGGACTCCAGTGGCAGTGAGATGCCTGTTTTGCCAGTTGTGCAGCCATTTCCCATCCAGCTGAGGGACGTTGCAACTCAGCTACTCTGTTTCAGGCTCTGGAGAGAAGCAGCCTTTAGTGCTTACAGGCTTTCTTTCCCCATCCTCAATAATGTCCACATGTAGCTTGTCTCCTGCTTTGCCCATGCTAGTCCTTTCCCTTTATTCCTATCAAACTCTTCTTCCTTTGTCCACCTCTGCACATGTTCCCTCCAGCCTGCCCTTCTCTGGTTCTCATTCCCTCTCTTCTGCATTGATTAAGACCACTCCTGACATTTGAAAATGTTGGTGTTTTTGTTAAAGAACCAGTATGACCTTCCATAAGGATAACTTCAGATGTTAAACACAAGTTAAAAAGACCAGCATTTTTTGTTACATATACCAGGAGCGGTCCCTCATTCACTTTAACACTAGAAGTTACGAGGCTTGCTTTATCCCAGTAAACACCAATTTCTTTCTTACAGATGTATTTACAAATACTGCTTTTGGGTACATATCACATGCAATGCTGAATTGTCTGAAGACATTTTAGAATTCACACTGAGCAAGAAATAGATGAGTGTTGGTTTATTTAGGGTTTTTTTTCCGCTGTCATTTGAGACCCACTGAAGTGATTATTTTAGGAAATTAAGTTCTGTCATTTAGTTGCAATTATCACAGATGATTTTTAGGTAGAGTTTTATCGTTTTTCAGATCACTTGGACATCTCATACAACAAAGAAGAGGATTTTGAACAATAAGGGACTCACAGAAGATATCAAAGTTGTAAAAGAGTTTTTGTTACTGGCATTTCTTTATCTTTGTCACAGGAAGAAAAGATTCATATAGAAGAATAAATCAAATTCTTATGTCATGAAGTATCTTCAGAAAACATTATTAGTCCTTGACTTGATATCTCACCAATCTGGACAGAAATTCAAAATACAATTTAAACTTACAACACAGTATGTTGTGTAAGTGACACTTCATAAGCAACATTATTACCAGAGGTGCTTTAATATGTACAAATACGTATTTGTGTACCTACAGGTGGTTCCCTCCCAAATGCAGGCCCTGTTCTCTGTAAGAAGCCTAGTGAACTGTGTTCTAAAACTAAAATGGAATAATGAATGGAATAATCTGATATTTGACTCATGCATATAACAACATTGCGCATATCCTTATGTACTTGTACTGAGCGCATCAGGGGAAAACTCTTACACAAGGGCAGAGTTTTTTCCTATAGTTTCTACAGTTCTTAAGGCACACTATTCCTTTAATACTTCAAGTGACTTGTATTTTGTGCTACAATCACAAATATCAGGTGAAATACAAAAAAATGGTGCTGCTTATGCTGTCATATACCTATTCATACAGGTTACAGTTGGTAGAGAAAAAATTCTTGGAGTAGAGATAAGGGAACGTTATTCTACATAGTAATTAGTACAATTTTGTATTTCAGCATCCTTAGGTTGCTGGAAGTTCAGACTATTTATATAGGTTACCTATAGATTTATGGACTTGAAGAAATTTGTGTAAGCTTACTTGCATTTCGCCAGAGGTATAAGTCAGTAGATGACTGTTATAAACCTCTGCCTGCAAGTCACCACTACACATCTATTCCCAAGCAGTAATTCTTGAAAGTAAATTCTTCTCTTACAACTCTGAGATAAGTGTGTAAGCTACTAGATCTCCATCCAGTTCCTACCAGACATGTGAGAAAAGAGGTTGTCATCATGCTTCATTTTAGAATGCTTGCTGGAAATTTCAGCATGATAAAACTTGGAAAAGAAAAAGTCACCATTTTCTTTCCCCGGAGAACATTGTCCAAAACTGTAGTCAGGCACATTTTGCAACACAGTGGGAAACAATACTATTGTTCTAGGAACAGTTCCAGCACTTCAATTTTCAGCAATTTTATTTTTTTCAAAAAAAGCATGTGTTACAGCAAATAAATAGATATCTAGATAAATATATGTAAACAGCAAATCAGAGCTTTGTACAATTCCTGTCTGGAGATCTTGCTTTTGTTTAATAAAAAAACATACATGAAAGCCAGGCTGCTTCTGTAAGTATGATGCCACAACAAATCGTACTGCTGGCTATCTCTGCTTTGTTTTTATGTCCTGCAGAGAGTGACATCTGTGTGCAAATTAACAACAGATTTGTGTAAGCTAACTGTGAATGCAATATTTTGAGGGAAAAAAGAAACCTACCTGTAAAACAATGAATGTAATAGTGAAGTCATTTAGTTCAATTTCAAAACACTCATATTGCCTTTCAGGTGTATACACTGCTAAGAAATCAAAGTATTAATTACTAACTTGAAGTTTTATACTTGGCTTTTTAATGGCGAAAGACACCCTTGTTTTGTCCTGCGCACAAAGTCTTTAGAGCAAAACAGCTGTTACGAAGGACCTGACATACACAGAAATGTTTGGGGGGATTTTACTTTGGACTTGTTCTAATCTGGTCCACAAGATGAACATAAATTAGCAGCTGGAGCTCATTTGGTGGCTCCTGGATCTCATCCTTTGTGCTAGTTTAATCCGAAAGGGATCCAGTTCATGAACTCTAAAACTGCTCTGCAATACCAACCACAACATGGGAAGTGGTAATAATTTAAATAATTTAAATGTGTATTACTGATCTGAATTAAAACATTAATGCAATCACATCCACTAAAGTCAGCCAACTCAAAGCATTGCCTGTCCCCAGACCCAGAAAAAAATTTCTTCAAGAAGTAAGACTGTGAATGTGAATGTATTCTTCAAAACAACATTAATAATATTTGTATTTTTAAAACTCCTGAAAGGCTAGAAATCCTGATTATTTCCATAAGAATGTCTAGTCCTACTTGATATTAACATGGTATCAACTTTTATTAAATGCATAAATAGTCTGTGGAGCAGGAGCTGGAAAGTAGTCCCACCCTAGTGCCCAGTTAATGCCCTGCCCATGACACCAGGGAATTCTGGTCAGTAAAAAAATGTCATTGTTTATGTAATGCAGTCCTTTTTGCTTAGAGAACCTGTATCGTCTCTGCAAAGCCCGTCATCTCACTTAACCTGGAACAACCAAAAGCTAGAAATCTTAAGTGGGATTCAGCTGCCTAAACACTGGTGTTCATTACTATTTGAAGTTTCTCAGAGGACCGAAGGCATACAGGACTAGCAGGAGTAAGACAGGCATCATGAGAGACCTGCACCCTACAGAAGCAGTAGACAGAGCCCTGGGTAGGACACCTCTAGGCACCTAAAGTGACACTAAATACCTGGGAACTATTTTAACATGGCATGAACTGCCCTCACAGACTCTCTACCATCTCACTTGGCTATGAGGGGAACTAAGGAGCTAACTTGAAAGAGAGATGTAACACCTGGGTGGCTGACGTTTAGAGCAGAAAAGTTCTCCACAGCTTATCAGAGAGGGTATCCTGCTGGGAGGGGGCATTTCTTGCATTCTTGGTGGCAGACACATGATTTTCACTTTAATTTCCCATTGTTGAATGCTTTAACCGCTGAGCTATTAAAATAATAACACCAAATCCAATGGCCACATTTTCAAAAGAATGTGGGACAACAGCTATTGCTGTGGGTTTTGGAAGACACTGACCTTTGCCTGTTAAAAATGTCCACTGATATGCATACCCCTTCGGCAAAGGCAGAGAGAGAAAAATTCAATTTAGCGATCCAAACAAAACTTAAATATGAAACAGAGACAAGACAGGACATCCTGCCAAAAGTGGTGAAGCCTGGAAGTGCTAGCAGGCCTCTCCTACCAAAGTCTGAGGCACTAAAGTTCCTCTTCAAAACTCTTAGAGTTAGGCAGCAGGCAGGTGTGAGCAGGACCAGGAGAGTCCAGGTTTCTGGCTGAGCTGACTAGCTTTCTCATGCTTCCCCTTATTAGGTTTCCAAGCTTAAACTGCTCCTCATTTACTGCCCATAACACCAGAGGGGTATTCAGGAATGTGCCAGATGATACCCATCAGGAAAAACATGTCTCCCAAATCCCATCTTTACTGAGCCTTCTACCCCCAGTGTTTTAGCTTTATAGATCATCCTCAATTTTACTTACTCACCTCTCCTGTTATGTTTCTTAACTATCTGCTCTTGTTATTTTCCCCTTCATGATTAGCTGTGAAATAACAATTTAGACGGGAGTTCTTTTTGAAAGTGTACCTTCCGTTTAAAACATCTGAGCCTTTGATAATTATTAATGCACACACAGCAACAGAGAGATGCTTTATTCACGATGTCATGGTACAGCTATTAATGATACTCAAAGGACTGAAAATTACCATTTCGGATATGTCCAGAGCAGTAAACTGGTAAACAAGCCTGCAGTTAGTGCTATGGATGATTTGAATCAACAAGGGTGAAAAGATTTGGTTACTCTGTGTATTAGTGTTAATAGGAATAGATTATAGAGGAATATTTGTGATGTGACCTTCTGTGCACTAATTGAAATAGTATTCAGAGTCAGCAGTGGAGTAATCAAGTTAAACACTGAATCATAAATCATCATGAAAAGTGCTGTCACAACTTAGCCATTAATACCCTGTATTGCTGGGCAGCCTTACGAAAATATCTGCTATGCCGATCTTTAGGTTAATAGGAACAGAAATGGCATTTAAAGACTATTTGGATCAAATCTGCTCTGAGGTTGAAAGTGTTACTCTGTTAATTTACTGGTAATTTGAAGTGATGTAGTTAGGGTTAGAAGCAACACAGCTGAGCCCCATATAGCTAAACAAAGGGTGGTAGGAACTTGTCTAATATTTATTTAATTGCTATAAAATGCAATACCGACACAACTTTAACATATATATGTGCACCTCCCCTTTGCTCATTAATTATCATTTGGTATAGAGGTCTCAAAATCAAAACCCAGAAATTTAGCTTCATGATATGGTTATGTTGCTAAAGCAGTTCAAGAGGAGACTTCCATGTATTTTATACATAGATGGTAAAATCTGATTTTACTGTTATTATGAAAGCTGAGGACCTTTTAACAAAGGGTTTGTATAGAGCAAAGAACTTTGCATTATTTTTTAAATGTAGAGTTCTCCTAATCTTGTATTGGCAAGAAGGAGAAATAAAGCTTACCCTCCAGAATCAGAGATAAATGGGAGTTCCAAAGGCAGTATATTTCTTTAGCATAATTTTGTGATTCAGGTTTGATCAAAATAATAAGCATTAGTAATAGCACAGCTGGAATGATGTATACTTTTTCTAATAAAGACCTATGTCTCAACACTGGCAAAGCTTGTGCTAATTTGATTCGTTACTCATCAGATTACTTAGACAACTAGATGCATAATGTTTGGGGGGGCATCTATTTATCATGATTTGCTTCAAATATTGTTAATTAACATTAACATAAATTACACCAGGCATCTGGTACAAAGGAACTAATTTTAAACAATGAGCAAAGCCAGTTCTTTAAAAAATTTCATAGATTCTTACTTCAAGAATGCATCAAAATGTACATTCGGATAAATATGTGCCAAATGCAGCTATAACATGAAAATCTGGAAGCAAAAATATTTCATGCCAAATTATTTTTCATAAAAAATCAACAAGTATGGTTTTCTGTAAAATTTAACTATTATTGAGCAACGAAACACAGCGGAAAAATTTAACTCTAATAATGGATTGTAGAATGAACCTAAGTGTTTGGCTAACTCCAGCTCACTTTCCTACATCTATTTTTTATTGGCATGTGCCTACGAAGTTCTCCACATTATTGAGATTAAATTCTGTTCTCTAGTTTAGTGTCGTAAATTAGATTGTTATCCCAGAATTTCCCTAAGTAATCTGACAGCAATATTTAGCCATGAAGTCCTATGTCGTGTGTCGTCTTAGTGTTAAAGAAAATAAATTAATAGGAAAGCTACAAATGAATAAAGACATACCATGTATTTCTAAACACAAAATGACTAGAAACAACTGCTAAACAGAACTGCCATAAAATCTATCTGAGTTTCCAAGGACCTGACATTGTTTTGTGTGCAGCTCAAGGATATTTCCGTGACTCATTTATTCTGAAGTGTCAGACAGTGTTGTAATTTGGTATATTTTCAACATTTGCTTGTGAATTTTCATTCTCTTCAAGTTCAGATCCCACGTACAGTAAAATAACAGATAGATATGGTGGGGAATTTACCTCATGTAACTTTATCTAACTGCCAGGGATGTAACCTAAGCTCTGAAGTCAATGATGAGAAACAGTCATTTCAAGGAAAAGATTCGTTCACTTACCTTAGGACGGGCCTAGCTGCCCTACCAAAGTGTCTAAATGTAATACAGATGGTCAAATAGGCTAGACCCATCCATCCTAAGATGCTGAGTTTGTCATCCAGGACAGCTAGAGCATGACTGGGTTGCTTTAGCACAGAAACCTAATACCATTTGAGGGAGGATACCCCAAATGTCTGCATCTGCCTGGGCCAAGAGCTGTCATACAGATGTGATGGTCTGCAGAAACAGCAGCTGGAGGTGGAGGAGATACCACAGGGCATCTCACATGATGTTAGACTCCTCTGACTAAGCAACTAAATCATTGCCCTCCTTGGGTGTGATGAATTCCACCCATAAAATTGAAAGAGGTTTCATGTAAACTAGTGTGATTGCATACTACTTGGAGAATTACATTAATTTAAAATTAGTAGGGGAGTAAAATGTACTCTTTCTACTAGCAAAGCAATGAAATTCAGGTAACCTAGGTTATTAACTGGTTTGCAAGTCAAAGATCAATCTTATATTGCCCAAAATTATAAATGAAGCAAAATTAGCTTGGTTTTTTTGCCACATTTTTCTTTGCTTTGCTCTGTTCTTTCAAAGGTAACTTTTAACACATCTTAGCATGGTTTTTAGGACCTGGCCAGGTGATATAAAAAAAAGAATGTTTATGTTCTGCATCATTTAGTATGAAATCTTCCAGAATTTGCCTCACAAGTGTTTATGAAATTTTCCAGGGCATTGTGTAAAAAACCAAACATCTGTTCCCAATTTGTATACATTGTAAGCCTAAATAAAATTATCAGAAAGAGCTTCTTCCCTCATAGAAAATAAATTTCAAAGCACTAGCTGGATCTGAAAATCTTCTTGATATTTTCAATATGTATTCATTTAGTAGCACAAGACTTTATTTCAGTACTAAATTTTGACCACAAAAAAGAAATTAAAAGCTCACTAAAATCTATTCCTTAGTATAACCTTGCTGCAGAGAAGTACTATACTTGCTTTATGATAATAGCTCTGGTGGACAATGAGAAATCAATGTTTGGAACAATTTTGCAGGTCCCAGCAACAGAAGTACACCCCTTCATCCAGAAAGTCAGCTCAACTGGCAAGTGAAACAAACCAGATTTATCACAACAAAACCTTCAAGGTAAACTATCCCTCGTGGTCTTGACTGGTCTTAAGGTTATTCTGCAAGAATATTTTCATTTCAGGATATTATCCCTTCCACCCAGAAAGTAATTTCTAGGCCCCTTACCGTCTAGATTATACTAACAAACTCTACCTGATACAGTACCATATTTTTTTTTTTAAACTTTAAGTAATAGGAGATTCCAAGCAGTTTATTTCACAGAGTTTTATGAGAAATTTCAGTTTATTACCTTTTCTGGATATGTTCATTTTTAGCTGTTATTGCCAAATTCAGGCTCAGTATAAAAGGGTATAATTCTGTTGAAGTCAGTGGTGGTATATCAGTGCTGTATATTCCCTAGCTGGACAATGAAGCTGTAAATAACCAAATACATCAAAAATAAAAATTGATTACTCTATTTTATAGTCTCTTAGAGTGAATAAGTTTATGATTTAAAACCGTGTCATAATACAACCATGCTGTGAAGAAATCAAAGAGAGAATGCAACATAATGGGCCAAATCTAGTTTTCAGCCAGAACAATTACATTAACTTTCACAGAACTGTGTTCATTTGAGAGTTTATCTTGTTTTAAAAACAAGGGGAAAATATTCTACTGTTTTGCTTTCTTGTTTGCCTATTAAATGGTATTCTGTATATTCAATGGTATTCTGTATACACTTTAAATTTAAACTTCATTCCTAATCAAAATTTATTAATAAAAAGAACAAATTATAACAATAAACAACATATTTCACACATTTGGAGTACTTGTAACCATCAGTAGATTAGAAGCTCAGACTCGCTCTAGGAACACTTTAAAATAATTAGATCTGTTTGCCAGAGAGGAGCCATGGATAGAAAAAGCAAGGTGCATTTCCAGACTAACCGGCAGGTCTTCAGAGGTACAGAAGGTGGAGAGTTGCCATCTGCTAATGGTGTTTGTGATCCCTAAGTGCTGAGGATAGCTTTTTGTTGTTTAATTGTGATATTTGATGGATATTATTTTTACTAGTGTTCTCTTACTCTAACTGTAATCTTTTTATTTATTCACTATTGTGTTTATTGCATCTAATAATATTCACATGCTTTATGTTTGCCTAGTACACATTGTCTGTATGTTGTGTACCACCAGATAGGTTCAGTAGAACAAGAACCAATGCCCGGCCTCAAAGACTGAAAATTTCTCTAAATTATTCACATTTCTAACTGGAAATCATTCTTACATATTTATGAATACATACAAGTGTGTATGTTTCTGTATATAAATAAAACCAAAATAAATAAAAAGCCAATGCAATATAGATTACACAGTGTAGCTCTATGTTCTGCTTTGCTATAATCTTATATAAATCCAGCTTGCATAGATTTAGCAGGTGCTTTTAAATTTATATATATAAATGTAAATCATGTATTATTATGCACTCACAAATTACATTTTCACAGTGTGCAGTTTACCTCATTTGATGCTGAAAAATATGTAATTTTATTCTAGGTAATGATAAAGTAAAGGAAGGAAAAGACATATATGTTCATTTAAATTGTAAAAGCTGATTTATTTTTTTAGGTCTGAATTAAAAATCTACTGTAGTGACCCTGTCTTGCACAGTATAATTCCCTAAAACTTCTAAGTCACTCAATGATAAGAGGCTGATCTAAATGCTTCCACTGCATTAATCAAATACCAGGTCTAATTAAAAGAGCCATGCACAAAGCTTTTCCAAAATGTTGCTCAGGTATTGCAATAATTTCTGATCACCCAAGCCTGGAAGACAAATAATTAGAGCTGCCAGAGCATTCTGATGAGTGATGTCAGCATCTCCAAGTGACCTTCCCTCCACTAATTAATTTTCATCTTAAGAAAAGAGACCCTGTTGTTGCACATTATTAATTGAGTTCACTAAAAGATGCGCCTGATTAATTTTTGTTGATAATACTTGTCATTCTATGCAGCGGCTGTAATCATTCTATTGGGTTTTATTTTTTTAAGTTGATCTAGGTCTTTTACAATGTGACTGATACAGTATCTTCCATACAGAATACTGTGCATAAGGGCATAGTCTATAATGTGAGTACACAGCTTTCAGTGTTGCTGATAGTTCAGGTCAAGTGGAACTTCAATGTCTAGTTTGCTAACTTATTTTCAGTTGAGTTGATAGAAATTTTTCCCTGCTGCCTCCTGGGACTTCCTTTGGTTTCCCAGTTTAAGGGATTCTCACCTTTTTTCCACATATTTCCCATCTCTCACCTGTCTTTGGTCACCCTGCCAGCCAAAGAGTACTGTGTGGCTGGCTCAGAGAAAATACCCCAGGAACCCCAAACCCGGTAGGAGGTCCAAGAAAAAAGCCATGGTCAGAAGGATGACAGCTAATGGAGCCACAGAATGTGGATGGGCCTTATACACAATGAATGATCAAAATCACGAGTTTGATCTCTCCCAAGCAGAGTTCTCCCAAGCAATGGTCACATCTGCTTTGTGAGAGAGAGGACTTCAGTACAAACATAGTCACTGTGGGGTTTTTGGTATGGGATGGAAGAAGGGGGTTGACATATATTATCACATGGGTGGGAATCATCATGCAACATCAAGGGCAGTTTCATTTGTTAATTTAGATGTGGCTACAAAAGCAGCAATGAATAGACTGTCCCAAAGTAACCAAATAACACAGGTACAGATGCATTACTGGGTCTTCCATTTCCTCATCTCGATGGCATTGGTTACTCCAAAATTTTGATCTCTCAAACTCTCTTCTGAAACTCATCTAATTTGTACAGTTAAGTCTTTGTGGGACCAGGGAGAGATGAACACAAAGACAACCTGCAATTAACAAGTTTATTTCACTGCCTTAGGTCATGCTTCATAGGTTCATATCATTTTGTACAGCCCAGTCCTATGCAGTTTTGCACATGAAGAGAACCATCCACTTGAACATGCTGGGGATCTTAAGTGCTCATGAATCCCATGCCTATAATGAACACAGCTGACCATAATGATGTGTAATAATATGCAGTACATTACCAGGGATTTTTCAGGAGGTGAAACCGATTTCCTGTTAAATGATCTTAAAATGTATAGGCAATGTAAGCCGTGAAAATATAGATATTTTTCCCTACTTTGAAGAGTATTTTAATCATGTTTTAATCAAGATAGCCATGATTACCAATTTATCAAATATCAACTTAACAACAAAGATTATGGAAATTTTCACCAAGCCAGCAAACAAAATATGATTAAAAGAGTTCTTCAGAGCACTGTGATGAAAATATGCATAACTCTATTCTTCAGTTATGTTCTAACACATGAAGGGATCAACATATTGCAAAAGCAGTAGGCTATCTAGATAGAAAGAAAGAAAAAAAAAGAGAAGGAGTTATAAATTGCAGTAAAAATAATTCTTTTACATCATATTTGAAGATCTCTTTTTGTATACATTCGAGCCTGGTTTGCATTTTCTGCACCTCAGGCTGTGATGAAAGCAACACTGTACCTTTATTTATCTTTGCAAACATTCTTTACTGAGCAGTCTGATTCCAAATTTTGATTGATAGCTAGGTAATAAAATTATCTGAATGTGGAAAAATGTTTGTTACCTTGGAAATTTTTAAGTCCCCAAGTGTGCGCTTAAAGACTAGCACTGAATGTTAAATCTGTGATTGTTCTTCCTAAAATATTCTCCAAAAAGAAATGTTGGTTTCTGCATTTTCCTTTTGTCCCCCAAAAGCACTATTCCTACAGCTGTAATAGCAGCTTTAATTTTTCATTAAAGAAGATATTGATACATAAGCAAAGACATTAGCAGAGAGCTATTGGCTTCATCTCATTTCCTTTGGTTTTTCCTTCTTTGGTTAGACACACAAACACAGATCACAACCATTAGATCCCTTTTGCTACATCAAATCGCTTTTCATTTATTCGGGTTTCCTTTGATACTTTCTTCAAACAGATTCACAAAACACTTAAAACACAAACAAGCATCTTAACATAACTAAGCTATTTGCCCCAAGACCTGGAAAGAAGATGGGGAAAAAATGGTTTGTTGTTTGCATTCTTAAATACTTCGGATACTGCCAGAATGAGGATGGAAACATACACAGAAAAGACAAAATCATTTTAGTATAATTTGAGCTTTACCTAATATATTAAACATTCCACAGCTGTTTAAAAATGGTTAATACAAAAAAGGCATTTATTTTAAATATTTGTTTTCGTAATATACATATCTGATGGTATGATCACCAGGAGGAAGTAGTGGGTTCAAGCATCCCCAGATTCACCCTGAAGTGAACACACACACAGACTCTAGCTGACTTAACCTGTGGAAAAATAGATGCCTTCCTGAGCATCTCTAAGAGGTAGTCCTTTCCCAGGGATAAATACTGTGTATGAAACAAAGAATGAATTTGGGAAAATACAGCAACTACACATAAACAATAGATTTACCTAAGTGTTGTAAGTTTTTTTCCCTCTGTCCCAATGTCTTTATGCCAATGCTAACATTACAGTCAAGCCAAAAAAAGTCCAAGGTGCTGCAGGAAAGCTTGTGGTTTCCTCCTCCTCCTTTTTCTCCCCCTGGATAATCAAGTGGCTGCAAGATGAGTTGATTCACTATATGGTGATGCAGCGGAAAACAAACTCTGAAAAATACAAAGTTTAAAAAAATATAGTTTTCAGTCCTCTCAGCCTGCTGAATGCATTCACTCTGCAGCTATAGTCATCCAATTCACTTAAATTCTAAAGGAAAGCCCATGGCATGGTCAGGGCCAGAGAACAAGAACTGCCCCTTTCAGAGGCAGCTCAACATTGCATTAGCTTACTCACAACAAGAGATCACATCCTCGTTTTTACCATCTGCCCATGTAAATATCACTGAGCAATGTCAACCCAACTACACTCCTTTTCCCCCTTATACTCCCTACCAGGGAAATTTCCAACCCCGCTCCTGGCTCCAAAAAATCTGCTTGGTTTTCTATAAAGAGACATCTAGGTTGGAAATCAGCTCCCAGCTGTAGCCACCTAAATTAGGTACCCACACATGAACTAAGTGTCAAAGCTACCCATATATTCAGTGGAGGACAAGGATTTATCTATCTCCTAAACAAAGGTGCCTGGGGACACCATATGAAGCTCAAGACAACTGTTTGTGATTGGCAGATATGGTGTAGGACCTATGGGACACCCATACTCTTATGGTAAGACAGCCAAGGACTGGTGAAACATCTTCAGGTGTCTCAAAAGGCATTAGATACCATTGTAGAGGCCACTGACTGTAGTGAGAACTTGGCTGGCTGTATCAGAAGCTCAGACACCTCACTCCTGTTTGCCTACATTTAGCTATCAAGTTGTGAACTGAATTCAACCCCCTGTTGCCAGTTCTGAACCGGAAACTTTCTCCAAACACTTTTTTTTCTCCAAACTCACTTTCTATGCCACCTTCTCTAATCAAAATGCCAGGTTAGCATAAGAAAGATGCTACCACCACTTAGCTCAATTTTTATATTTTACACCTCAGGAACAGCTGGGTACAAGCCTCTTACAAGTTACTACTTTGCTGTTTCTCACCATCTTTAGCTACAGTACAGCCTTCTGTCATCAACCAGCTATTAGTTATTTTTGTCTTTTACAACTGTTGGCCAGTCACGAGAACTCCAGCAGATATTATTTGGCTCTGGTTATTTCATTTTAATAATCAGAAAACATGTCACTGTGAAGCGTCAAAGAAACTTACCCAATTCCCTCACAACCATGTAGCCGAATACACTGATCTTCCCTCCCCATTCCTATCTTCACCTTACTTCCCCACAGCTAAAGCTGGAGGGTAAAATACCAGCCATCTGCCTTGAAGGGCTTAAAGAAACTGCAACTTCAACAGCTTGCAGACACCATTTATCACCTGAGATGTACATTTTCTTGCTCCTGTGCAAAGTGACACGAGTTAGTTGAAACTGTTGCACCTCACGTTTACTTCCCACTGAAAGAAACCTAGAGTCCCTTTATGCAATTCCACTTGAATTAAATGACAGAAAAAATGTCTTTATGGGTGACAAAAAGGCCTGGAAAAAAAATCAAGAGAAGTTCAATCTCTCCTACTGTGGCTTGCCAGTATACTTCCCATCTTGTGAAATGGGCAGGTTTTATTTCGATATCTGAAAGAATGGTCTATCTAATCTGCATACCAGATTGAGTCCTTGCTACCTGGACCCCTAGATGTTTGGAGCCACTGACAGTTTCAATCAAATTTGATCTGACAAGTAGTAGTTCTAAAGGCACTAAGCTCCTAGAGTTAAATTCATGTGGGAAACAATCGGTATTAGTACCTGCACTACGGACAAGTTTAAAAGGGAACTTATCCCTATTAAACACTAAGACTCCACATTGGAGACATGCAAGGACTGCTCCAACCACAAGAAAAGCAGGTCCCAAGATGCTGGATCTCAGAGAACCAGGCAGGAGCCATAGGTCTGTATGTAGAAACCTGGCTTTGCAGGCTTTGCCCTGACTCCAACTGTGGAGACTATTAATACCACACATCAAGCTGCCTTATTTGTGCAGTCCCTCTGACTGTGGTGGGACTGTTCAGGTCTTCAGATGGGTGAGGCCAGCAGGGGTTGGCTTACTGGTGATGGGGTTTGTTTTGCATGACTGGAAGAACAACATCATCTCATCGTACACTGACTACCACTGATATATGTCAAGCAAGGACTTTTGTCTGCAGCTGACCTGGGCTGATTGAAGCCATGAGTTATGGATGAGAGACTTTTCTGTCTATTGCAGATCCCCTGAGTCTTCCAGCCCTTCACATAGTCTCCAACATTATCACTAAGCCAATGACACACAATGATAAAGTTTTATTGCTATTGCAGACTTTTCCAATTTAGAGTATTCTCAGAGTCATCTTCATGTGTAACTTTATGCCAGCTGTGCATGTACACACAGTGTATGTGTAATCGTTTTGGATGATAGAAACTTCCATCAGAAAGAAGATAAGCTGAAATTACCAAATGTGTTTTCATCAATGACCTCTTATTAGGCTCAAGAGTCACTGGGTTAAATGTCAATGATCTGATATCTACCCTGTAGCAAAGCAATCTCTTTATTCACAGAATATCTACTGTTATACCAAGTACAAATCAGAACAACTGTTTTCCCATTTATGAGATTTATATAGCCATTTAAAGAAATTTTTCTTGTGAAACCACTGATAATATCATCTCAATAGTAAAGTGAATGGTTTGAATCAAAT
>NW_009259336.1:639782-657937 GCF_000687185.1 Egretta garzetta
CAGGCATATTAAACCTGTCTTTTTCCAAAGCATGATTCAAATCTCCTATCAAGGTTTTAGATTACCTTGGAGGAGGGAGAAAGGAAAAATAACACCACCATCACCCCAAAAAACCCCAAACAAATACCACCCCCCCAAAAAAAACCCCAAAACCAAAACCAAACCTGCAAAAAACCAAGCTAAATCAGTCCCAGCAGAACTAAAGAAGGACTTTGTAACACTCTGTCCAGTTACCTTCTTTTCAGAACTATTCTTACTGGGTCCTGAAGATGAAAGAGGAGCCCAGACCTCCCAGAAGACTGTAAAATAGCTTGACTGGCCCGCTGATGATTCCCATTCCATCCAGAGCTGGTTCCCTTCCTCCTGCTGATCACTTACCCACAACTATGAGACTCCTGCTGCTCATCACTTCTACCCTCCTATTTAGAAATAGAAAAATGTGCCCTGCCAGTGGCCTTTTGCACTTCTGCCTTTGCTTGCCTTCTAGCTGTGGTGTGTGCAGTGGTCTCTGTGACCCCTACTCTTTTTTTGTTTTCCTTCACCTCTTTCTCAAAGATGTTATGAGAAACAGAGAGCACAACATGTGTCTGACATCCTGAACTGCCTCTGCTCCTCTACCTTTAAGGATCACATTGTCAAGCCAACAATGGCTCTGCTGGTCTCTCTTTTGCTCCCTGGGATACAGGCCCATTTGAATTTCGTGCATTCATGAGCTTCCTATTACTTGCTCTCCAAAGTTCATCATATACAAAACTCTTCCTATTCTCACTCTGGGAGATATTAATCTTGTTTCCCAGAGTAAGAGAGTTCACCCATTACCATATAACATAGTCCCTCTCCTGGGCACAATAGATAAATATTTCCAACGTTTCTTTTAAAGCTAACAATGAAAATATGTTAGAGCAGAGTCAACTAACACTCAACAGCAGTCTCATTACGGTCTCAGAGTGGAGATGGAAGAGGAGGGTAGGGAGAAAGAATGTTAAAAAAAACCTGGATATTAATAATTAAAGGTTCCAGACAAGTCCCTCATGCCATATAATGCTTTGTCACTCATTATGTTGTAATCATAGGTGTGAGGAACAAGCTCGTCTACACAAACTGGGATTACAGCCATGAGAAGACAAGGACTTTAATTAGCTGCAATTCTGACTTTTAACTATTGCCCTTATAATAACAGAAGAATTCTATCTATCTATCCAATGTAAAAACATATCTCCTCCTCTACCCCTTCGGCTTCTATGCAGCACCCTGGGTGCTCGCCATGTTGGGGTTTTTTTCCTGTTTCATTTTCCAATTGATTTCCATTTGTTTCATTTTCTCTTGACATATCAGAAATCATCAATCACATAATTAAAAAGGAGCTGCAAAATCATGATTAATTACTATCTAGAGCAAAGGAATGTGAAATCTCCACAACAACTGAGTATGTTCTGTGGCGGGCTGAATATCTCTCGAAGAAACAAGCATAACTGGTTACACCAGCTTCACCCATTTGGGAGACAGTGTTTAGAGGGCTATTTTTCTTATGATAAATTTTGCTTCAGAATTGCAAAGAGAAATCACCAAAAATCAGTAAATGAATCCTATAAAAAGTCATTATTTCTTTTGGCCTCTTTATTTGATTGAGTCTTTTATTATACATTTGCACAATCTATTTCCATAGGAAAAATTGCCACATTTGATCTACAAGATGGACAATGCTCCATGAGTGAGACAGCTGTTCCATGTTTCCTGTTAGCCTCATATTTCAGAATACAGTCCCATGCCTCATTTGTCAAGCAACATCCAAACCCCACCCCAAAAATAAGGGGTTTTTTCCTTGATAGGATTTGTTTTTATGACACATCTAAAAAGTGTCAGAAAACCTCCCAAATATTAACGGATGCATGCATGTATACAACACTTTTGGGGGACAGGAATGAAATCTGCATTTTCAATACTTTGCTCCATCAAAACACAGTATCTGCTTTATCTCAGATGGTCCTTTTGATGACAAGTGCAAGGAAGAGCCTTTCTTCTCAATGCCGTGGCTGCATTCTTCACGTCTGCACACATTCAGTAGTCAAAGATATAGCATAACTTATAGGCTTCCCCAGATACTGCATGTGTTTACTATTACTAACATAGCATTTGTATTAAATGAGAGATCTGCTGTAAAAAAATCAGGGCGTAAACAAGAAATATGTTTTGGAGATCCTAAAAAGACACAAAACACAACTTATTCCTTTCCAAATGTCAACTCCTATTAATCTCTTGCTGACGTAAGACATCAGTCCACAGAAAGTGTAAGATTGTATCTTAGGTAAGGTATAAAAGTATTATACTGAAGTATAAATAAAAAAACACTGTCTAGGTTTTTAAAGATATCTGAACTTTTTCTGCTCTGACATCTCAAACAAACGCGCTTCTGGGCAAAGAACAGCCCAACAGATTCAAGTCTGGTATAATAATCAACTGAAATTTGTAACTTAGAATTGGACAAAGATGAAATGTGGCAACAACAGGATTTGCTAGAGTGAAGCATGGGTTTAATGATGCCCATAAATAACAACTTTGTCCAGGGAAAATCAGAGGCTTCTGTAAGGCATTTATTCTCCACAGAATTGTGTGGAAAATGTTCCCTGAACAAACTATTTAACAAAGTTCGTCCAGATACATAGGTCCAGTTACATTAAAATACAAAATCTCCAGAACTGAACTAAATGGCAGAGCCAGGACATAATGAATCTTGCCTCATCCCACAGTCCACGATGCTACATTAATTAGCATTTTCAGTCCACTGCCCATGGCTATGCTGTTAATTTTACAGGCTTTTAAGTAACTCCTCTGCATCAGTTGAGGATGGTAATGTATCTTCTGGAGAGACACAGAGTTAAAAAGGTTTTTGTAACCCAGAGTTTGCAGGAGAACCCAGTGCTCCCAGCTCAGAAGACAAGTTATCTTTTTTTTTGCAAATACTGGATACAAAAAATCACAGAACTAAAAGTACTGCAAGTGTGCCAAAGCAAACACTGATGTTTAGATGTGTGTCAAAGACACTTTTGTAGCTCAGAGAAGCAAAAGGAACACCTATTCCAAACATGTGAAAGTAAATGCCCTGAACTTCCAGGAGGCTTAAAAAGATGGTGATGAGAAAGGGAAACCAGTAAAAGGGTGTTTGACCAGCATGTTAAACAGCTTTGCTATGGTTCCAGATATCCGATTCCATAATGCAGTGTTGATTTCTGTATTGTTCCATTAATAGACGGGTATAAGACATGCAACTGAATTCACTTCCTCAGTTATCTGCACAGTCACTGGAACCACTCTCTTAAACTCAGCTTACATTTAGTATATAGAATCATAGAATCATAGAATTGTTTAGGTTGGAAAAGACCTTTAAGACTATCAAGTCCAACAGTTAACCTGGCACTGCCAAGTCAACCACTAACCCATGCCCCTAAGTGCCACATTTACATGTCTTTTAAATACCTTCAGGGAAAAATATATAGAAATAAATAAGTTATAAACAATTGCCCTTAAATATTCCCTAAGTAATGCAACTTTAAATCTACTACTGCTACCTGAGTAGTGGTGTCCAAGCTCACAAAATTATTTGTATGTTAACTATCATACAATCACCTATAGCTGATTATCATCCAGAGTAGTTTTATCAGATCTGAAGTCACTAATTTGGAAATGTTATTTTAAGTAGTCATCATCATCTTCTCCAGACAATCTCATTAAACTTCAAGAGTTTGCCAAACCGGATTCATCTTATATTTGGATTTTATCTATAGTACAAAAGCCATTTTGGTAGATTCCTTGTTTGCAAAGAGAAAATGGCAACATTTGTCATTGTTTGAGTTTTTCATTGTTTGAACACCTAAAAGAAAACCACAAACAAAACAAATGAACAAAACCACTTTGACACAAATAACTAAATAACTTCCTGAAAAGGTGGTAAATTTGTTTTCTTACAGTGGTACTACAGACATGAAAAATAGAAGAGGTCTATATATCATTAAATGATGTTTTTTTCAGGTTTCATTTTGTTTTCATTCTTACTTTTGTATTCACATGAATACTTTTAAGGTAATACTGAAAATCAAATGCCAGGTATCTAATTTGAATTTTTTATAAGCTATCCTTTAAAAACAGTGTGAATTTTAATGTCTTTTGTAAATTTCTTTGTGACCTAAATTGTATAATTAAAATTACTTCATTTTATTTATACAATGACCTCTAGTATTTTCTACTGTTACACATTTACAGTAATACTATAGGATATTGTATTAACCTAGTAATATGATATTTTTATTTTTTTTTTTACCTTTGTGGACTGCATAAAAATCTGCCTGTAAAGGGTAGAGTGTGATTACAGTTATAGCGTTGTAAATTTGGGGCAATCATTTGAGTGACAGTGAAGTTTAACTGTTTAACTGAGCACCCAATATATTTGTAAGAAAAAAAGCCCTATTACGATAATAAGGAATACAATATAAGTAAAACATGGCAAGAATCGAGACGAGCCCAGCTGCTTAAAGCTCATTTCTCTTCTCCTCATGCAAGCAGATCATTAGGAAAATCAGAGAGTCGGTGCCATAATTTTAGCTCACATGTCAACTCTCTGATTAAAACATATATATGGACTTTGGCATCTGACTCAAATAAGGCTATTCTTGCACGCTCATAGAGGGAACACAGGCACCATGGGGGTGAATATACAAGAGAGAATGGGAAATGACACGATCCATCAATACAGGGGAATGGGGCAAAGATGTATAGCCTAAAATGAAAGGGTCACAGTAACTCCAAAAGTCCTGTGTGGATCTATGCAATGAGAGACATCCTATATACCATTTAATAGGGCGGCATTTGAAAGAATACACTGCACAGGGTTCCTCATTATTCATTAGGGCTGAATCCCCATTCATTCTTCTTTATATGCCATCCTGAATCTGCCCTACAGAGTCTTTTACTGTGAAATAACAATAAACTCTCTTATCAACAGCTTGTTGTAGCAGATACAATACATGGGGTACTGAGATCAAAAAGAGCATGAAAAGCATTTCTGCCAACATCGTACAAAATATTGAACATCTGCTATATCTGGGATCCTGGGAGTTGTAATTATAATTTTTGAAATCTGCACACAAGAGTTATAAATATTAGAACTGTAGCCTGTGAAAGCCATGAAATATTTAAGTTGTTTGGCAGGCTTAAGAAAAACTCATAAACTTAATTTAAGCAGCCAAACACTGTATTTTTACAGATTTTACATCTTTCATGTCATTAGTCATATAAATTAAAGCAACCACGGAGCAGCACAGAAGTTGCAACGGCAAATCCTGTGGGTAAAAAAAAAGGTCAGCTTGAGATTTAAGATTTTCACCAACACTTCACCTTTCCACTTACCCTGTATTTCAATCCTTGTATTGAATTTGTCATAGGTATTTTTACCACATCCATTATCTTATTGTCTGCGAAGTCCCAATAGTGTGCTTGATGCTGTACACATGTATAAAGATAGTGGGCCAGATTTACCGGTTATTTGGCATGAGTCTAGCAATGCAAAGTAGTCCTTAACCCACCCTATTTAGCCTGTCTGGTGAGGTCAATGGCTCCCCTGAGCTATTGGTGAGACTTGCCCACCTTTCCTGCTCTAAAGAAGCAGGAGACAAGGCAAGTGTATTGCATCCAAATGGTGATCTACTCCTGAGGCAAGGCAGTTAGCTTACACAGATCAGTGACAAAAGGCATTGAAGAAGGACCCTAAATAGCTTGGCAGGAGACAAGAAAAAGGTACTGCCACACCTAAAAGAGTATCACGAAACAAAACAACAAGATAGCAGAGAGGGACGAATAGTAAGAGGAATGAGAAACATGAAGTTGTGCATTGGAGTTTTTCAGTGTTACCATCTTTTAAACTTGTTCAAAAGCATCAGAAATGCGCTGGATGAAGAGGAGTAAAAAAATAACCGAGTTTAGAATAGTCAATGCAACAGCCAAATTCACAGAAGCTGAAATACAAAAAGACCCAAAGGCAAATTTTCATTTGTACAGTGTCTGCTCCACCTGTTAGATAGCCATATGCTACTAGTGAAAATGCAGCTCTGCAAAAAGATTCAGGAATCGCCAACTGTGTCACCAAAAGTGAAGAAGTTAACTTGGAAAGAAATAAAGCAAAGAATGTAGGGATGAAGGCCCAAATTTTGCTCTCCATAAATCCACTGTTCAGCAGAGAATACCACCCTCTGGACAAGAAACTCATCTGACATCAGAGGTGTTACAATGGATTAGGGTAGGGGAAACAAAGGAGAATGTGCCTCAGGGGGCACAAATATATGCAACATACTCACAGAAATTCTCCTTTGAACTACTGAACTATGAGTAAACAGACAAACACATCCCCACCCTTGACTTATCTAATAAAACATGTATCTAAGTGCCAGATGCCATGAGACTATGAGATGTTAGGGTAGCTATCAGTTAATTTAATGAACCTAATTATGATCTCACTTATACATATTTTACACCAGCATAATACCATTGCATTCAGCAAAGCCATTCATGAACTGCACCTTTGTGCTGCACTGCCAGCAGATTCTCTGCAAAGGTGCTGTATCTGGATTGAGACAGGTGTACTATAATTAGAGGGGGATCACTGTGATTTAGAGCCTCTCATCTAAACCCTTTGCTAGCTGCCATTTTAGGACTAGAGGAAAAAGGTGCGCCTTGAATGTCCCCCATGTTACAAAGATGCCTCCTCTCTCAGATAGACAAAGTATGAGAGAGTTTCTGGTGTTATATATGAGCCTCGTTACTTCTTCAGCCAAAGAAGATAGTGATGCAGACAGGAGGGCTGGAAAGGCTCTCTGGAGCATCTACCTTCTTTTATTAATAGGGAATTTGGTCTCTGAATAAGGTTTGGAACTTAGTGTAACTTTGCAAGTGACTTTTGCCCCAAAAGAGCAACCCCTGTTTGCACAACGTGGCTGAGAATCTGAACTTGTCATTCTCTTCCCAAGAAATTCACGCACTATACAGCAACTAATTCATTAAAGATCACAAATGGTGTGACTAAATGTTCTACACACAAAGTTTTTTACAAGAATTTTGTTAAAACCAGTTAGTTTAAAACACATAATTTCAACAAATGTCACTACCTGTCCCATTTTTTCATGCACACATTAACAATAATATTTGCGTTAGAGAATACAGCACAATGAGCTTTCACTGTCCTCATTTTCACATGAAGACTGAAAGTGGATTTCCTGTCATTCTCAGCATCGGCAATTTTAAGTACAATCATATGCCTGGTATACAAGTGTTGTAGGAAAACAAGCATTTCCCGTTCCCCTGACAGATACATACCTGCACGCATACATGATTGAAACATCAGTCAGGAGTCATCCATGCTATTGTTATCATCCTTATTCTCCTCCAATACCTGGTTGCGTTTTTTTTCTTGTTTTATAGGTGTGCTATTGCAGACTAGCTGAGAGGACACTTATGAGGAGAAGATTGTATTTTGTGTTTTTTTCTTTCCTACTTCTTCCCTCAATTGTGTTGGCATCTACAGGAAAGAGGAATCAAAAGCCAGGACAGAGGTGTCCATCAGAAAGAAAAAACCCACAGAAGACCCTAAAAGACTAAAAGACCTGGGGATAATGACAGGGTCTCTGCAGTTACCTGCCTCTCTGCATTTCTTATGCTGCATGCTCATCTTAGGCCAAGCTCTCTAGCCAGTCTGTGGCAAAGAGGCAAAGCCAGTGTTCTTCAACCACACGCCATCTGTTTAATCATAGGCCAGCACTGAATTCCCACCCCAGCTCATTTGCTGCAAAATTTCTTCAACGTTTTGAAGAAAAGTTAAGGTCAAATTAAAATAAAAATCATAGCTTCATAAGATAAGCAGTAATGTATTCCTAATATATTTCTAAGAGAAGGAATAGAAGATTATTCAAAATAACAAAGAAAGCCTCCATTTTTCTGTCTGAAAGTGCACAAGAAGTTGGAACAATCAGTATGAGGCTTTTCAGACAGCATTACAGTGTTTATTTCAAATGATAGAGGGCTGTATTTCTAGAAAACTAATTTCTCAGTTTTGCCACAGATATTAGTAAGCTGATAGCTATGATGTCTGTGTCAGTCATCTCTGAATCTTAATAACTTTTACTTTCACCTACATTTCTACAGCATTGCCACAAGATATCTATGCACTGTTAAGTGTTTGCAAATACTAATGATAAAGATTTTAGGGTGACCTAGTTATACCCCTAGGAGTTCACCTTAACTGGATCCCAAGTTATAGGAAATAATAAATAAACAAGGGTACCATTTTGACAGCTAATAAATATTTTTTTTAGAAACTGAAAACTAAAAAGAGGTTATCACGGTCACTTTAATGAGGCATTGCTACTTGGCTCAAAAAATAACCAAAATTGCACTGAATATAGTATGAGGTCCACATGGACTCAGAATTCATCACCAGCCACACCTACCACATTTTAGGTGGTTGATATTTCTACATTACTATCTATTCTAAATTTTAAAAAATAAATCCCCAAAGGGCATATATACTCTCTATTAACTGTAATACTTTGTGGACTGGACTGTCAGGTGGGGTGAAAATTGGCTGTACTGCCATGCCCAAAGGGTAGCTATCAATGGTTCAACATATGGTTGCATCCAATAACAAGCAAAGTACCACAGGGGTAAATATTTTGGCCTGTATTTTTCACAGGATCACAAAGAATCACAGAATGGCAAGGGTTGGGAGAGACCTTGGGAGATCATCTAGTCCAACCCTCCTGCTAAAGAAGGGTCACCTAGAGCAGGTTGCACAGGACATCATCCAGGCAAGCTTTGAATATCTCCAAAGAAGGAGACTCCACACCCCCCTGGGCAGCCTGTTCCAGTGCTCTGTCACCCTCAAAGTAAAGTTCTTCCTCATATTCAACTGAAACCTCTCATGTTTCAGTTTGTGTCCATTGCCCCTTGTCCTGTCACTGTGCACCACTGAGAAGAGTCTAGCTCCATCCTCATGACATCCACCCTTGAGATATTTGTACATGTTGATTAGATCCCCTCTCAGTCTTCCCTTCTTCAGGCTAAACAAGCCCAACTCTCTCAGCCTTTCCTCATAGGAGAGATGCTCTAGTCCCCTAATCTTCCTTGTTGCTATCCTACTGAACTGTCTCTAGGAGTTCCTCATCTTTCTTGAACTGGGGAGCCCAGAACTGGACACAGTATTCCAGGTGGGGTCTCACCAAGGCAGAGCAGAGGGGGAGGATAACCTCCCTTGACCTGCTAGCCACACTCCTCTTTAATGCACCCCAGGATGCCATTGGCCTTCTTGGCAACAATGGCACACTGCTGGGTCATGGCCAGCTTGTTGTCCACCAGGACTCCCGGGTCCCTCTCGGCAGAGCTGCTTTCCAGCAGGTCATCCCCCCGCTTCATTAACAACATGGATGATGACACAGATTGCACCCTCAGCAAATTTGCAGGCAACACTAAATTTAGAGAGGGTGGCTGACACAATGAATGGATGAGCTTTGGTCCAGAGGCACTTGGAGAAACCTGAGGCCTGGGCCAACAAAAAGCTCACGAAGCTCACCAAGGGAAACTGCAGACTTCTGGGGTGAAGAACCCCACACCCATCGGCGCAAGTTGAGATGTGACTGCCCAATGAATAGCCCTGCAGAAATGTAATGCTGAGTTGATTTACAGTAGACACCACTAATACAAGCCAGAAGCATGATTCACCATGAGTAAGGTGCCTGAGGAGGAGTGTGCCCTGCAGTGTGCCCCTCTGCACCATGCGAGTGAGGCTGCACCCAGAAAGCAGTGTCCAGTGTGTGCCCCGCAGCTCAGGAGGGTTGTGCAGAAACCCAAGAAGGATCCCAAGGTGGTAGAAAAGGTCTATGAAGATAGTCAGGGACTAGTTTATGAAGAGAGAGTGAGGGGGTGGGCTTGTTTAGTCTGGTGAAGAGGAGACTAAGGGCTGATCAAACACAGTTACCCGAAGAGTAGTTACAAAGATGAGGGAGCCAAACTTCTCTGTCAGTGGCAGATAATAACAAAGACCAAGGGCCACAGATTGTGGCTTACAAATCTCTAGATGGGCATTAAGGAAAAAAACTTTGTTAGGAGGGAACAGGTTGCCCAGAGTGGCTGTGGCATCTCCATCCCCAGAGGTCTTCAGCACTCAGTAAGACACAGCCCTGACTGATGTGCTCCGGCATTGGTAATGATAGCCACATGTGGAGGAGGAGTTTGCATTAGGTGACTGCCAGATCTCCCTTCCAACCAACATGTCTGTGTCCCTCTCAGTTGTTTCTGTGACTGCTGAAAGCGTGCATCTGCAAACACCTTTGTAAGAACTCAGTGACAGCAATGTTTTAATCTGTGTTTAACTATTCAACATAGGTATGTCAGTTAAAATGGAGGGGGACAGGAATAAGAACAGAAAGCATTTGCTCACACTGGCATGTCCAGGCAGAGCAACTTGTTTATATTCTATATATCAATAATCTTGGGTCTCTGCAGGGACCATGAGCACATAGTATGCATGCACAGCATGTGTGCACATCTAAGGAGGTCTCATGTAATTTTCTTAGTCACAACAAAGCCATAGGAGTTCAAAATGAACAATCCAGCTAGGACAGTGAGGACAGAAGCAGCAAGCTGACAAGGAGCAAAGGGGAAAACCCCTTTACACACCCCAAGACTTACAAAAAGAGCCATTTGTAGCACATAGGAAGCAGGCAAACACAGACACATGCACACACAAATCCCTGTGTGAGCTGGTCAGATTGAACAAGGGTAATCATTTTAAGTGCCCAAATTGCCTGACTCCACATGGTGCCATCAAAAGCATTTTCATTTTTATCCAAATCAATGTCACCATTTTTCTGTAAAAATCAATGTGGAAAATAGAAGCAAGGGTAGAAGAAGATGCAGTTAGTGAGCTCTGTGGAAGCCATCATAAGGCAGGGTGACTGTAGGAACTCAGGACTGTTCGCTTTAGCAGTTAAGACATGCACAACAACCTGCAGATGAGGGGTACTAAAAACAGCTAAAGAGAAAATCTGGTTTTGCACATACATTAAAAAACCTGCTGTTTCATTATTTTTTGCAATTATAACCTCTCTTTTCCCTGGTCTCATATCTAAAAGCGTAATGGTCACTCTTGCTGAATATATCTTTCCTTCATTTTCCCCTAACTTGTACTAGACAGCAAAGTGACTCTCAGTGAAAATTCAGTGAGTCTCTGTCTTACAACGCATGTAAGGAACAGACAAACCAGGGTATGCTTGTTGCCAGCCTGCAACGAGTTAGTGTGAGAGCATGTGGTGTGAAATTTGGGGGAAGAAGTACCCTTCAGCCTAGCACCCTGCTGGCTGAAAGCAGAAAACCGAGGCACATTCTGCAGACCCATAATGTGACTGGTGGAAACTCTGAAAATCTGTTAAAAAATTACCTTTCCAAAGACATTTATCATAAATGTGGTCTTCTAATATTTACAGCAAAACACCTAAGGTATTTATCCCGAATTGTCATGTTCTCCATATTGGTTTTCTTAGAAAATAATTTTAGTGCTTCCCTTTTCGGAGAAGAAATGTGTATCAGCATACATTTACTGAGGACTTCCCTTCTGATTTCCAGAAGGAGTTCTGAGTAAGACAAACACACGAACAGTCTGGGATCTATAGACTTCTCCCAGAAACACCAGCCAATGCAACTTGCATCCCCAGATCACACCACACAGTCACAGCTACCCAGCTGCATGATAGCTGTAACTAAACAGGGGGTTGTTATCGATCCTTTAGGAAACACACTTTGACTTAATTGAAAGCCAGATCGTTTTTCCCCTCAGCAGTATATCCTCGTGGTATTTTTGACATGTTTCAAAGAAGAACTGACATTGAATATACAGCAAAATATCCAAACCATAAGAAATTTTCCTGTCACAACCCAGTGATTCTGAATTGGAAAATCTACGTGATTTTGGATTGAAATATAGGGGAGAAAATGCACTTCACCATCACTGGCTTGCAGGTAGTTCAGAAAATCCTTCTGCAATTTACCTAATGTCAGGCTTCTCAGATGAACAATCTAAATTCTCCAGATAACCTCCCCATTAGAGGATTGGTGTTGCAAATCTATGTAACTGAATAAGGTTATTCAAGAAGCAACACGTTTTGATAACAAAATCCTTTGTGATGATTACCTAATAGCCAGCATTTGTTCAAACACTTTTAATAGACCCTTTTTATCACATGCAGAAAGAATTTCAGTGCTAGTTCAGTCTCCTGTTTCATTCTGTCATGAATCACTTTGTAGAGACATTTAGAAGTCAATAATCCACTGTAGCTTTGATGACAGGTGATTAATTTCTACATTTTAGAGACATAATAAGATTTAGCAATAAAAAGGCCTTGAAGTAACCTACCAAACAGCTTTAATCTCAGCCTTGGGACTGTTGCTAAATATGAATGCTTGTACACAAATGTGGATGATTTAAGTTAGTAGGTTTTATTGCAGAATTCTTGCCTTTTCATATTAATCTTGCTTTACAATCAGGCTATCTATACAATCAGTTTATGCTGAATATTGTTTCTAACACAGTACTTGGGGGAGGAGAGTTAAATTATTTACCCACAAGGGCTATATTCTATGGAAAACTAGTTCTACATGCTTTCCATTATGTGGCTTACCAACACTTGCTGTGTGGCAAGGTTAGATGGGTAAAAAAAAATAAAATAAACTAGCAGACACACACAACTAGTCAGTACCTGACTGCGCAGCCACGCAGAGCCCTCAGGGCTCCATCCATCACACAGTGAAACCGGTGGGAGTATTTTGTTAACTTCAGTTGGCAGATCACTGTAACAGACATACTTGAATAAAAGAAGAAATTGCAATCTCTCCAGCCATGTTCTGGGTGTAGACACAGATATACCTATATATAGCTATACCTATGTAGTTCCTGACCTGGCTTTTCTGAGCTGTCCCAAATATTGTCTGGTTTCATACTGAAAACAGTATTTGGGAAAACTGAAAAATTATTCTTTTAAAACCTCAGTCTCCTGTGCTTTCTTTATACATGTTCAGGAATGCTTCATTTTTCTATTCAAAGTACTTCAGTCTGAAACCTTTGTGTCTATAAAACACTAAATCTTCACTGAAATTCCCTTAGCCAGGAATCTCAAGATAAATTCACAAAATGGTTCTGTGGGCTGTTTCCTTCAGGGAGAAGAAAAGACACTGCTGCAGCAACTGCCTTAGAAAACCCATTTGCTAATGCTAAATTGTGAAGACTTTCCTAAAGTAAATGGGGACCTAAGGTGCCTAGCCTAAGTTACTATTTGCTGGTGATCATATGCTTTCCTGTGTAAAAATAGGCCAACAAAAAGCACAAACAACTGCCCTGGTAGCTGGGTGGACAAAACAAGTCAGAGAGCTTGGGAGAAAAGGTGGTAAAGGAACAGAATTTCTCACATCTGAGGGCAGTGTTAAGATGCTCAAGAATATTACAAGTATTGTGCTGCTCCTGCTCTGTATTTTGTGAAGGGCAAAGCATTAGCAAAGAAGGAATGGATTCTACCTCTCTCAGTCTCTCAGCACCTTTGGGGGTGGATGAGGTAGAGGGGCAGCGCTTCCACCCCTGAAGAATTACCACCCTCAGACGTCATCTGAGCTAGCCCTAAAGGTGGGAAAATTAGAAAAAAAAAATAATAACAAAACAGATTTGGCAGAAGCAAAGGCAGCAATAACACCTCCTTCCTGTCAGCAGACTTTGGGGAGGAGGAACACAGGCCTCAGCAATAATGACGAATGGTGTTTTATCAAAGACAAATGGTGGCAATATTGCATTTCACTAGCATCTATTAAGAAGCCATTTGAATTTTAAACTCATTTGAAGTAAAGGAGAGTTCAATGTCAGGAGATGTGGGTAAAGATGTTTAGGACAAGTGCTACATGTGGGGGTGATAGGAAGGTTGGAAGGGGTGGGTGACAGGGCCTTGTGGTAGTGGTGGTGGTTGAGGACAGTAAGAAATCTATGTGAGGGCATAGGTGGTACTTTTTGGCTAAGTAAAAAGTGGGAACTGGGAGCAACTCCATGTCCTAGCCGTATTCCAAAACTTTATGAAGGCAAGACATGAGTCTGTATGTTTTCTTTCTTTCCTAGTGGACCTTTGTTTTTGCTGGAAGAACTCCTAAGGTGAGCCAATATGCAGGAATTGCAATATGCTTTGAGTAGATCCTCAGCCTAAATGACCAGGAACAAGGACAACTTAGTCTAAATATAAACTCTTAACTTTCTTTATAGACTTCAGGTTTATACTTTCTCTAAGTTGCAATTCATAAGTGCTGAAAACTTACTCTTTTATTTCCTTCATTTTTCTTGGTAAGTAACAGGAATTAAAATTAAGATCTGCTTATAAGAGTTTGAATATAAGAACCTGACACTTACGAAATGCACTGATTATCAGTAAAAGTTGTGCTAAAAACAAAATTAACATTTGTCAGACCTGTAAAGGAAGTAATATTTGGAACAGCTAAGGTGGGTAATGAGGGAAACAGAAGGAAAACAAACAGTTACAAGTTAAATCTGAAGGTAGGGAAAAGTCAATTCACAACTGAAGCCAATGTTGAGTCATGATGTAAAGGTAGAAGGAAAAATGACAATCACAGAGCTATCCAAACAAGATGCAAAAAACAGAACCCCTCTATACATTTATGATGTGTAAAACCCTATCAGTTCCCACCAGCAAAGTACAGAATATACTGATTAATTTCACTGTTTCAGAATCTAATTTCTACACTTCCAATTTTCCAGTATCTCAGCAGGGGAAATAGCTGCTTCTCTATGTAAAGTAGCAAAATTGTGTGTGAGGACAAACACATATTAAGGAAATGAATCATAGCAAGAGACTGGACAGTTGAGGCAGATTAGACATATCAGACAGCAAATGGCAGTGTGAGGTACTGCAGTGGAGCTGCCTCCGCTACAGAGCACAGGAAGAGTTATGACATTTATGCATTTTAATTTCTACAGGTGGGGACCTCAAATCATTCTGTGCGTTAGGCTCGTAGTATCTCTAATCTGGTCCTGTTGAGGCACACAGTTGATATACTTCTGACTTGTCAAAAAAAGGCACAAGACACACTTAAATCTCCTCATGGCCTTAGCATGAGACATTAAGTTTGAGCTACTTGTGAATGCAACAGTTATTTCAGGATGTTATGTCCCAAGCAACAGATTGCATTTTCAGTTCCCAAAATTAATTTCTCTTTATAAACTATGGTCTTTAATTCTTTTGTGTATTTCTTATGTAGACCTCCAATATGAAATAGATTATTTGAAATACTGTGCAAGGGCATTTCTTATCGATTATTCTGTTGAATCAGGTGATTCATGATACAAATTGCCCAAACATTCTTTTTTTTTATGTCTAAGGGATTAAGTCCTGCCTCTTCTCAGGTAAAGAAATAAAATGGTATTTTTAACTGCTAAAAATTCAACATATGCAATTCCATTGTACAATCTCTCCTTTTTCTCACAGAAGACTAACCACAGAAAATAACCCAACAGCCTGATGGCTAAGGAAATTTCCCAGGGATTGTAGCAGTTTCTGAAATTATAACCTACCCCCTAATCCAGGGAGTTTTATCTCAAAGGAACATCCTACCTATGCTGCTCACTGTCATGAGCTAGGAGTCTCTTCCACAAAAGTTTTGTGAACTTTCTGCATTTAGTTCTGTAGGTTCAGTTTCAGGGAGCCAAGTAAAATGCTTAAAATCCCAGCACTGGCTCAAGCCCTTTTAGAAAAATAAGCAGTCAGAAAATACATTTCAGAGAGTTCTGTAACCTTGTTAAATACCTATGCCATTTAAAACAGTTACTTCCAGTGCACATCATCACTACTAGCTGCTCCTGCTTGCTGAGCTTAACACAACTGCTCTGGACTATTTCTGCTACTGGCCTCTAGACCACTTTAAGGACTTAGTACTTTTGATATGGGAACTGTGACATAAAGGTGTCTTTGTGCCCTGTTTTTGGCTGGGATAGGGTTGATTTTCTTTCTAGTAGCTGGCACAGAGTTGTGTTTTGGATGTAGTATGAGAATAATGCTGCTAACACACTGATGGTTTAGTTGTTGCTAAGCAGTGCTTACACCAGTCAAGGACTTTTTCAGCTTCCCGTGCTCTGCCAGGTGCACAAGAAGCTGGGAGGGGGTACAGCCAGGACAGCTGACCCCAACTGGCCAAAGGGGTATTCCACAACATATGATGTCATGCTCATGGGGGGAGTTGGCCAGGGGACCGTAATCGCTGCTCAGGGATGGGCTGGGCATCGGTCAGCGGGTGATGAGCAATTGCACTGTGCATCACTTGTTGTGTATATTCTCATTTTTTTTTTCCCTCTGCTGTTTTATTAAACTGTCTTTATCTCAACCCATGGGTTTTAGTTTTTTTCCAATTCTCCCCCCCATCCCAATGAGAAGGAAGGGAGTGAGCGAGCGGCTGTGTGCTGTTCAGCTGTCTGCTGGGTTAAACCATGACACTTTGCCACAAACAAGTACTAATGGACTCTACTTTTTTTTCTACAGAAAACAATTGCAAAAATAATGTTTACTCAATTCTTTCTCAGTCCAAGGACGTAAGCAGTTAGTATACACTCTGAGCAAGACAGGCAACCATGTTTTCTCCAACATGACTGTAAATCTCACTGCATTTCTATGTTCATAGTCTGGTTGTTTTTAATAGAATACATCCCAAAATATTTTAAGTCGTATGTGGAAATACAGCTTACATAGGTCTCCCCATTTCACCCTTCTAGTTGTATCTCTGCCTAACAAAAGATGACAGTACTTTTCTCATCCTACCAGGCCTCCATCCCCATTAAGTTTTCAGGGAAAACCATCCTCAGGCTTTTCCATCCTCAGACTTGAAGCAATTTGGCTTGCATTTTAAAAGGTCCTGCCTAGCTGAGGAGAAGACAACATTTGTCCGCTAGATCTCAAAAAAGGTGTCTTTTCATTCTCTTGTTTTCACAACCAATTTTAATTCTAGGAAATTTTTCTAAATAAAAACCATTTGATCACCCCAAGAACTTCTGCCCATAAGACACTAAAGCCTTTTCACACATACAAAAAAAAAAATCAGGAAAATTTCCAGTCCTCTGTATTCATGGATGCAATTTCTGCTTTGAGAATCCTACAAGCAGGTGTATCTTTGATGTTGTGCTTCTTTCGTGGCACTATCCATGGCAGAGTTGGATGTTGTACAGAAGGTACACCGATCATGCAGAGTAACTCCATCACCGGTATGTTTATATATGCTAAAAAACAGAGTCGTATTACAAGCAATCCTGCAGTAGACTGTGAGTCTATCTGGGAAACAAGACACAGCTGTGAAGGGATGGAATTCGAGGAAAGGGCTTCAAGGTCACATTGAAGACACGGTGCACTGAGCATGATTTACCAACTTTTTGAGTGTTCAGGTGCAAACAGACAGCAGCACAGCAGCACGTGAGGGAATCCACAGGGTTCTGTGAATAGAAACCACAAGTCCTCCATAAGGAAAAGCACACAAGGTGAACTACATAGCAGACTGGTGTCTACTTCAAAACGCACTGCAAATTTTGTGATAGGAAGCACTGATCACATAAAGGTCTGTGCAGTCGTCTTCATGCTGCTGTGCTCAGCATATCCAGACTAACGGCAGTGTCACCCTTGACTGTATGAATCACAAAAAAAAAAGCACACAGATAAGTGTGTTGCTCAAAACGAATGACGTGGCTGAAACAGGAGCTAAAGTGCAATAAGGTACCAATTACGGAATATGTTATTTTGGATTGGGTTTTTTAACAGAGGCATTTACTCATCTAACATATCGACATGCCTACATAAGCAAACTTTTTCAAACGACAAATTCATACTTTAGTGTATTGCCATCTACCATCCCTTGGTCTCCTTGAGTACTACTTGCCAGGGGCTAAGTATTGGCTGAGTTGATTAAATGGCAAAGCTCCCACAGAATTCAGAATTCTCAGGTTTTTATCCAAATAGTCTTCTTATCAATGCATTTTGGACTACTTCTTTTTATCTTTCAAATTAATTTTTACAAGATGAATTTAATTTTAGTTCCTGCTG
>NW_009259336.1:657949-661810 GCF_000687185.1 Egretta garzetta
TAAGTGTCTTTGGCTTTGTCTTCCATACCTGCTGATTTTCATATGCCATCTCAATTTAGTATTGTCTGTGAAATCTTTGTATTTTCACACCAGAAGTCAAAGGTAAAAGACATTTCTGTAAGGAATGCAACGTATCATATATGCATATCACTAGTAAATTGCAAAGGAAACAACTGTACTGGTTAAAAGCTGGATTTCTAGAATGAAGTAGTAAAATAATTTTAATTTGGAGTTAGATATAATAGCAGGCTGAGCCTGTCACTGGATCAAGCAGGAGAAGAGAACTTTGGTATGCTGAGAAATTGCTATATGAAGAAACTTAATATGTACATCTGCTGCTGAAGCAGATGACAGCAGCTTCTCTGCAGGCCAAGTCTAGAAAAGCTAATGTTAGCAAGATGTGCAAGACTAAATAACAGGCACCAGGGTCATGCATCTTATTAAAATCAGTATTTTAAAAACTGCTTGCTTTAAACATTTACCTTGACATTGTAGATTATCTTTAATACCAAGCCAGCTTTTATTCAGTTGACCTCTACTTGAAGCAGCTAAATCCCAGATATATGATTGATTTTTGGTCTTCTTTATTCAAAGAAAAATATGAAGCAAAAAGAAAGCTTCGATATATTTAAGATTTATGCTTGCAGAGACAGACTATGGTGAAATTCAGCCAGCTGCATTTTGTGCTGAACTAGACCAGAAGATTGGGCAAGGTATATTTTGAGGGGACCTTCACCAACAGATAACCTAGATGGTTATAATTAGCAATTTGCCCCCATTTCATCTGTATTTTGTACAATTCACAGTCTCAGGGTCCTTTCTGACTTGGTGGCACTATTTAAACTGCTGTTGTTCTCTGCAATACCTGCCTTTGAGATATGACTATATTCTTTGTAATTGTTATCAAAGCTAACATGAAAAAAGAAATAGGATTCTTGCAGAAATCTGTTGATTTAGTAATAAGAATTAGTGACATAAAGATACCTTAATTTCAAATTATTATTTGTCAAGTACTGTAACATTTTCCTGACCCAGAATTTGGACACTCTGCAAACGTAAAAGAAAAACACAAAAATCATATAACCACCATAAAAGAGTAGCTGTCCAAAACCTGAAGTTTCTCTAGGTATCAGGTAAAAGTACAACAAAATGCTCGCTCAAATATTACCAACCTACAACAACAAAAATTGTCAGCCATTACGGGTAACTGAAAGGTCAATTACCTTCCATTTCCAGTCTGTTCAAATGATTCAAGCAAAAAAAATTGCCATGAGAACAAAAGAAAAGTGAGCAATCTAAAAATCTCAGCATAATATTTTAACAAAGTTTGCTTTTTTTCTCTCTGGGTTATTATTGAGCTCTTGATGCTCACTAATAAAACTTCAGTAATATCAGCACTAAAGTTTCGTTTTACCTGTCAGCAGATAAGTAACAGTTTAGTAATGCCTCAGGGTGATTGATGGCAAAGTAGCAAAAAAATAGCTAGTACTATAAACCCTATTTACAACATCTAAGAAGAACCTTGAAAAGATAATACTATGGATTACCTTTGTGTTATTTTCTATACTCGTTATAAAATTTGTCACGGGGTCTTTAATTGTCTCATTTTCCATTTTTTATGGTCTTTGTCATGACAATAAGTTTTCACATAATTCAGTGTCTGCTAGATTGCTTCAAAGTATAAGGGAGAAGTCTGAATGTGTTAGAGATGCTGTAGTGTGAGCATCTCGCTCTTCAACCCTTGTTCAGCTAGTGATAAAATTTGTGAAAAAAGAGCGAAAGACATTTTTATGCCCTCCAAATAAGCAGTCATTCCCTACCTGTTACTTTCACAACTTCCTTCCTTCTCTTTGCCTGGGCTGTCCACTCAAGACTAGCTAAATAGATCACAGAGGAGTTGAACCTGTGTGGGCCCCTTCACAGTGCCAGTGAACCCCAAATTTTTCACTCCAGCCTCCAGTACTCTGGGGTTATCTCATGAACCCAGAGTATCATAAAATAATCCTATTATTCTATTTTTTAATGAAATCCAAGCTCCTTAAAGAAAGCTAAAGGAGGGGAAATCATGAAGCAACCTAGAGGCTCAGTAAGATGCATAAAAGCCATTTTTTTCCAATATATTATAATTTTAAAGTAAGTTCCAAGTTGTTTTGGGGTCTGATTCATTATTTTTTCAATGCCTGTGGTTGGCAGTGTGGATGACGATTGAAAAGGGTTGGTGTAAGATACTCAAAATCTTATCTTCCAGCAAAGACATTTATGCCTCCTGGTGCAGCCTCCAGGAAGCTCCCTTAGAGCCTCTCTGGCAAATCTCATGAAAAATGCTTTCTTCCCTCTCCAGCTGGCTCAGTGACTCCATTTCATCCTAGAAAATTGTGGCTTGGCCTCAATTATTCACATTTGTCACATTTTGCCTCCACCACAGCCGTATGATACTTGGGCATGAAGACTTCAGCGCCCAAGTCCAAAAAGTATGTAACAACATATTACATATTACTTACATTACACTGATTACTGCAAACACATTTTATGTTTCTGCTGCTCCCTACTTTATTGTTCAGACCCAGGCATACTAAAATAGCATGTAAAGCAAAAGGATGAAGAGAAGTTTTCCTCATTGGCACAATCAAACTTCCTTCAACACAAGTAAAACTTCACTTTTCAGAAGTCTTCAGGCAGTTCCAGAATTGTAAAACAGCATCCACAGGAAGAACCACCACAGATTTCACCTTCTACAGTCAAATGTGAGTTTATCTCCACTGATGTACTTGTTCTGACGTAAACATAAACTACTACACTTACAAACACATGAATACTATTAAAAAACACTTAAAAACCGTTTTCCCATTTCATTTGCTTCTCCTTCTGAAAGATTACAGCAAAAGCAATGTATGGCAATTGTTGGTCAGTACCACTTACTGTGCCTGAATGCACTCATGGTGAATCTGGACTAAACCTACACAGGACAGATTTGCTAATCAATGGTATAGAAGCTTGTTAAAACAGTGGCTGGAATGGTATGTAGGACTATTTCTCAATAAATCTGGCTGCCAGGCAGAAATTTTCACTAGGTGATAGCATTTAGGATTCTGGCAGGCAGAGGGTAGGAACAACACGGTAAAGAGAACAAACTCAGGAAAGGTCTCTTTCCCTTACCAGTCTGTGTGCCCTCTCCTGTATCTCTGGATTCAAAGTAAATGATGGAAATTGATGAAGCTGTTGTGCAAACCCCACCTCTTTTATTATCACCATCCCAGAAGTACCTCAGACTCTACATCATCTTCAGAAATCTTACACAGAAGTCAACCCACGCAGAGATTGTGACAGTGTGATGTAATCATTCTTTCAGGAAAGGGAAGAGACACTGACCAAAACCATGGGTTGCACCAGAAGGGCAAAATGCTTTACTGTCTGTGGCCAATGCACTTATTAGCTCTTAATAGAATTTCAGTTCCAGAATTTCCACCTCTGAAAAAAACCTGCAAATATAGGATAATAAACTAAAGCAACATTTGTATCTCCAGCAAGCAAGCTCATTAGTGCTCAAGGCAAAAATTTCAGCTTCATTAGGTAGAATAATAATAAAAATAATAATAATACTCCATAAAAAAGAACAGATTATGGACAAGTACCTGATTCTTGCTGCATGTTTACACAGGAAGGGAAGGAGCCAAGTGTCACCCCTTCCTCTCCTATGCTACCTAGTAGTATGATAAGTAGATAGGCCAGTGACAAAGAGGAAGGTGAGGTGCAGATTGAGTGGATGGAAATTAGACATTGAACAGCAAGTATTATGTCCCATTCTTGTTATCCATTATTTTTATCAATGTAAGGCCACCTTTTAAGGCACTTATAGAAGAG
>NW_009259336.1:661855-675607 GCF_000687185.1 Egretta garzetta
CTTTCATAAGAGTCATGGATACTGAGCAAATAGGCCTTCATGGTACACATGTGTCACTGATACCAATGGGAAACAGAAATGTTCAGTCCTTTGAACAGTCAAATCCTCATAATTAATACTTTGGACTCTATTTTCATCATTTGTTTTTTGCTCCACAATTCTATTAAATGGTCTTCCTCAACTTCCTCTATATAACACATGCAGAGAAGCAAATAAAGTGGCTGTAACATCTATTATAAAGGGATGCAGGGGATGAGAAAACATGTTGTGAACCTTGCTGGCATGATGCTGTCTGTGTACTTCAGGAATATATGCTGCAGTATGAGATGTGCAGTCTGATGCACAAACCTGACTACAGCCTCTGGGAAAGCCTGCCTGGACCTAAGAGGTTGGGTAAGTGTTTTGAGGAGGTATTGCTATGACGATGCTAAAAAGGAGAAAAAACCATGAGTATAGATTATGAAATTTAAAATAAGCCAAGAAACCACATGCTTGGCGATCTTCCTGTGGTTTTATGCTGGTGCAAAGAAGCAGAAAGACAGATTGGTGTTAACCCAATGTCTAAGTGCGACCAAAATCTGCAAGTGTTATTTACTGAGGTGGGTCAGACAGGTACTCACGGCTATCGCCCCGTGCCCAGTGCCCAGCACCTGGAACGTGTCTTGTGCCCAGAGGTGCGATCGAGTTGCACAGCATGAGGGTCTGCCCAGCGTTGGAGTCCGGACCTTTCTGGTGACATGATGCAGGATAGAGGCATGTAACAATTTTAAAGCAGTGAAGTAGCTTACCAGGGAACATCTGCAGTTGGGCTTCTTTGCCTGAATAAAGCAGAAATGTCATGATCTTAAACCACTTTCTGCTAACACAGAATGCTGCAAAGGAATTTGTCAGGTGGAATGGCAAATGGAAAGAAAATTAACAATATCTGGGTGCCAAGACAAGATCAGGGAATTCCTTCAAAAGGAGGAAGGAAGGGAATGCTCCTCAGCTTTTATTTCTTACCATGCAACTCCCAATATTTGCATGCTAAACTTGGATGTTACAAAAGACACAGAAATCCTTAGCATGACAAGCAGTAAAATACATAAATTCAATCTCCCAAGAGCTGATTTTGAGGAAATGTTGCCGTGTCTATTTCTTATCTGTTATCATTGTAGAAACTGTACTCAGTGTTCCCAGATAAAAAGCAGAAATCCAGGCCCAGTAATAAAACAAAAAAACCAAAACAAAAATAAAAAAATAAAAGAAAAACCTGTAGATAATAAAGTATACATGCATGTGTACTATTGTTGAGAATTTGAAAGCAAACTGGAAAAAAAAAAACTATATTGCTTTTGTTTTAATTTATATTTAGCATTGTTAGGTTTTCTTTGGCGATGTGTATTCAGCAGTAGTTTATCAAGCCAGCTATTCAACAAGCAAATCCCTTATCTTAAACACTGCTTCAACTTCTCAGTTCATTATTTTGTTCCCAGAAATAAGGTGGGAGTTTTGTTCATTGTACATTTCACATTAGCAGGCTTTTACGATACAGTAATAGGTCTGTTTAGTGCTGAATGTTTAACAGGGGGAAAAAAACACAAGGAAAATGTATTTAAAATTATACAATGAAGCATTGTTCCCTTAGTGTCATTGAACATGGGCCAACTATACCATTCAGAGGTAAATGCAGAGCTCTGACATTTAACTCTGATATTACAGAACGATGTTTTCAGAGTCACATGTTCAGTAACTGCATCACATTTACAATTGTCTTTGAAGTTTTAATCTCAGTTCATGCTACTAAATCACCATGAAGGTTTATTTTTAACTTGTTATATAAAATGGTTTTTTTAAAAATTCAAGGAAACATCTCCAAGTACGAAATATGTCAAACTGAAAGCTGTTAATTGTATAACTTCGGTATAGTGATTTTTTTAAAATTGGCTTTTTTAATAATCCTGCAAGAGAAAAAGAGTTTCTTGGTTTTTAACAGTTTTCAAATTTTATTTTTAAGTTGTTCTAAGGGAATAAGAATTTTAAGTGTACCTATTGTGAAATATAAATAAGACTAGAACAGATGATCCCACTAAGCCTAATTTTCTCAATAAAGCTCTGAAAAAAAATATAGTGAAACTCTGAAGAGAAAGAATAATGTACTGCTATTGAATTGTTAGTACATTCCAATATTTCAGTATTTGGTTTAGAAAACCTGTTTTCCTTAACAACACACACATTTTAGACAAATTAATTTCACTTGCGATTGCTGTGGGATTAGGATCTGAACAGAGCAAAACCAGTTGCAACCTGCTGCCACAAGAATTACCGTGTTGCTACCCAAACTTGACCACATCTAATGCTTCCATTGAACTCCTGTAACATGTAGTCACCAGTGCTGAAACTTCTCATATCTTATGCCTCACACTCATCTCTGTCTGGCATTGCTCTACCCTTTCATCTCTAACCTCACTGAACAGTGTTTACCGTCACTGTTGAAAATTTTCTTCCAAATCCATGTTAGACCTCTCAAATTTCTCTCTCTTGAAACTTCTTTCCCAGTGGCCTCTGTTTCCTCCCAAAATTCAGACCGAACCTTTGTTTAGTCTTTAGTCGTCGTCTTCAAATCCTGTCTTCCCTCGATCACCTGAACAATTTACACTCCTAGTTCTATTACTTCTTTAGTGGTCTCTCCAGTCTGGGTTTTTGGGTTAGGTTTTTTTGAGTCTCTCATTCAGCCTTTAACTTTGGGGATGGAGAAGTGTTATAAAGGTACATGGGCCCCGCTACCTTAGCATTAAGAAAACCTCACCCACAAGTGCAAATTCAGTGGTAAGGTGTATGAAGTTACATCACAGTTAGCATGTCTTGCCAGCAAAACTGATTTCCCTCTTTTCAACACCACTTTCTAAATGCCTTTCTGTCATCTTGGTTCAACAGGGTTACAATACTCTTATTCTTTCTCTGCCACTCCTTTTTGCCTTCTTCAGACAGTACATTAGTCTATACCCCAAATATCATACTTATCGCTCAGGTGAAAGTTATACTTAAATTTTATAGATTTTCCATGCATATCTTCTTTAAGAAACACCCTATCTTACATATTCATACAGGAATTTTTGCCCAGGGTCTCATCCTCTCACTCTTTGGTTATGGCAACATTTTATGACAAATGCAAGCCTTCCATTTTTCTAGGCTGTCGTTTTGACCATGTAACCTCTTTTTATAAATCCGTCCCCTAACTACATCTTTTACTACCCAGGCCCTTCATGGTCTAGCCCCCATGCTATTTTATTCCCTCTCTGTTTCAGAGTGTCAGCTCCCAGCACCAGCCAGTGAACGATGCCCATGCCCATCATTCATTTGTTGCATCCTCAAACACTTTCTTTCATGCTACCCTTCATGCTTGGGAGCTCTCCATAAACATCTACCTTCAAATCCATTTGCTGCGAGGCCTATGAAAGACCCGACAGCAGTTAGGTTGATAGTGCTGGCAACACTTCTCATCACACTGACTTATTGTTTCCTTCTACTCCCTCATCTGTCTATATCAGTCTGTTGTGGTTTTTTTATTTTTGATTCAGAACTTGTTATATCCATCACCAACTCTTTGCTCTGATTTTGTCCAGCACCTAGCACAACTGGGACTGGTTCATGGCAGTGGTTTATAGTAATTCAAATAACGGGGACATGACTATGACAACAGGTTTGTGTTTTATTTCATACATTATCTATGAGATGATAAACATCCTACCTGCAGATTACAGAACACACATGCTACCATCCCCAGGGATGGAAAACTGATTAAAATTTCTGTCTCTCAACCCAACTTTGTATCTTGGTATGCCATCCTACTTACCAAATTTGTAGGACTGTTAATGAAAGTTGTAAGGTACCAAATGGTGCTGACTGAGATGAACGAGGAGTGTATAGGTCACTGAAGAATGGGCTCAAAGCTCTCCATCTCAGCAGAATTATTAAGCAGCATTGTGTTATATGATACATACTGTTGAGTAGCAGTTTCCACCGAGTTTGGTGGCAAAACAGACTCTACAGAAGTAGATGTCTCAGAAATAAACTGTGTTCAAGAGCACAACCTAAAGTGGAATTATCAGATTTATTTCACAGTTGATTAAATCACATTCTCCTGATGGAAATGAGTATCTACAGGTGCTCTGCTGAAGGTCTCAAAGGGAAGAGTAGGGTACAACTGTAGGTAAATGTAGGGCTTTTCTATAGATTGAGAAAAAAAATCATCCCCAAAGGATTTGCTTGTCTCTTCCCCATGAGATTTAATTCTATTTTAACCTAGATTGATCTGTTGTCTTTTTAGCATTTTTAAACACAAAATCCCATGAAGATATGGGCAGCCCTAGGTATTACACATGAGAGAGAAGAGAGAGCAACAAACAGAGTACAACACTTATTCGTAACAAGTACATCAGGCTACTTGCTTGCTATGAAGCGAACCAACAAGATTAAAGTTAACTGCAGTTTTCCAACCACTTTGATCCAAGCTGCAGCATTAACTTAATGTTTTCCTCATTTTTGCCTAAAGACTAACAGCAATTTGCTATTAAAAGATGTACATGAGCAAAACTAATTGCATTTCTATGTCTTTTTAACATGCAGTTTACTCTGAAATTTGAGGATGTGAACCCTTAGTTTACGTAGAATATGGTGAGTATGAAATAAAACGGTACGTTTGTGAGGAAAGGCATTTTCCATTTGAATTTTGTATATAAGAAATACAATCATGTTGAGCAAGGAAATGGTTAAAAAAAGTACTCCTTACCACAGTATTTTCATTCAGGAGTTTATATCCCTTAGAAAGGTAGACCTAAATAGCTGTAAATCTGACGAAGAAGTTAATTATGAGGGAAAAGGGCCAAAAAGTGAGGAGGAGAAGAAGAAATATCATTGGTTTGACAACGATGGCTGCCAGAAACAGCTTGCAAATCATGGAACTATGCGGGGACGAAAAGTTGACTCTAAATTATGGTGAGACTGGGTCTCTAAATCACTGGGGAGCAAAATGATTTCAGTAGATCTTTAATTTTCAGTTATTGAAAGTCAACATCATGGCAAGTAGCTGCAATGTTTTACAGCAGACCATCATGAAAGTATTTTATTTTTCATTTCCCAAAAATGTATGAAATTTTCAAACACAGGTGAAAATCAATCATCTCACCAATCATAAGAAAAACAGCTCCCTTCCCAAGCGAGGTATGGATTCGCAGGATAATGAAGGAGATGCACAAAGTCATCTGCTCAGAATATCTTGCACTTGTACTGTACTGCCTTTATGCAGGCACTCCCAAGTTCTGGACCAGTCATCAAACTGGGTTACTTTAGCAAAGCCAGTAGCAGAACAATGAGAACATTCATTAAATTAACATTCATTAAAACAAGCAACCCCTTCAATGTTCCAGCTTCATCCCCCCCCAACCCCCCCAACGTCACTTTCTGAACACAGGATCCCCTTCTTAATCTGGGGACTTTTGCATAGGACACAATTCCTTCTGCTTTCCACCTTCTCTCTCTGGACATACAGAATCCTATTTAGAACTAGGTCTCTAGTCCCCTAAATGGTAATAAATACTAAACACAAGGGTAAGACTAAAGTTCTGCTTTTTCTGAGAGCTTAGGTCAGTATCTCAGGTCTGTGAGTATTTGCTCTTTGGAGCCCAAAATCCTTCCCTGAGAACAGGCCCCTGCCTTTTAAAAGATTTCCCTTGCATATCCAACCAGAGAAAAAGCTGAAGACAGCAATGCTATCCACCTTCAAGATTCAGCTTTGCCCTGGAGATAGTGGATATCTCTCTGCTAGTGAATAAAATGGGC
Organism: Egretta garzetta; assembly: GCF_000687185.1. Classification (NCBI taxonomy): domain Eukaryota; kingdom Metazoa; phylum Chordata; class Aves; order Pelecaniformes; family Ardeidae; genus Egretta; species Egretta garzetta. The sequence continues at coordinate 667,676 of NW_009259336.1, forward strand.
CCAACACAAAACCTCAAACTTTTTCCCATGATTTTCCATACTGTTTCTTACCATATACCCTGGCTCCTTCCAGACTCTGACAAGGATTTGTCTCAAGGATAACACACAGGAATAGCATTTACAAGGAAGCATTTCCAGTATTATTTTGGATATAGTCACCCTTTCTTAGAGGCAGAGAAGAAAGAAGATGCCAAATTACTCTAGCCTTTTGGGATGTTTTAAATGCTACTAGCAATAGAAGTTGGAATTAGGTGCTGAATCTTGCAAGTCTTACTCATGTTAACCTGCCAAAATGTCCCTGGCTTGCTCTAGAACAACCTCTCAAGCCAAGCTAAGAGCTAAGCCTTTGTATTTGCTTAGTCCTTGACCAGATTGGTTGGCCAGATTGGCATGAAAATGCCAACAGAGCTTTTTGGAGTCATGTATACTGTCCAGATTGGAAAAAAATTACCCTCAGATGCCTTTGATCAACTTCAATGTAAAAACAATTCCTATTTACTGTGAGATTGCATTCAATTTTGACTTGTAACTAGAGCTGTGCAAATTATTTTGGCTCAATAGGTTCAGGCTTCAATTTTTTATTCTCTTAACTCTCTTTCTTTTAACTTCTTTCTTTCTTTTTTTTTAAATACAAATAAATTCTTATTCCAAATATCTGAAGTGTAAAGGGAGAGGTAATAAAAACAGTAAAACTTTTATTTTTTACTTTTTTTTTTTTTAATTTCATTCACCAAATTCAGAAACAGTTTTTGGCTTTTCTCAGAGAATTTATTACTGCCAAAAATTATTTTAACTTTTGCATATTTCCAAAGATAGTGTCCCCTTCTTTGCCCAAATTCTATATTATTTTCAGAAGAAGACATTTGTTATATGACTGAAGACACACAGTGAAAACAAAAGGTCTGCTGGTAATTCTCAGGCACTATCAATGCCATGAGCATGATTTCTTTACATTATAACTCTCAGTTACACCATCTTTACATTTATGTATACTTATATATAACCCACAAAGAATCAGACAATATAGATTTTTTAGTTAGTAAAATAGAGAAGGAAAAATTAAATATCTGTTTTTCAGAGGAGTAAGTCTGTGTGCAAAAACTCAAGAGAGGCTGGCAGAAATCTGCCTCAAAACTTGGTATCTGAACACAGAAATTATTATTCTTCTTTAAATGTATGTTGGAACCTCAAGTCAGGAGAACTCATTTTCACAATCTGTAGTATATGTTTTTCCTGGCAACTAAATCAGGATGTTAATGTACATTAAAGGGCACAGGATAATCTTTTGTCCTGTTTTAACTCAAACTATAGAGATCTAATGCTGCTGGGTTTGGGGGTTTGGTTTTTTGGTTTTTTTTTAATGAGAGCCCAAGAAAATACACAAAAGGAGTTTGGTGAACAAAAAGAAGATGAAAAATTACTAAGATATCCAAAAGCAAAATACTATGTCAATGCTGGCAAAACTTATTGAGATCTACTAATTGCCTTCCATTAACTGAAACTTTACAGTGCTTTAATTCCTTCCCTATTTTACTTAAAACTATGAAAAGGGATGGCCTTAACTAGATCACATTCTTTGAGACTCTAAATCCCTCCGCTAGATGTAAGGACTCTTCAAAGAAGATAACCCTAATGCAAAATGAGGTTATTCTGGATCCAGTTCAAGGGACTGAGCCAAGCATGATTAGCACCATAAGGCTGCATCTACAGAACATCTTGTACAAACAGTATTAAAAATATTAAGTCAAGAAGACACAATGTGTACAAGAAAATACAAGCACAGTGATTTTAGGGAGGCTGACATTGACGGAAATTAAGGACTACAGAACATATTGATTGAAATTTCATAACAGTGTTACAGATACGCGTAATAAAATTCCATACATTAAATCTACTTCCCCAGATTTGGAAATGCCTACAAAAGTAATAAAAAACAGGAGAGATGAATTAGTCACTAACGCCACTGAAAAGGCAGAGGTTCTCAACACTTTCTTCACCTCTGTGTTTACCAGCACTGTTGGGCCCCAGGCCTTGGGAACAAAAATCCAGGTTGATTCAGTGAAGGAAGGGTTGGTATGTGAACTATTACAGAAGCTTGACCCCTACAAACTGATGGGCCCTGAGAGTATCCACTCGAGGGTGCTAAGAGAGTTGGCTGACATTATTGCAAAGCGGCTCTCCATAAGGCTCTCCATAATCTTTGAGAAGCTGTGGAGATTGGGGGACATCCCAGAAGGCTGGAAGAAGTGTAATATCACCCCATCTTCAAGAAGAGCTTAAAGGAGGATCCAGGAAATTATAGGCCCAACAGTCTTACTTCAGTCCCTGGGAAAGTTATGGAACAAATCCTCCTGGGGGCTATCACAAGTCAAATGAAGCATGTGATTGGGAAAAACCACCACAGATTCAACAAGGCCAAATCATTCTTGACAAACTTGACTGCCCTCTATGACAAAGCAACCTGCTCGGTTGATGTGGAGCGAGTGGTGGACATTTTCTACCTGGATTTCTCCAAGGTTTTTGATACAGTTTCCCATGGCCTCCTCCTAGAGAAACTGAGGCATTACAGTCTAGACAAGTGGTCTGTGCAGTGGGTGAGGAACTGGCTGACAGGCTTCACGCAGAAGGTGATGGTAAATAACTCCTTTTCAAACTGGCAACCCATCACAAGTGGGGTCCTCCAGGGATTCATATGGGGCCCAATGTTGTTTAATATCTTCATAATTGATCTGGATGATGGGATCAAGTGTACCCTGATGAAGTTTGCTGATGATATCAAACTGAGTGGAGAAACAGAGACTTCGGAAGGGAAAGCCACCCTGCAGGAAGATCTGAATAGGCTGTAAAAGGTCATCTAACAATAACCGTATGAAGTTCAACAAAGACAAGTGTAAGGTCTTGCACCTGGGAAAACATAATCCAGGAGTGCAGTATGGGCTGGAATCTACCTAGCTGGGGAGCAGCTCTGTGGAAAGGGACCCGGGGTCCTGGTGGACAACAAGCTCAATATGAGTGAGCAGTTCACTGCTGCAGCAAAGAAAGCCAACAGGATGCTGGGTTGCATCAACGAAAGCATCACCAGCAGAGATAAAGACGTCGTTATCCCACTCTACTCAGTGCCTGTCAAGCTGCACCTGGAATATGTGTTCAGTTTTGGTCCCCGCTATGCAAAAAAGATGTGGACAGGCTGGAGAGGGTCCAGAGAAGGGCCACAAAGATGATAAAGGACTGGGAAGCCTGCTGTATGAGGATAGGCTGAGAGAACTGGTTTTGTTCAGCCTTGAGAAAAGAAGGCTTAGGGGAGATCTTATCACCATATTCCAGTATTTATAGGGTGGCTACAAAGAAGATGGAAACTTCCTTTTTACAAGGAGTCACATGGAAAAGATCAGGGGTAATGGGTACAAGTTACTCCTGGGGAGATTCTGACTGGGCACAAGAGGAAAATTTTTCACAATGAGAACAATCAGCTATTGGAATAATTTCCCCAGGAAACTGGTGCATTCCCCAACACTGGACACTTTTAAGATTCAACTGGACAAGTTGCTGAGCCATCTTGTCTAAACAGTGCTTTTGCCAAGAAACGTTGGACCAGATGATCCTTGAGGTCCCTTCCAAACTGGTATTCTATGATTCTATGAAAAGAACATAACAAAAGCCAGATAACATAATTTTCCCACAATCCACTACCAGATTTATTATTATTATTGTTGTTGTTGTTGTTGTTGTCATTGTTGTTATTGTTATTGTTATTTTAATTAATTAATTAATTGTTTCACTTGGTGCCTGGATGCTGAAGTGATGGGTACGTTATTAATGTAAAGTTGTAAAAATTTGCATGGGCTTTTGATAGGATTTAGCATAAATATTGCCGTTTGCAAGAAGCCACAGTTGAAGAGCTTGCCATTTGTTCTAGTTCACTGCGATGTTCACTGTGTCAAAAATCAAAGAACATTATTTCTAAGCAGGTGCCAAACATATCTAGTAGGGAACTGATCTTCTAACTAAAATAATTTCTAAAATACTTGTGAATTTAAAAAAAAAAAAGCTACATTATTGGCAATTAAAGCAACAACACAGAGTTACTGACAAAGAGGAAAAGCTGCAAGGAAAGTCAAAGTATTAAGTGCCTCATGTCATTTATAGAAGCATCTTGGTGTGACATAGTTATAAAAGGACATGTAACAGCGACTGGATGATAGAGATAACCTCCCAGGAATGGGTGGCTGAACATATCCCTCAAAAGCAACTGGGTAGGAATGGACTTCTGCATCAGCAAGAGCCGCCAACTTGTCTAATGTGTCTTTCGGAAGGATACTTCTCACCTAGCTTCCGCAACTGGACATGTACTCTCAATCTGTAACCAGTGTATGAAGAGAAATAGCTCCAGACGAACAATTAGTCTTCTGCTCAGGCACCTACAACATGTGCACTGATTTTCCCCCAGGAATATCCCATCTCCATGGGCTGAGGAGGGAGGCAACATCATTAGCTTAGGCTGGGAAAGTTGGCTGGGACAGTCTCAGACTCTGCCCACACTCTAGTGTATGACATATATGTCCTTTCCTCTATGACTTCTACCAGCTAGATATGTTACCCGCATACAGCTTGCAGCCAGGCTTAGCTTTCTTACCATCTACCATTTCTGGCCTTTACAAGTAACTGCTGTAATGTATGCAAATTACAATCTTTATACAGAATTTACCAGAACCTGCACTTTTATGTATCTTCCTCCATTTTTTACAAAACGATGCTATGTCAACATATATATTTCCATGAAGAAAACCTGTTAAAAATTAACATTGTTTTACCTATAGAGTGAAAATATTTCTTACATCAAATGTTTAAATAGCCAGTGAAATTGAGTTCAACATTTATACTAAGATGTTTTTAAAGCTTCAAAGACAAACAATCATAATAAAAAATGTTCTTGTTTAATCTACAAAATAAGTACATTTTATTTTAATTATCTGGATAATGACCAAGCAAGTACATCAGGCACATCCCTTCCAAGAGATAATGAAAGGCACAGAGGAGCAAACAATATCCCTGAGAACAGACCAACACATTCTGACTCTAAAGATGACTCCAGTAATGAAAATCTGTCTTTTGCAAATGACTCATCTTCTGAGGACTGCGCTGAAGATGTTGAAAATCAGGATGATGCATGTGAAAATAAAATTATCAATATGAAGATGAGGAACAGCAGTCTATCACTGAAGAGCTGTTTGATAATAATGAAATTGGAGAAACAGCTAGTGGTACAGAAACAAATGAAAGCAGAGGAAATGTCAATGATTATAGTGAATCGGTAACTATTTCTTTAAATGCAAGAGGAAGAGATAGCAGACAGTGAGGAAATACAGTAGACAATGATGTTCCTGACTCAGTAATGAACTGAAAGGACTGAAAAGGTTAGATTAGAAAGGAGGAAAAAAAAAGAAATAAACTTTGCTGATGAGCTAAGACTGTTAATACACTGCATTCAGACCTAAGTAGCAATTTAGTGGCATTATTGCTATACCCAGATCCTGAGAGGGGCTGAAAAGGATGAATCTATGGGAGGTGTAGGCGCTTAGGCCCTCTTGGGATTTGGCTCTTCATCTTCCCTGAAATTAAGACTCATATTGACTATACAAGGAAATAATCTTCTGTTTATCTTAATCTTCACATTAACTGATGATACTAGCAGCAGTACTGATGAAAATGTACCTGATGTAACACCACCACAGGAAACTAATGACCATAATGAATCCACTTGCTGCTGAAGTATGAGGATGCAAGCACATACATCTGTTTAAAAACAAAAACAAACAGTCAAACAAAACCTAAAACCAAATTATTTTTTAACCCAAACAAATGTTTCCATGATCAGTGTCTTCCTGCTTGATACATTTACTTGTGGTCCTTTTTTTCCCCCTCTTTAAATACATTTTTCATAAATAATGTTTAAAAAATTCAGCTGTTTCTACCCCTCATTGTCATACCTCCACAGAGATTTCAAAAGGCTTTCAGTTTCTACTAGCTCTAATTGTCATTGTGTGATGGCTGATTAATCTCTTTCTTTCCTTTTCATCTAAAGATAATCAGTGGTTAGCCAGTATATAATATCAGTTCCTGAAGCAGCTAATGCTCTGTCAGACCTATTTTTAGCAGTTTGTAACTTGACCATAAATTATCACCTTCAGCTGATTTTTAATTGGAATTATTATTTACAACATCCTGTTAAAGAATTTTAAGAACCAAAATAACACAAAAATATTACTGAACTTTTGACCAAATGTGCTCTTCATAATTTCATAGCAAGTGTTGCATTTTCTGTCTAGGCTTAATCACAGTGTTGAAGTGTTGGGCCATATTTTAATTTTTAGACAAAAAAACAAAACAAAAAGGAATTATGCTTTCATACAACACACAACTAAATTGTGCAACTCATATTGGATGTTGCAGAAGCCACGTCAAAACAAAGCCATAATAAAATGTAACTGTTTTTAAAAGCAATTACATAAAATCATGGAAGAAAAGTGGTTTAGAACTGCTCGACAGCTGTTGTCAGCTGATGTTGCAGATACAACCACCAACTCAAGACGTAACACATTCATAGGACACTGTGCCAATAGTTACCTAATGATGTGCATTGAAACTGTGTAGATACCAAAGAGAATTTGGTCTTGTTGGAAAGCAAGAATTTTATTTCTAGGTAGAAAGAGGTAGATCAGCATTATTTTTCGAGAAGAAAGAGAAGAGCTTTAGATTTTAACATGTTTTGGATATGAAAGCAAGGCTGTGTCTCAGCATAAGCAGGTAATGAACAGTTGAGAGGGTCAAGAAAGGCCAGAGTGCTGAAGTTGCAATTGATGATGTGTTCAACAGTGATTGAAGCAGCAAAGACATCTAGAGATATAGAACCAACTTAGAAGCTAAACCTATGGAGATGATCAAAAAAAGTGGAGATGATCAAAGGTTACAGTTGTAGGAGTAAACAATGTCACTGGATATAAAAGAGATATAATGTGAGTAATGTGACTCTAATGAAGAGTCAGGCAGCAGCTCCAAAAGTGGCATTCAACAGGTTTATATACGGAGAAGGGAGATAGATGTTTGCTGAGAGAGGTGTACAGGTAGTTGATTTCAGAAACTGTTACTTTTCTCCAGTAGGATGAGGATAATTGAAAATAATGGAAATGGCTAGTAGATGAGACATGGAAATTTCGAGAAGATGCTGAGAATGCAAGGATGACGACAAATCCATGAGGCCAAGACCAAAGATCCTATAAATTGAGAATACGTATAGGCCATAAAATAAGACAGAGAAGAGATAAGAAACATTGCTAGAAGAAAAAGAGAAAAACTAAAATGAAGGGAGATCCTGGCAGATACCATTGAATTTTTTTTTTTGTAGGCTACTGTAGAAACAGATAGGTGTGGCACCAAAAGTCCAAGGAGGAAATATCAAGACTATGATAAAAGAAACCTACTGCTTTGGTTCATTCCTTGTCCCCAAATAATGAAAAGATTTTTAAAGTAACTACCAACTTCCTTACTCTGTTGTCTGAAGTTCTGAGAGAGGAACAAAATACATGACATGCTACTTTTCCCCTTTGCCTTAAAAATATCAAGGAGCAAAAATAGTCAGGAAGAAACTCTCAGCTAAAATTTTCAAAACCTGTATGCATCACATGATAATGCGAAAATAACAGATTCACTGTTTCTGGAGAAGCAAAGAATTAGAGGCAAAAAAAAGGACAGACACTGGTACACTCACGTATAGCAAAAACAATGATGCAAATTGATGCTACCTGGTTACTCTGTTGTGAAGCATATTGTACTTCAGGGTATTATCTGTACTGCAATTCAGGGCAAAGAACATATTTAAGCTATCTTCTATGGGCAAACTTAGATGAATAAAGAATGAGCTCAGTAGTTTATGAT
>NW_009259336.1:675622-706405 GCF_000687185.1 Egretta garzetta
GTCTTTCCATTAGAAGACAGAAGTCCCTTAGAAGGATCAGAAAACAATATTCCATTGGGAGCAATTTGATATCTGTAATACAGTTGCCCTTTTTTAAAAAAAATAACTACTGATTAACAAATTTAATGTAAAAATGCTTACGATAAAAAGAGCATTTTATATCTCTCAGCTTTGCAAAGTCAAGCACACAGGAAGTATATTTTATTTGAAATTATGCAAATCATCTTATGTTATCTAACCATCTTGGCTATGTAACCAAGCACTCCAAGGGCTTGTCTGACTATTACAGTGGTAAAAAAGAGCACAAGAATTGCCAATGCTACTCCACAATTTTACAGAATACAAGTGGGAAAAAAATATTCAGGACACTGTTGAACACTGCTATTTAAACCAAGTGCTCTTTCACGTACAGAAGACTCTTTGCAAAATGATCCACACATTTAGCACATTTATACATAACCAATATACATATCAGGAAAGAGGCACTGGTTCAGTATTATTAATGCAGCTATCCATTTTTAGGAGCACAGGACTAGAAGGGACCAGGTGGGTCACCAAGGCTAGGTGCCTACAGTTGTGGACAGCAGACGTTGCCTTCAAAGAGGTCTGCTGAGCATCCGCTCCAAAACCACCACACCCAACAGGCCACAGAACAGTTCCTTTCCCCATGTCAGAAACTGTAAACCTGAAGTGCAATCAAAGCTATGTGTCCAAGAAGGAAGATGAGATCCATCAGAGTTCTAGGCCTCTCCAAACAGCAGGGACATAGCCAATTTAACTGCCCACATGTTCCTAGGAAGTTGGCCATAAGCTTGCTACAGAGAGGTCAAAATTCCCCATCTCTCCCTGAAACACTGTTCCTGAAAAAAAAAAAAAAAATCGATTGCTGTTCTTAAATACAGTGGTTGGTTTAGCCCTAAATAAGACACACAGTCCAAGTACAGAAGATATTTTAAAGACCTTATAAGAACAAGTACACTGTGTTCTATAGCTGTGGTAGAATTTTAGAATGCATTAGAAAAATAAATTTTAAAATTAAAATTTTAAAAATTCTCCCTATAGTAAGACACTGATACTGCTTGACACCTGCTTCACAGGTACCCAAGAAGATGACTGTCTTCAGGAAAAAGAAGGAAGACCCTGCTGAGGTTCCTCAGCAGACAAGTAACACTATTACTACCATCTTATTCTCTTCTTTACTTTCCTTCCTTTTCTCCACAACAGTGGGATAGTTTTTCTGTTCTGAAATGTAAGAAACAACCTTCTGAAGGTTCTTTTCTTGAGAACAGATGATACAACATTACAGCTTTGTCTCTTCAGGCTTGATACTCTTAAAAGGATTTATCTCAGCTGACTTCAGCATCTAAAAATTAAATTTCTCACCTGAGGTGGCTACCCAGCACCTTCTCATTAACTATAAGGAGGAAAAGCACATTCAGAGGATAAGTCGCCCTAAAATGAATACACAGGGCAGGTAGAGAAGGGGACCCACTGAAGGCAATCTTTACGAGGACCAAATTTTTGGCCACCTGCTGAGTAGTGTTGGGTGCCGGGGTATTGCAGGTCATTTCCAAATCTGAAGGGCGGGGGGAGGCAGGGGAAAGGGGAGTGATCCAGTGTCTCTCTCTGTCATATTTGTGATGTTTTATTCACACACATACATACACATATCTAGATGCAAACACAGAGGGTAGCTAATTGCACTCAGCAAATACAAGACTGCAAACAACTTTGGCCACAGTTTTTCAGCAGATACACTACTGGGGGGAGAGAATTGCTGTAATTGAATTTAATTGGAATTAACACCTGACTCTATGAAACACTGTGCAGCCCTCTGAACATCAGTGAGACACCATTTACCATGACTCGCCTTCCTCTTCCCCTAACTAACACAGCTAAAGATGCTCTGCCTCTCCTCTCATGGCCTAAGACCAGTGGCTGCTTTCAGAGTTGTCAGAAAAACAAATCTTGACAAATACAGGTAACCTTAGCATTCCCAGCTTCCACACTGAGTATGGGATGGGCACAGAGAGCGTGGGCAGGTGCTGTTCTGGGACAGGCATGGGTAAAAAGCTGCTGTAAATATTTTGCTCTCCCATCCATTTTTTTTTCTCTTTTATTTCCCCACAGTTTCCATTTGAAGCTTAGCATCAAATGACAGAGAAGCTGAATCTGAAAGCCTTATCGCAGCTCCCCAATTTAACTGCTGCAGTCAAGCCCACTGAAATAGGATAGGAAGGGAAACAGGAATTTCCCTTTCGAAGCCTTGCTTTAGTGATCCTGCCACAGCAGCACTTCAAAGAGAAGCTGTTCCTTCCCCTCCCAGGCCAGCTTCCACCCTCAGCAACTCTACAGAGCAGCTGGGCTCATTAAAGCCCTAACAGCACAGGAAACAGTGCAAAGAACTAAATGAAGTTGAGCGCTTCATTTATTTATTTTGATGTATGAATTAAAAAACATTGTCATAAATCTGGTAGCAAAACCTGGCCACATCAGAAAAAGAAGCCAGCAAACATTTCTGAGAGAAAACTGAAAGTCCCCTTAGTTCTCTAGATAACAGTTCTTTTTTGTCAAACCTCATCCCCCAAAACTGCTTTATGACAGGCTTATTTAGATCAAGGCAAAACTACAAAGAGGAAAATCCCTATGGAGAAGAGCCCAGATCCTATTTAAAACAATTTGATTCCAAAGTTGGACAATAGACTAACAAAAGGATGCTACCTCTTTAAATAGGAGTTTTAACTCATCCCTCTCTAATTATTCATGAAAATTAAATTCTACAAGTGAAGAAAAATTCATAAAAGTCATACTTATTCATCTCAGAGGGAGATCTGGCATATGAATAGTGCCCATAACCTCAGAAGGTGAAATGTAGAAAATATCACAGGCAACTCCCACCTCAAGTTAACTGAACCAAAAAAGGGAGAATCCTGATGTGAAGGAGACTTGAAGGAGATCCTCCCTAATCGCTTCTTAATAGACTCGCAGCCCTGACACAGGAAACAAATCAGGAATTCTGAGGACATGTAATTGTTAATCACTCGCATTCACTATCAAATTCAGTAAGAACTTTAGAAGCACAGACAATGAACTTTATCACGCTGAAAAATAAGGCTTATTGCTAAGGGTATTCACAGGCTTCTACAACATACTAAAGCAAAAGCTCCAGCCATGACAATTCCATTGTACTTCCATAGTTATTTATTTGCCTCCAGTGAAGAGGGGGGGGGAGGAGGATCATTATCAGTTGTAATCAATATATTTCATAAGCAATTTTTTCTGTAGGATTTAGCAATACTAGATTTATAGTTCTAGCCTGTTCAAAATACTTATTAGACTTTCAAAAGATGAAACAGACTGAGCTTCTCTGGGAAAAGAAAAAAAAAAAACTGAATTAATAGCTCTTACCACACCACCACACTCTGTATTAACGAACATTGTGTCAGAATGACATTGCAACTTGGAGAACTGAAATTTAATTTTTTTTCACATTTGCTCCCCTAGAAAAAGAACAATGGGGTTTGCAAACAGAGTGGTAGAAAGCAGCTAGAAAGTCTGTGGAATAAACCACATAATTTGACAAAAAAATGGTTAAAAGAATGAGGAAAACCATATTAAGGATAATTAGGTAGGTATTTATTCAGTGCCAAACCAACAGACACATACATACCTCCTTTTCATTATACCTTCCTGTCCAGAGGCATGAAAGAATACCACGCTGGGGTTTTCTCTGCCCAGAAAAGCTACACTAACAGAAGTGGTGCAACCCCTGGTGAGGTTTCCAGATCATGTATGATCTGTTGGTTTATGCCACTAAGCCTTTCCAGTATAAATAGAGCTTATGCTGACAAAAAGAGTGCTTTACTTAGGAAAACTTCTTAAGCCAGCTCTCCAAATGGGAGCTCTACTAGTGAAAGCAGGTTTTTTTTCCTTTGGTGTTGTCACTGCCTCTACACTTCACCTTCTGTCAAAACGGAAATATCATGAAAAGTAACATCACATTCTGGCCAGCGCAAAATACAAGCCAAAGTTTTTAGTATAGCCTCCATTGCAGATGCAATGGAATATATACCTATGTGCACATGTATATCAGCACAACTTTGCTTGTTACAGAGTAAAAAGATATAGATATATATATATTCTGTATAGATATACATGTAAAGACACAGGTTTACCATACATATATATATAACTGCATCCATAGTTAAATTGCACCAGAATAAGTACATTAGCACAAAATAAAGATGACCCCTCCACCAGGAAACAGAGCAACAAGAGATTTGGAGTGGAAGCGGAGCCTCATACAACACCAGAATTACAATGTTAGGCTGAGATGAAAGTTCCCAGAAACAGCTTTACCCTGTAATTGGGCCAGTTACTGGTTCCCCTTCAGTGAGTTTCCTGACAGGAGCCCCTATCCTCAGAAGGTTTGCTGCTTACAATTGCCTGCTTCAGCCTCTCCCCGCATCTAATTGCCGGCTTTCTTGTGTTGCAGATGGAAAGGCTGATTGCCAGGTGTGAGGGATGGGAAGGATTTTTCCCATACCAACATGCTGCTCTGTGTAGTTTGGGGGTTTTTTTCTGCCTTCTACTCGGCGTCCAGCAGGTCTGGTTTTGTTGGTATTTAAACAAGCAAAAGGAAGGGCCCCAAGGGCTCTGCAACCCAGTAGGACACCAGCAGGTGAATCCTGAGTGTATATATACAGGAGGACAGGCAATATGTTTCTGCACCTTAAACGGTTCGTGTCTTGCTGTGCCTCCAGTCCCAGCAGGTCCTTTGTGACGGATCAGAGGAAGTATGGCTGTTACTATATACCACATTAGAAGTTATTATTCCCGGGTGAGATCCAACTTTGCCAGCAACATTAGCTGGTTTTACCCGAGGGAGATTAACAGCTGTTAAATACAGCTACAGCATCCTCATTTAGCCAGGCGGCACGTCTCTTACCAGGTACATACTCAGGGCTGGCTCTGCTCACACAGCTGCACCTTAATAACACTTTTCTTTTGGAATTTCAGGGAATATTGAAGATTTTTCAGCAACACTGTTATTCTGAACTCACTTCTGGTAGGTTTACTTAGTTTTTTCTGTTCCATGGAGCTGTAAGTTATACTCTGTACAAAGACAGGGAGGTGGTGCAGGAGAATAACCCACCCTGTGGAGTCTGGGTGCTTGCTATTCTTCAGAGTCTAGCAGAAACTTGTACAAAATCATCAAAAGATAGTGATATGCTGAAATTCCCCTCCCTGTAATTGATATATTTAATAGGCTCTCCCAAATTCCTTCAGAATCAAGCTAAACATATCCAGTAGTATCAAAATTAATGTGGTATACTTTCCCAGCACAGAGATAAGCAATATTTCTGAGTGGCCAACAATGTAGAAAATAATTTTCTAACAGTAAAATATTAAATTATGTCTGGTGCAACATACAGTTAACCACAAAACTTCACAAAATTTTCTCCAACTGTAAAATAGATCTTAAGTTTCTATTGCATGGATTTATTCTAGTATAGTTAGAAGAGAGATCAAAACTGGCCTTACAGCTCAAAGCTAGTTATAAACTTAACTATGAAGAGACTAGTGCCTCTCCATAATTAGCCCATCAAACAGGGAATGTACTTGTCAGCCACTGAATGCATATACAATTATTCAGCAATGTTTAAAGGAGTAAAGGAATAAACATGATCAAAGAGCATCCAAGAATTAGGGATATATCATTTTAATCTCTGAAAATTGCACTACACATCAAATGCATAACAAATAGAATAAATAACAGACAAATCTGATTTATAAAGTTTGAATACCACCTAGGGGTTATGGTGACATCATGCAGCAAAAAGGAACCAGAATTTAAGATTAAATTTCACCTTTAAAATTCACCAATTTTTATTTTCTGTACTGCTGAAAAGTACATTGAAACAGATCTCAAAACCATGTCTTTCATAGACCCACAGATCATGTCTGTGTTTTTCATTAACTGTTCAAATCCCACACACCGGCTTTCTAAAGAGCTGAAGGAAGCCATAGCCTATCCTTGTAATTGCCATGACTTGGCCGTCTCTGCGCTCCTTCATGCACATATTTGGTTGTCCTTAAAACTGTAGTTACTCCTCCTTATCGATGAAACTTAGCTATAGTTAATGGGGTTCCTTCCAGACATTTTAGCTGCATGTAAAACACGGTAAAAGTGTGAGTGATTTCTGTTCTGTGTTTGATCCTACCGGGTAAGCAGTTCTCAAACCTCGCGCTCCTCATGTGCTCCAAGTGCTCACACCCCTGCGCAGGTGTGATAAGCCAGGGCCGTCTCCGTGGGCCCATTTCCTTATACAGCTGCGCTGGTTCCTCGTTCACACCAGGCAGTATCAGCCCCTAACATCTACGTGGATATGAAAGACTCCCACAGCAATTCTCCTTGCTATCAGGTGTTTGGATCTTGAGCTGTTTGGTTGCGTTAGATCAATCACAGCGTATTTACACCAGCCAGATACCAAGGCATTTGGGTATTTTTTTTTTGAGTCACAGAAATCACAGAAAGAACAAAGAGAGAAATCCTCGATGCAGTCCAGTTCAGAAGCAAAAACACTGGCACACTCTTTATGTTTGTTTTTATTTAAGTTAAAGCAAAATAACCAGCAGGCAAAAAGCAAGTCTGGACTCTGCCTCGTTCTTCTACTTCATGCTAAGATTAAGATGTGGCTGTCACCTGTCCCTACACAGGCTTTATGCAGGATGAACCAGCCCAAAACCTGGTTTGTACTGTACCTCTCCAGTTATCAGTATGAATACGCTGCTGTCTTTGGGAAAGGAGGTCCAAGCAGCAAGAAAGGACAACGTAGACAGGACAAGAGGATGGGACAGTGCAACTTCTGCACAGTGACAGTAACAGAGTTTTACACATAATTCTATTTATGGACCCATATGTCCCTGCATATTCTTTGTGAAGCTACTGTGCAGAAATACTGCACATAAACATTCATATAAATAAAAGTCTGCCATTAAAAAAAAAATATATATATATGCTGGCAAATTGTCATATAAAGTATGTCTGCCCCTCCTAACTAATGCAGCCCTGCAACAGGACCCCAGCTCAGCCAGAACTTTCCAGGTGGAGCTTTGTAAGCCCTTTTCTTCCACCTGAAAACAAAAAGGTTTTTAAATTCCAAACCCAGGCTCTACTGGCCTTTTTTAAATAAAATCACCGAAAACAACACAGAATAGAAATGAAAGGGTTGATGAACAGCTATCCTCCTTGCCCACTGGCAGGACGTATTATTTTCTTCAGTCTTGTACTTTGTCCAACAGCCTTTCTATTTCAGCAAGCTGTGTGTGCCTTCCCAGGTCCTTGGGAGAAGTTTTGTGGGGTTCCCCCCTTCAGGGCTCTCCTCGAGCACTCACCATCCCCAGCACCCCTCAGGCTCCCTCCCCGCCGTGCCTCTCACTCCCTGCCTGCCTGCGGGGGCACCCAGGAAAGTTTTCCCATGGCTCACTCCCCTGGATGAGCCAAGCTCTCCCCAGTTTTTGCACCATTTCCCACAACTCCCATGCATCCACCAAAATAAAGGAAAGAGTTTTCTCTTTGGCTGCCTTTCTTGGCTACCTCTTTAAAAGGAAGATGACATACATTGATGAAAAACTAGCAAGCAAACACATAAACCAGATGCCATCTATCACAGGTCTCCCTGTCCTCAAGTAACTGACAACTCAGCTTTATTCCCTCTCCTGCCCTGTAGCTCACGGTGTGCCTTAAAGCTCACTGAAAACAGGTATTGATCCAAGACGCTGCAAGGACAGAGCCTTCTGAGCAGCCCTGTGCCATCATTTTTCCTGAGGATCTGAAAATATAGAAAGGCTGGGTCAGCTCAGAGGGAGCCTGGACTTAACCTGGGCAGGCACAGGAGCGGCAGTGTCTGCCCGAACTGAATATACCCAGGACACGCTCTCTCTGCAGACTCACTGGCATGAAACATTTGCTCTCTGCAAAGGTATATTTTTTATTGCTCAGCCACTCTCAACTAGATTAAGGTTTTTTTATTACCTTCATCAACTTAGTATCTGTCACTTTCAATTATACTGACTCATATTTAAGAATAATGCTAATTATTGTAATGTGTTTGCTGTAAATCTAGCCTATGCTAACGGCTATAATGCAAATCATTTGTGACCTGAATCTTGAATTGTAATTAAAAAAATGCTTTGTATTATTTGCATTGCTGTAGTGTTCAAAAACCAATGAGGATCAGGATGTGACTGTAGGAGAATTACATCAGACACACAAGAAGACTGGCTTGCTTCCTCTCACAAATACTTCCCCCCCCAAAAAAAAAAAAAAAAATTAAAAAATAGATTGAGAAGATGACAGATCCTGGATTGTTGTTTCAAATGTCTCCTCTACCAAACTTGCAACATTAAACCAGGAAAAGGAAAAAATATTGACAAGAAACAGTTAATATAGATAATTTTCATAGTGGTTTATTTTTTTCTAAACACATATATATAATGTAGAACTAACAAGTCTTAGCATAACTCACTTTCGGGGTGCAGACATTTCATAAACATTTCAGAATATACAAAGCTTTTGAATTTAGGAAAAAATACTCAGTTTTCTTCAGATTTTCCAGAATTATTTTAATCTAGGCCTTCATTTATCAGCTTTCAAGTTTTAAATATAGACTGTTACTCCCTGGGTTAAAAAGGGATAAAAGGACTAAAATCTGCCTTCTAAAGAAAGATATCGCAGCCAATTTGTAGGGAGATTAATAGGCTGTTTAATAGAATGAGGCAAACTGGGAACTAAACATATATCCCTTACTTATGGGCTGGAAGGTATCACAAGAAAGAATGAGATACTAGTGACACCGAGTCACAAAATGGCCATAATAAGACTAGAATCTTTCAATGATGTTTTAATGGCTGGGTTACAGAAAAGAACAGAAAAAAAATTCTATAAAGTGTTAAACCCTCAGTAAAGAATAGTCAACAAGAAACAGGTGGCTGTGGATAGGATTTTGCCATCTGCTGAGAAATTAAATACAAGAAACAGCTCAAGAGTGCTGCTTTGCCTACTCATGGCCTCATCCAGCTGAGGACCTCACACTTACGGCTTGGTCCAGAACCTGAGCTCTGGTTCTTGCTGTCGTCACTTCATTCACAAGTTTTGATTTAAAGACTCATTATCAGTGATGCACACGGAATCACAACCAGGCCCTTCCCTTTCAAGGCTGTTTCTAGACTGTCAGTCTGTACCTGTTAGACTACAGAGACCTGTTGCCTTGCTATGGGCCAGATGAATATTACATTATTTTCCGCAAACTTCAAGTGGAAGGCAGTAGGTAATTCCTGCCCTGCCTCACTTATAATATGAATGTTGAGGGTAAGTGGTTATACCTGGCCAAAAGCTAGCAGAAGGTGCTGATTTAATCTTCCAAAGCATATGAAGGCACTAGACCTGAAATTACCTGAGCAAACATGTCAGTGAGTAGCTGCTATTAACTAATGGAGAGGCAAGACTGACTGTCTTGCAGTAAGCTTAAATGATAAATGAAACAAAAACCAAGCCCCTGATCTTCAATCTTTGTTTCAGAAAAATAGAAAATAAGCAGTATTTTGATATGTAAAGCAATAAAACAATGTTTCTCTATATGTCCCAATTACCAAGGGACATACTTTTGTGTAGGGTATGCTTCTGTACGGCTGTATTATCAATCCCAAGTATGTGTGGTCTGTAGTGACGAGATCCATATTACAGGGAATCTCTTTTTTAACTGCTCTTAGGAAAGTTTAGGAAATGTTCCACTGTACAAAGACTATGTGGAAGAAGTGGTACAACGGAAACAGATGTGCATCTTAAGAAGGCCATATCCCCATACTTTTTTTGGCTGTAATCCACTCATCCACTTGTCATTCAAAAGTTATGTTACTTTTGGTAAAATATTTATTGAAAACTTTTAAACCTTCTTTCAAATTTACCATGTATGGCTTAACTTCCCATCCTGTGCTTACAGCCCCAAATCTGGAAGACAACCCCTACCTTGCTTATAGATGTCTTGGATAAAGAAATATCAAACAAATGCCTGTGATGAGGTCCCTAAACAGAGAGTTTCTGGGAGCAACTCACCTGATCCAGAACTACAGACACTGGGACCTCAGGGGCAAGCTCTCTGCCTGCAGAGTGAAAGGATAGAATATCCTGTAGAAATAAAATGGAAAAGCTTTTGGGTGTTTGGTCCCAAATTTATTGTATTGGTGTGGTTCAAGGTGTCTTTTCATGCCAGGCTGGCAGTGATGCCAATACTCACTTTCACAAATATAGAAGAGGCAGGTGGACAGTCAACAGGGGTTACTGCTGGTAACTCCTATTTGAACTGAGTCTTGAGGTTAAATGTTTTCTTGTCATCCTGATCAAGATGGGGGACAGCTGAGGTGCAGACCTGAATCTCCTCAAATGCAGGCTTCCTAGCACATTAGCTTCCCCTGTAAAGAAAGCCCTAGCACCTGGGAGAAGTCTTTTTGACCAGGTACCCCTGGCAAGTTTGCTATTCCTTGTGGCTAGAACCTGTAGCAACCTCAGCAAATTGCCATCTTGTCTAACTGATCTCACCCTACAGAACAGCTGAGGTCAGTCCCTGTGTCCTCAATTCAGCCTTAGAAGAGATGAACCAATAACTTCCCTCCTAAGCCTCCTGAGGGTACTTGTCCACATACCTGCAAAGCAGTGTGCTAATCTAGGTATCTCCCACACACACACCATGCAGGAGGCAAAAACCAGGGAAGGGGCTGAAATATGTTCTGGATAGCTTGCTTTGTACCTCCCCATGATCACAGGTCATTTTCCATAGTCAGATCAATGTAAAATAGCAAATTCAGGTTTTAATCACATAAATATGTGGTATTTCTACTTATTTCCATTCATTTTGCAAACTGGTTTAAAGCTGTTATCATGATTATACAATCCACAATAATATTTTTTAAATTATTTTGAAAAATTCCTCGAGCCTGCCTTACAGGACTTCTCTGTTCCCTCATTCCTTCCTCCTCTACTCTCTTTTCTGTTTTCACTAGCTCATGAGTACTGGGATGTATGTGGTTTGCTACATCCATCGTAGAGCAGAGCCTCCTTTTGTTTCTTTATCCCACAGTCAACCAGCCTGTGAAACTCATTCTGCTCCTAGACCAACACAAAATTACTGGAGTAATTAATCTTGTTTCAAACTCTGGCCATCTGTACAGAATCTCAAAAGACGGATGCTTAAAAATTATCTTTGAGAATACCTGTGGAAAAATACTGATCATCCAGCTATTTGCATACCGCCACATTAAACACAGAGAAAGGGAGCTTTGAAAATTCTGGCATAGATTTCAATGCTTTCTGCAATAATCTTAGATAAAATGCATTGTGCGTGTGCTTCAAAACTCCACTTCAAACACTTGTGCCAGAGAAATGCTGCCATTTTAATTCTGAGCAAACAGTGGATCACCTGCTGAGTCCAATGTTAGGTCTAAAG
This sequence comes from Egretta garzetta, assembly GCF_000687185.1. Taxonomy (NCBI): domain Eukaryota; kingdom Metazoa; phylum Chordata; class Aves; order Pelecaniformes; family Ardeidae; genus Egretta; species Egretta garzetta. The sequence goes on from NW_009259336.1 coordinate 687,127, forward strand.
TTTTCTGTCATTTAAAAGCAGTCTTCTGACTTAAATATAAAATCAGTGGCTTACACAGTGAATCATTATAAATCTCTTGCAAGCTTTTAAATCAATCAGTCAAGCTTAGAAAGCAGTGATTTGGAGAATCATAGCTCTGAGGCTTTGGGGCCTTTTTGTGCAAGGGTAATAAAAGTAAACGATTTTGTAGCTTTTAGGAATAGTGGTTAGTTTGCTTTTTACCTCCCTAGGAGTACCCAGGTTTGACTAAGTAGGTTTACTACAATATTTGAAAAAAATCCATTACTTAATAGTATTTTCAAACTCTAAAATAGAGAACAGCACACACACAAAAAAAAAGCACATTTAATCTGCTTAACCATAGAACTCGGTCTAAAATAATCTTGTTTTCTGGCTAATAATGAAGACTGAAAATTATAAATGCTTTTCAGTGCAAGGGTAGGAAGAGAATTGCTGCACTGGTAGCAAAAGTAGTGTCACCTAGAATTAAAGATGCTTAGCATTTCCATAAATGCAACACTATTTTCAGCTGCTCATAACTTTGCCAGAGCTGAATCATGAAGCTGTAATTTTCTGTGCCTTTGCCTGGTTACAGCTTGTTTGTTGGAGAAGAAGCAGCAATTCAGCAAAGGCCTTTGGAAGTTTGTCAGAACAAGATTAGAGAAAATTTTTTATTCATGAAAACTGTGCTAGACTCCATACATCTTCCACAAATTTTCCCATTTGGGTAGGGACCATTGGCCATCAATTGCTCTTTTCAGTTACCTTCATAATCCCTAGTGTCGGATGAAAAATGAATCTTTGTTAGAAGTGGTATAGTGTTTGATTTGCTCTCTCTCTGCTTACTTCTGTGTGTGTTTATACATATCTGTGTATGTGCATACATTATTTACATGTCTGTGTATGTATATGTGTATGTGCATACTTATACAAAGGATTTATGTGTATGTCTGGGTTTGTTTGGGTTTTTTTTCTGTTTTTCTGTTACAAAAGATGCGCCTAAGCAGCAGAAAGGAAGGCTGCCTGTTCATTTTGTTCTGGCATCTCCACTCTGGCAGAAGTGAAATTTCTAGAAAGGGAGAGCTGCACCCTTCCTGAGAATGAGATCTCTTTCCTGGGGAAGTTTTTGAAGGAGGTGAAGATGGGAAGACATAGGTTCACGCAGAGTGGGCTGGGAGGCTCCTGAAGGAGCAAAGGACCTGGTTGCAGCGGGGAGGGTGGGGGAAGCCACAGCCGAGCCTTAGGGGTGACAGAAAGCCAGAGATTTTTCCCATGACCAGAGGGGTTGCATGGAGTTTGCGTAGCTTTATGAGGAAATGAATCTTGCCACTCTGGAAAGCCAGGAAGGGGAAAAACAAGAATCAGCCCAGAAGGATGCAATATGGAGAGAGAGATTTATTTTCAGAACTTTTACTTCAAGCAGTCCCACTGAATATACTCTCTAAGGACAGACTGATTTTTGAGGGGGGTTATTATTACGTATTTTAACCAAACCAAGCTTTATTGACCAGAAGCCCAGAGGTGCATCTTGGCACTCTCACTACACTGCGTCTCCCCCCACCAGGATCCATCTGAACCCAGGTCCTGCTGCTCTCCATATCCAAGGGCTTGGGTCCTTGCTCTGGCCAAAGATCTGCATCTGCCCCTCAGCTGCTGACAGAGGTATCCGCTCTGCCGCAGTCTCCTCAAGCTAGGTGCCCAGCTGGCTCTCCATAATACAAAAGAAGGAAGAGAGAGACTTTAGGGATCCGTGAGTCATTTTCCTCCTCTCAGAGACACAAAGCGCCTTTGGCTATGGACCTGGAGGACTGTGCTCTGTGCCACGTTCCTAACTCACTGCTGTGTTTCAAAAGGGAAAGAGGTACCGAGAACAAAAAATGACAGATAATTGCTTGATATTCGCTGTGATTCTTCCTGATGTGGTATTTGTGACTGTGTGAGGAAACTAGGGAGCAGCCCATCATTACAGCGCAGGAGAAGCCACATGCAATCAGCACAATAATCCATCTGTTTGAGTCATCTGCCTTTGATAGCAGCTACTGCTGGTTAAATCAAGACATAAACTCACTAACGGACAGTTACAAAATTTCCTCTGGAAAGCAAGTTTTTCTGCCATCTCTGATGACTTGTACTTTAAACTATAAAATGGATAGGGACAGACACTCTAAAATTATTTTATCAAACACAGCAGTGTACAGAGTCATTTCTTACAACGATGCTTTTAAGTTAGGTTCTTGCAATGAATATCAGGCCCTTGGCCCCCGTCATCTCTTACGATAATGAGTTTCACATATTAATTATGCATTGTGTAAAAGAACATTTCCTTTCATCTATTTTAAATGTTGCTCTTTGACTGCATGGAGAGCTCCTTCGTCCTTGCGTGGTGCGAGGAGGGCTAGTAGCCAGCAACCTGCATTTCTTTGGCTTCAGTGAGACTGGGAAGTGCTCAGACCTCCCGAAAAAAAAAGGCTAATTGTGTGACTTCTTGTGGATTTAGGAACCCAAACTTATATATTCTATGTTAAAACAATTCTGCAATTAAGCATAACCAATGATTTTCTTTTGCAATGACTGTGCCCCTCCTGCTTTCACATCAGAGTCAGAGGCTATTCTTACTGCTATTACTATAAAGTTTAAGTTATGCATGAAATTTATCATCTAAGTAATATAAAACCTACTTTTTACACAATGGGCCTAAGATAAACCCTATGTAGTTGATGGAAAGAATATCTGTACGTTTGGTCATCTTCAGATCAGACCTAAGGTTCATTTTGTTCCTAACATACACTTTGCTCCAGCAAATTTTGCTTGTAATTCCCTGAGCTTTGTGCCTTTCTGTCTATGGCACTGCATTAACATACTTTTATTGAATTATATCTCTCATTCATGTTAAACTGAAAAAAAATTAAGAGCTTGCAGCAAACTAAATTCAGGTAGCTATAACATCATAGGAGCAGCGTTTGAATAGAAACATGAATCAGGTAATAAATAGCTCTCTTTGATCATTGTTTTAAAAATCTCTTGAACCATACTTTGATTAGTTCTATTTAATATTTAACATCTGGTTAGTCAATTTCAATCTGCAACGAGCGCTGCTGGAAAAATTCTATGCTGACTAAATACATTTATAATACTACAAAGCTGACATGTAATTGATTTTAGTTCCCATAAAAGGATTATGTTAACTTTTCTTAATCCATATATTAGGGTTTCGTGAAGTCCAGTGAATTCACACCAGGGATACTAAGTGTTTATTCCTTATCAATATTTTATGTAAAAATGATAGGATTATATTTTAGCCTAAGTACTGTTTGCTAGTTTTTCCACTGGAAAACAGCTAAAATGCAGAAAATATTACAGTACTGCTATAGCATTGGTACAGTGAAGGACTCTTTGGTGTTTTCTGGCTTTATATTAGCTAAATAAAGTCATATCACACTGAAATTTGGCACGGCTGTAAACTACCAAAAATTGTTTCTCCTTCTGCTAGAAGAGTATGATAGATGTACATTTTTAAATTTTCATAATCGAACAAAAAGTATCAGACTATAACCTAGTTAAAGGCTTGGTATTGTATTTCAGACCAATGTGATCTTAGGAAGTCATGAAAATTGCCAGTAGCCATTGATGCTGGCAGTACCCAGTTGCCCAAGATTAAGTCAGGCAATTTGGTAATCCTGTTTATCTCCAGCCTAACAGAGAAAGTACCATATTAATAGTAAATGTAGTGCCCTTAGGTATCTTAGGCAAATGCAGAATTAATACAAGACAAAATTGAAGGTCTTTGACTACTTGGGGACAGTTTATTTTATGAAAATGTCCCTGCTTAATTGATCAAGTCCATGTGCAGCGCTGTATGCTACCATAAATAGGAGAAGGATGAAGTTGGGCAGTGCTAGCTGCCAAGGACTACAACTCCCCTTTTGCCACAATAAACCCGCCCCTAACCTAGAATATTAAATCAAAAAGGGGTTGATCCAAACATTGGCCCTAAAGTGAGGAATGAAACAATATCCATCCCACTACGTAATGCTGGGTCAGGAACCAATGCTTTGCTCCCAGGCCAAGTGGCATGGACCACTTAGACTACACCCCTTCACAAGAAATTATCTCAGAGAGAGGTAGTTGATGTGCTCTAACCTAGAGTGAGGGGCAACAGTGTTTATCACAGCAGTATGCGTATCATTTTCAGGACTGATGCTAATTTATCATTCTGTTACATGAAATTCACGTTATTCTTGCTTCCATTGTAATACTAAATGAATCACAGCAGCTTAAAATTACCTGATCAAAATTATAAACACTTCTGCCATTTCCAGGAACAAATGGAACTACAGTGGTTTTTTCTCCTTATGTTAGCTGTACTGCAGTGAAGTTGGATTTCCATTGCTCATAAAGTATCACATCATATTTTACTACCTATGCCTTTAGATTAAGACTAGCTCAAAGAAGTTTTTTACACTGTGAAGGATTTGGTGAAGACAGACCTGGGAATGTTAACTATGAACCCCTCAGTTATGAACCAGGTTCTCAGTTCATGCAAGGTGGCAGTACCTTTGGCCCTTAAGGAGCAAGTGTGCCTAGATGACTTTATTGGTATGTGCTTGGGTACACATGGAATTCCAAGCACTACACAGTGGTCTTGTGCCTCCTTTTTTGGATTTAGATACCCACTTTCCACCAGAGCCCTTCAAAAGGCAATTGATTCTTATTAATTTTTTTTTGCATCTTGCTAGATATGTTCTTCACAGGGAAGCACCAGGCCTCTGCTTGCAAACAAGAAATGAATTTCTGAGGCAGAAAATTACTAAGTAATAAGGACAATCCAAAAATTAGTGTCTCCAGCAATCATATATCCTATTTTATGTTCCCATAAATCATTTTTCTCTGTTCTTTTATCTTCACTAGAATGCAGATTTACAGCATAATAGTAATATTTACATGAAGTAGTAGGCAACTGCACTTTAAACCACACATGTTGATGTAAGTCCTCCCTCCCCCTCAAACTACTCACACTAATAAAAAAGGAAAGTCTCACTTTGTTTTGTCCAGAGCATCCAGAAGATCCCTCTGCTCAACACATAAGCAACAATTTACACATTTGGGCCACACACAAATGGGTGTTTTACAGGGAAAAGACCCAAATGTCAATTCCATTATGCCAACTGTGATACAAAAAAATTACATTATTTGCAGTATTAAAAACACTTGAGAAACATTGAGGCATTTGTTTTGGAAGCAGAAGCCTGCAGCCCTGAAATCAGTGGATAACAATGGAAAGAGTTTATTCATTAGCAGCAATGCTACACTGTTAGTTCTGAGCACTTCTTTTTCAAAGTTAGCATGTGGCATATAAATGATACATGACTTTGGGGCGTATTTCCATGAAAAACCTATTCCAGCCTCTGCTCTGCCTATGAAAGATCATCCCATTATACATTTAGACAATTGAAATGTAAATATATGGTTACATGTCCCTGAACATTGTTCACCTATTATCCTCATCCCAAGTCTGTAGTATAAGGTATGGACAAATTTCTGTTGGTTTTACAGAATTCCTCCAAATAGCCAGTCTGAACAGACCCGATGTCATTGCTGTGTAAGGTAGCCAAGCTCACCGTAAAAAGTCCTTCACCCGCTAGTGAGGAAAAACGGACCCTGAACTGAAAGAAACCCCCTAGGAGGGATATTTAAATCTTACGTAAGTGGTCAGTTAAGTGCCTGCAGAAGCAAAAGGACAGATAGCATATTTGGTATGCTAATAGAAACCTATTTACTGGAGGAAGTGACAAAAACATCAATCAAATCAGAAAGGGCTATTAAGAACTGTTAACTCCCTTTCAGATGAGCAATGATTTCCATTGGGAAATAAATAAATATTCATGACAGGGAGCAGTGACAGAAATTTCACCAAAATTACATTCTGGCGAGGCTTAACCACCAGACAAATCTTTAGGAGAGACAGTTGGCCTGCATTTTGGAAAGGGATTTAATACCTAGACAACTCTACACAAGTCCCAGAAAAATCTGTTTCTGTGTTCTCTTTTCCTTCCTGGGAAATCTGCTGCAGATATTGCATTTCAATATTGCCCAGTAAGTCATCCAAAACCGAGATTTTTAAGTATTTAAAGATCACTTTGACATCATTAGAAGCCCCTACCTCCTCATACTTGTTTTGGTATCTTCTCAAAAATATCTTTCTATTTTTCTAAAGATAAAATCTTGCAAAAATTAATAGTAGATCCTGATATCCCACATCATTTGAAAACAAGGTTTGAGCTTTTTTATGCAAATAATTCTGCTTACAGATCTCTAAAGTTATCAATAATAGAAAAGGGTCATTATGCATTTACAATGTCCCAGAACCAGATTGGAAAACAAACACTTGCTGGCCTTTCTTTTATGTCTGTATGAAAAAAAAAAAAATTTTACCTCTTATTTCCTCCTTTTAGGCTGACACACAGGAAGGAAAAATTCTAGCTTCATCTATCCTCTCTCCACCTCTTCAGGAAAAGAATGTTTTTGTCCTTTTTGAAGAAAAAAAATCAATGCAGGTTAATAAATATAACAGCTCACATTGCATTACTGTATTAGTAATGTAACCTAAAATTAAATAACCTACTTACAAATATGGCAGTCTTCCATGCCAAGTTTCAGCCTGAAGCAAATTTTTATGGTGAAGTTATGAACCTCTAAAATACTGACATGTCCTTAATATGCTAGCTTAAAGGTCTCCATCTTTACCATTTGCTCCTTTTTGATATCAGTTAAGGGATATTTTTCAGATAGCTTTGAAGATTGGTTACTTGCATGGAGTTGGTAAGAATAAATGCTTATGCCTTACCTTGGTGCATGGAAGAGATTTTTGCAAAGAGAAGCAGAATATTTTGCCTGAGATCTTCAGTGAACAGAGGAAAAGGATACCCCGGCTCATTTCCTTAAAAGTCTTCTCCTTTATCAAGATAGTATGTCGAAATCACTGGAGGAAAAGATTTCTCCACTTCTCTCTGCTGAGCAGGTTAGCAATTTGAGGAATAAGGATTTTTTTTTTTTTTTTCTGTGAAGATTCACTGATCTTATAAAGGGTTTGGGGGGTGTTTTGGTTTGTATTTTTTCCTTCCTAGATGCATGATAGTGGTCCAGATGCAGATCACTAAGACTAGTACCTGAAAGGTGAAAATATCTGTAAAACTTACCTGTAAAATTTCATTTCAACTTGTTGCTGGTGTATACCAAGGGTCAGGGACTTGAAAAGGGCAAATGTAAGATGAAGGAAAAAGCTGGTGATTTTTAGAGACTGAAGGAAAAAAGGTCCAACACCAAGGGGTCAAAACAATTCAGTCACTCAAGTTAGGCACCAAGAGTCACCTGAGATACCCCAAGGTATCCAATAAAGCTTACAGGGCTGACAGGTTTGGCACGCAATTTATGGGAAGCCCAGGCTGGATTGGCAGGTGGAAACTAAGCAAAAAACCCAGGTTACCTCAAGTGACAGCAGTCTCACGCTCAAGCAGCTAAATTTTGCTTGTAGGGTAGGATTCAGTTTGAGATCAGATCTTCTATACGTCAGTGTCTATGTGTATGTTTCTCCACCTAAGCTAGGAGCTCAATTCAGCTCAGTCTAAACATCAATGTCCGGCACCATTTGAACTGTCTCTGGGTTGGAAGAACCAGCTGCTGTTCCAGAGGTGCTCAGCAATCCCATGGGTCCTGTGTTACTTCTGCCAGCCCTGTGTGCATGACGAGGGTGTCTCAGACGGCACAAGACACCTCTTTTCAGACAGTTGAATCCTGTCCTAGGTGTCTGAGCTCTCTTTACAGTCAGTGCAGACGTAATCTATAGAAACTAGAGAGCTATTTGACTTACTCTAAACCAGCCATGCTAGGTGAAATTCAGTTGCCTAATGAAAGGCACCTGTGGTCATTTCAGAGGTCCTCATGAATCTGAGACATCCTCACAGGGCTGGCAGATAGGACACAGATCTTTTGGGAGACCTGTACCCTCCCAGGGCAGCAACTGGAGTTAGATTAAATCCATCACAGTATCTAAAATGGCAGTATAAACCTATTTTTAGGCATGAATCTCACCATAAACCTTCTTTGAGTACAGCGCTAGCCAAGACACCACACCCTGTGGACACTATCGGCATTGCCTCAGCTGCTCACTCATAGGCATCCAGTCCTTTTTGAGGTGTCCTAGGTATGTTGAACATCGACATGGGGCTGACAGAAATTACACAGGACCTATGAGAAACTCAGATCCTTCTGGCACAGCTGCTAGAGTCCAAATTCTAAGGTAAATGCACACCTCTAAGCGGACAGCTGAGCCTGGTCCTGAATACCTGCAGAGTGTTAAGCACTTCTGGATTTTTTTTTTCCTTTTTCTTTCTTTTTTAATGCCTGCAAGAATAAAGGCAAGGTAAGAACAGGGGAACTGAATCTGGGAGACAAGAATCACACTGAATACTGATTATATGGCAGAGAGACTATGTAATGGGAGTTCAAGAAAATCTCTGCCTCTCAGATGTGGAGGTGAAGAGGTATTAACTGCAGTGCTTTCAGTGAAGTTGAAAATTACTGTAAATGCATCTACCCATTTTAAGACTTCAGCCTCAAGTGTGCACTTTATTTTTTGTGCGCATCCTAGGTAGCAACTGGTATTCACATGGGATATATAGTTAAGTTCAGCTGCACAAAACACTGCAAATCTAATTTGGTTGACAGCCTAACCCAAATTTTGCTCTAGTTCAGACAAAGCATCATCACACCTCAGTGAAAAGCTGCATCATGCATGCAAGTCTTTAAAGGTATGAACCAAAGCGCATGCATTTGTATACAGTAAATGCCGAGGTGTCTCAGATAGCACCAGACACCTCTTTTCAGACAATTGACTCCTGTCCTAGGTGTCTGAGCTCTCTTTACAGATCAGCTCTGCCTCTAAAACTGGCATTCTTTCCATATTGACCCTCAATTTGCTGGTCATTAGCACCATTACAGTTGCAGTATGGCTACCAAATTTATAATGTGCCTGTACGTAATCACATTACTGCACTTCATCTTGTCATAATGGACAAACGGGCAGTTTCAAGTACTACCATCTGATCTCCCTTGCATCCATTTCTGTTTTGTAAAAGTATGTTGTATCAAACACCGTGTAACTGCTAAATCATTACTTGGAGGAAGGCACCGAGTCTCATGTCTGTTTATTGTCCTTATCACTCTGCACTTTCAGGCAAGGGATAGAGTTACTTGATGTCAGCTAAACATCAATACCATGTCACAAAAGAGTGTTTCTAATTGCAGTGCTGCATTAGACTAGTTTAAAAAGTTCCATGCATTTCTTTGAACAATATATCATGAAAGCTCTCAAAAATAAAGTGGTATTTTATGAGATCACCACTCTACAGTTTCTATATCCTAAAACCAGTAATATGTGGGCTTCAGGGAATGAGAGCCAATGTTCCTGAGTGACTCTGAAGGTTATGTCTAATGATTGTGGTTGCTAAGTATCTCTGTTCTTTCCACGCTGACAGTCTACATCAAGACAAGAGCTGACTTACTGGTCAAAGTCAGCCACATTTGCCCTTTGACCACTTTACAGTTCATCAGCCTTCTTTGTTATGGAAGCTGTGAGATGTGATTAGAGTGGTTGCTTCTCGTAACATAAGTAAAAAATGTACAGCTATCAAAACCCTGCATCTTCATTCAAAGGTCTGAAAAGTATGATAGTTACATCAGGTTTTAATAACGAAGATGTCTGGACCTTTTCTTTGCAAATATCTACCTTTGAAAATATAAAGAAATTTACCTATCAAGATTGAAGTTTATCTCAGTTTTGAAAGACATGACAATAGACCTATGAACAGTAGGCGCTTTTGAAGATCAGTATTTTCAGGACCTTTGGAAATAAAAGAAAAGGAAGTGCTTGGAATAAAACTGTAAAAAACAGCCATCAGAGCTAGAGATATAAAATTAGATCTATGATTTTGTAATAAGATCAAAAAGGACCAACCCAGTCAGCAAATTAACAACAAAAATTCAATACTTCTCTATCTGATCATATTCAAATATAGGTAAAGAATCAGTGTGAAGAGATTCACTTGCATAGGTAAGTCAATCAGTAACTACCTCTTGCATCCCTGAGTGTTGCCTGACAATACTGTCCATGTAAAGGCCACTCAGGTACCCACCAGGTGTGAATTTGTGACCAGATAGCACTGGTGGAATCTATTTACAGCCAGAGGGATTATTCTCTATCTGGTTTTAGCCCAATCCAGGACAAACCTAATCTTTTTTACCATTTGGTTATCAGAAATTATATTCCCCATACAACTTCAAATGCCCCACTGTAGTGCTATAGCATCTTTATGAGCTTCTTTAGGAGCCTAGTGGTATGTTGTGGTGTCCTGGATCAACGGGAGCAGCTATAGCCTACTCTTGTCCCTGCTGGAGCTCAGCTTTCCTACCTGGCTCAACATCTCTGCCCTTGCCATGAGATAAAACCAGGCTGGAGAAGAACTGAAATATCCTACAGGAGGGACTGGATAACCTTGAGTGCTGGAATATAAGAAAAGGGCTGAAATGGATTACTGTAAAAAATGGAAGGTCACACAACTGAGAACTAGTAACAAGAATTTGGACTATGAGCTGGGAGCTTATAGATTGGAAATGACAGAGGAGAAAGAACGGTCTCTGTCCATCAATCACAGAATACTTATGTGTGCCTGTGTGTTTTAGATGCAAAAAGCCAGTTCTTAGAGCATATCAGGGAAGATATATCCAGTAGAGACAGGAAAATATGAATGTCATCACATACAATTCACATTTCACCTGGAATTCTGTGTGCAGCTCTGTTTATTCAGGAAAGGTGAATTCAGATGGAAAAAAAAAATCTAGAGAAAGGCTAGTAAAACAATCAAGGGAATGAGCAGGAGAGGGCGGAAAGGAGACTAAAGCTGTGGTCGCACATCCATGCATCTCTTCTGCCAGCATCAGCCCAGCCACGTGCTGTCCCTGACTGTGTATCACTGCCCACCCCTGCCAGGGGCCTTGGATCCCCAGACCTGCCAGCTTCACTCCTTGGGAATTCACCCAGGGAAAAGAACAGGGATAGGAAGACTAACACAGATGTAAATTGTGCCTGATTTAATTCAGGTGGAAGCCGAAAGACCTCTCCTATCCTTCTGAGTACTGAGCTTTTGGAGTCACCTCCTCATAGAAGGAGTAAGGGCAAAACTTTTTACTGGTTTCCAAGGGGAGTATGGTAGGTCAACAACTGATATTACATGGCACAGTGCCCTTAATAGCTAGGAGATGGACGGAAGACTGCCAGTATGCCTTCCAGTCCCATGTTCTTTTACCAGTCCCATGCTTGTTTCTATGTATATGAAAGACTTCAGAGATTTATGTCATTTTTTATCTTTACTGCATTAAAAAAAAAGTAATAGCACAGATCTGGAAGAGAAATATTCCTCCAAAGGAAGAAGAATGGATTCATAAAGCTTGGCAAATTACAGTCATTGACAAATTAACTCTCTCTCTGAGAGATCAATATCAAGATTGTGCTGCAACTTGGGCTCCATTCCATGTGTCCCACAAAAGGGTAAAAACCCTGCTAAACCATTCCTTTTTATGGTCATTTTAAATAAATGAATGACAATTTTATCATTCAGAGGACCTAGGAGTGGCTAATTGATATTTAGGTCTCTCCTTTTGTATCTCACACTGAACACATAAATGTGTGCACGCATGTCTGCGCTTGTGTGTGTGAATAAACATGTATAAAGTTGAATTAGTATTTATTATTTTAATGAGAATAATCCTCATGGTGTACAATTGCTATTCTACTGAATGCAACTGCTGTCTGCTAGTTTATTTAAGAAATTTCAGTGACTATATTTATGAAGGCAATGCAGGGAAAAATCAACATTTCAAGGCAAAAGTGGAAAGAGATTGAATAATGGTGCATTGAACTTACCAGGGTTTGTGCCAATGTGCCTCCGCTGGCTTTTCAGGCCACTACCAGGTTGCCAGAAGATGCCACATTCTTGTTCCTATCAGAGTTTCAGACTAGTTAGCCTTTGGTAGTTACCTAGCTTGTGTGTGTGTGTGTGTGTATATATATATATACATATATATATATATATTTGCAGCAATGTCTTTCCTGTGTTTCACTTTGCCAAAATATTCTACCACTATTGGAATAATAAACAAGCAAAGTTCCCCACATATCCCATCCTACCCCCCCCCCCAAAGAACAGAATTAGTAGTCATCATTTTAGCAAATGGATAGAAAAAGAAGGGCCATATTTGATTGTAGGCTTCAGATGCTTTGGATGGCTAGTATTTTAAACCAGTCATAAACTCAGCTTCACTGGCCTGTTAAAGAGGGATATGGCTGCTTTGCAACACCAAAGCAGTGCAAAATGGATAGAGCACATCAGTGAAAATGGTCCCAGATGTCTTAAATAATAAAATAATATACTAAATGCTTTGCGGTGCTAATGTGCCTTGTGCACACAGATCTCAAGGCACCTTACAGACATTAATGAATTAAGCCCTGTAAAGTGGGTAAGTATTATCCATATTATGCCCAAGGGGAAACTGAGAAACAAAGATGTAAGATGATGGTCCAGGAAGTCTGTGACAGACGTGGGAATAGAACCCAGGTCTCCTGGTCCCCACTCCAGGGCTGGAGCAACAAAACGCTCTCTAAATTCATCTGTCAGTTATTTTTTTAAGTAAATTTAGTCCTTATGAAATTGACAGCCCCAAAGACTGAAGTGCTCTATTAAACCACAGTACAGGTACATCACCAGCACTGGCTGAACACATTTTTCCCACGCTGTCTCAATAACAAGCGTCAACTGCACTTGTGTGGAGACCATGGGCTGCTCTTTTTGCATCCTGCCCGTTCAGCTCTCAAATTTCTCAATTGAGATTATTGAATTACATGCCAGTAGAGCTTGTTCTGATCTGAGCAGGTAATAATAATTGGTGACAAATAATATTTGTTATTCAAACTAAGGACCAAGAGTGATCCATTGCCACTTTGGTAAGCTGTCCAGCCCACATTTACCAGGGTAGATTGTTGCTCAGAACTACAAAAATCATATGTCAAATGCATCAAAACTCAGTAATATTCTTAAGAAACTGAACTGTGGGGTTTACCTCTGTCTTCAAAGCTTTGAACTCTATCATGACTGACAACTAAATTAATGCCAGCTTTACTGGCACTATCACAGAATCATTCAGGCATGAAGGGACCTCAGGATGTCTCTGGGCCAAGCTCCCCCTCAGAGCAGAACCAGCTCTGACATCAGATCAGATTGCTCAGGGCTTTACCCAGAGAAGTCTCAAAAAGTTCCAAGGGTGCAGACTACATGGCTTCTCAGGGCAACCTGTTCAATGCTTGGCTCTCCTCAGAGTGCAATTTCTTTATTTACACATAACTGGAACTTCCTCTGCTTCAGTTTGTGCCCTTTTCCCACCATACCTCTCTGTGAACGGTCTGGCTCCATCCTCTCCAAAACCAGGCCACAGGCACTGGTGTGCTGTTAGGTGCCCCTGCAGCTGCCACTTACCCAGGCTGAACAAGCCCTAGTCCATCAGGCTCTCCTTCACAAGGCCAAACAATCTTGGTGGCCCTCCACTGAACTCGCCTCATCTTATCAACATCTTTCCTGTACTGGGGGGGCCAAACCTGGCTGCAGCACTCCAGATGCAGGTTAACGATTGCTGAAAAATCAGATAATGATCGTGTCCCTTGATCAGTTGTTTACACTCCTGCTCTACAGCCCAGGATGCTGTTAGCTTCCATCTCTACCAGGGCACAACATTGACTCAAATCTAGCCCCCTTGCTCAGCAGGCACCCCCGCAGCAGGGTAGGTGGTGGTTTGTACCTCTTGCTTCTGCTCTACTTGCTGCTGTTGATACCCTTCAGCAGTTTCAAATCCATAAAGTTTCTACACAATGTTTCTATGTTCTTATTTGCACCCTGTCCTTGTGACCTGTTATACTGCCTTTTTCACTGGAATTCAGTCTTGAGTTCCAAGTTCAGCCAAGCCAGTCTCCTGATACAGCCATCAGCTTGCCTGGGCATCAGAATGGACCATTCCTGAGCTTGAAGGTGGTTGTCCTTAAAGACCTGCCAGTTTTCCTAAGCTCCTTTAATGCTGCCTCCCACAAGATCTCACCTATCACTTTCCTGAGTAAGCCGAAGTCTGGTCACCTTAAACCCACAGTCTGTACTCTGCTACTTGCCTTCCTCACTCCCTTTTAGGATATTGAAATGCATTGCTTAATGGTAGCTACACCCAAGACTAACACTGACTGTCATATCCCCAACCAGTTCTTCCAGCAGGGCATCACCGTACCTAGAATCTGTGTTGTCTCCAACACTCTCTGGAAGTGTCCTGGATTGTTTGTATCCTACTCTTAAGTTTCTACAGGTAAAGTGATCAGGGTTCCTGATACAGGGTTTTCCACTAGGCATTTTATAGACACATTGGACATGAGGCAACTAGCATCCCAACCTAACAGGATAGACTGAAGACAGGAGGTGAATTTGTGATTTGGGACTTGAATTTATAACCCTCCTTCTCACAACCAATTCTAATTAGAAATATGGTATTTTTAAAAATGAGATTAATTAACTAATGGCACCATTTCTTCAGAGATGTTGCTGACACACTATCACTTGAAAGCTTTACATTTAAATTAGATACTTTCTGAAAAAAATCATTAGCTATCCAAAAGTTATAGGTTTGACATAGAAACCACTTGGAAAAATTTTAAAGCATCTATTATTCAAGACAAGCATGCTTCAGACTAGAAGTTTATAAGTGTGTTTATAAGTATGTCCTGCTATCTGGAAAACCCACTCAACTTACACATAAGCCACAAGGCATTCATAAGAAAAATTAGTCTTTGCTGAGCTGGGTTGGATTAAAATCAGTGACCTATAGGTAGAAAGCTTTGTACATCATTAGTGATTCCCTAGGGCAGCTCAGTAAGCACTAATGTTATGCCTTCTAGAATGAAGCTTGTTTTCTGGAAAGATAAGCTTATTAATTCAATTTTTGACCTTTATTGAGCACTCAGGCAAGGTTGTCCACCTCCTGGACACAAAGGTAGTATCTCCTGTATACATTGCTCTCAACCCCAGACACATTCTACAATAAAATATTCCAACCTCTTCCTAAAGGATTCACTCCCATTAAGTAGTAAACAAGCACTGCAAAAAATATTAGCCTAGATTGCTTCCTAAGTGTGTATCGCAAATTAGAAGTTCAGCAAATTTTGCAAGGACTTTGTATTAACTTCTGTATTTTTTTGTACACAGGCACACCAAAACATTTTTGTAGTCATAGAATATTTTATGTTTTCAGTCTTGAGAGGCACTGAAACTGCATGGAGAGCGAGGAAGGCGAGCAGCAGTCTGCTGTGCTTTCTCAGGAACCGTCACTGCCTAGAAATATTCCCAGGATTGGTTCTTCACATTGCTGAACCATCGGAACAGATTTGCTGTGGTTTTGGCCCAGGCCAAACAGCTTTCTCCCAGACATTCCCAAGCATAATTTAGGAGCTAGCAAGTGCCAAGGACCATGATTAAGTGGTAGCAATTTATGTGTGGCTACCCTGTTGTGGAGGGTAAGGATTTTAACAGCATAGATACCAGCCATTCTATGTCAGTTAGCCTTGGTGCCAGAGAGCAGTCCTAACAATATTTAGAATTTGCCATTTAGATCTGGCCTTGGAAAGACACAACACAGACTTCTCTTTTAAGGTTGTAAGAGTATTTAAAAGGCAGCAGAATTAATATGGGACCTTTTTTGTTTTCTTTGAGAGCAAATTGAGGACTAAGGATTGCAGACATCATAGGCACGCTTGACCTTCTGTAAGGATGAAACCTGGAGTTTTGAATTATGGAACCACAAGTGCTCATAGTGCTTTTTTGTTAGGCACTGTGATCCACTCTGTTAACAAAAGTCTATGCAAACAGTATGTGCTACAGAAGCACCTTTTGGTATTAATTGCAGTAGAGTAAGCATTTGGGTCTGCTATACTGCAAGTCACGTTCTGTTTATAGGTTTAATTCAGCGACGTTGTCAAGATCCTATTTTTCTTATTTGGCAAATGGGTGAGCGATAGTTACCTAGAGAGATATTTAATAATAAAGATTATGGAGGACATAGAATTGAGTAAAAAATCTCTTGGCTTGACGCTCAGTGCGTGTCTTAACCTTGGGTGCAAGTTAAGGGATGAGAAAGAGGCATTTTCATCCAGAATCAATTATCACAAATGCTCCCACAGTCATGGCCAAAATCACATTACTCGCAATAAATTAACAATACCAGGCAATTCTTTTTAAGTGCCTATAGTTTTAGATTTAGAAAAAAGGGAAGAGTTAAAGTTCAATACGAGGAAAGAAGATTCAAACTTACTATGTCCTCTGCCATGCCCTACTCTCTTTTGGTCAGAGCCTCAGTCTCCTGCATACATACTCCATGTCCCATAGCGCCTTCCATGCCCATTTCCGTGCCTCTGCTCCTTACATGTTTCTTTCCTTCACTCTTCAGCACTCTTGTGTTCCCTTGCCTTTTCTCTACGTCATCTTTTCCGCTCTCCTTCCTCATACTTAAGTCCAAGACTCAATCACAGATCTTCACCCTCTTCCTTGAAACAATATATGTTGATGTATACAAGCTAAGAAACTAGCCTCAGAACCTGAAAATTTTTCCTGTAATTTTTTTCTCTGCAATTATGTACAACACACAGCATGTGAAATTCCATGGAGACTGGCAGTTACTGGTCAAGACGAGGTGTAAGCGATGAAACTGGTCTTGGACAAGGAGGATAATTTCTGACATAGTTACTCATACCGACTGCAGTTTCATAATACATCACTGCCTCCAGAAGCAAATGTCAGGAGAGTAATTCCGTGACTATTTGCAAAATTATATATAGCATGGATTTACTTCATATAGACACATACTTCTTATATGTTCATGGCAAGTAAACGTGAATTAACAAGACTAATGCAGTTTTGCCTGTATTATGCTAGAGGAAGAAGAGGTTTAAGCTGATATTAAGGATGCAAACATCTAAAGCACAAGATTATTCTCTACAGTCACTATGTGTCAGGAACCATAGACTGGTAAACGCAGAATTAGTAAACAGGCAAATGGAATACATTGATTGCTTTTACATCACATAATATAACTTAAAACAAATGATCGGTGTCCCCATAAATCTTTACTAGTGCTTTTCCACAATGACAATTAAATAATATAACAGCACCCTTCACTGCTACGAGCATGCATTCACAAGCAATGGCTTTGTGATGAGAGAACATCACATTTTAATTCTTCACCCAGACACTAATTTTTAGTGGTTTACTTTCTTGTAAGAATGACATTTTGAGGAAGATAGTAGCAAGACCAAAACCTGAAAGTTTTCTGAAGTTCTTAATCTTGCATACTTGATGACAGGTTCAAAATCCTAGTGTTTTTTTAAAGCCATACTTTTGTTTCTAGGACACAGCAGCCAACAGGGGGAAAAAATGCTATGTGAACAACTTGGCCAGTCTGTGAAATAAAACACAATTTGTTTTTTACGTATAAACTCACCAAAACCCTTTCCTAATTGATTCAGTAAGACCTTTCAAATCACCAAGAATATTAAGCAAGCTGAAAAAAAGCATCGGCTTTGAAGAAACTGCAATGTAAATATTCCACAAGAAGAAAATGCAGCAATGTCCACAAATAAAATGAGTGACTGAAAATAATTTGCTCTAATTCTAATTAAGGCTGTTTCTGTTAGTTCATATACAGCTGGGTAGGTAAGGAATTACACTGATGCAGGCAGGGTTCCTGTTTTTAGTAAGAAAGTATTCCTGTACCATCTTGCTTAGTTAAAAATAAAAGAGACCTTCTTTTATTCAGGTCTTGTTATTTCTCTTTCACAAGTACACGGGAATAAGGAAAGTTGCTTTTACTGTAGCACTGAGGCAGAAAGAATGGGAAAATGTAAGGCAACTGTTCTCTGATCTTCATGTACATCAATTACATGCAATAAATTCCCTGCTGTTTGAGCACAGACAGCATCTCAAATGCACATATACTTTGGCTATTAGAAAGTATAAACCAAATAGTGATAAACAGTGACTATTTGTTGTTTAGATTTATTTTCTGAGTAATATAACTGGGTGAGAAAAAACCCAACCTAGTATTGAAGGATGTATCATTTTTAATCTTGGTGCTTTGGCTACTGCCAACATCAGATAGAGTGTCATATAGCAATAATTCAAAGATCTCTCTATTAGTTTCTCTAAGCCTTTAAAGTAAATGAAGCTATTACAACAGGAAATGTTAGGCACATTCTCTAATTCTCCTCAGGTCTGAGATCTAAATTTATTTTAAGGAGAAATTCAAGGTAAACTGTATTTTACTTAAATGCATTAATCTTTTAAACCATTATTGTTTGATACACTATCCAGGCATTTATTTTTCTTTTCAATGCCCGCACTAAAAATTGCTGTCACTCCCTTTCACAGTTCAGATGTATTAGCAGCAGCATATTAAGGCTGTGAGCTACTACCTAATATTACCAACTTTGGGGAAGTGATCTTCTCTAATTACTGACAGGCAGCACTTAAATTTATGCCGTACTCAGAAAGGGTTAACCGGCTGAATCTGCTGGAACAGTGTTTCCTAAAGAACAATAGAAAAATCATTAGTGTGTTAACTGAAACAATGCCATAGTTTTCTCTCTATTGTTTAACCTTTTGTCCACGTTACAAATATCTCAGTGTAGTTCTTATCTTTGACCTTGAGGGACTGTAGCTTTATCAGTGCTTCCTTTTAGATCACAGATGACCTTCAGCTGATATCATTGAGCCCTGACCTGCCTCAGTGATCTGCTCACACGGAATACATATGCTGAACAGTGCTGGTGTGTGCAGTAGGGGTAAGTGAATTATTTACAAAAATTTGAGTTGACACCTTTTATCAAATGTGGAAAGATGAAGACAAAACAGCTGCTATTGCTGTCGTAAGCAATCTGCTGGTGATTGAATAAAAGTGTCAAGAAAATGGCTGCTTGATGGCCTTTTGTTCTCTCTCATCCAGCTTGATGTTAGTTTGAGCTGTCAGTTAGGAATCACGGCGCAGTGATTTATCAATAGGCTGAGTGACCTTCCCGCTCAGCCGGCGCCAGCCTGAGAAGACAGCACCCTCTGCTGAGGGCAGCCTGCCTCGGCACAGGCACGGCAGCAGC
>NW_009259336.1:706605-748681 GCF_000687185.1 Egretta garzetta
CGCGCGGCGGCGGCCCCCTCCGAAATAATCTCTTTTTTTTTTTTTTTTTTTGCCTTTCCATCTTTGTTTTATTTTTATCAAGTCACGAACGCTTAGCTGGGAACGCTCGGGTTAAAAAAAAAAAAAAAAGGCTAAGAACCGCAATACGGGTGCACACGGGCTTTCTAACAAAAGAGAAAATAAGAAGTGAATCGATCACTTGGTGCTTGGTCAAAACAGACTCACTGTAATTAGACAACAGGATGGTGGAAATGCAGCGGTTGCGGGACAAGGCCGGTTTGTGACGCGGGTTGGAAACTTGGTGGTTATCTCGCATCAGATATGTCCCACGTTGCTCGTGTTTGTTCTACAGCTCCCATTTTTACAGCTGTATTTTCTCTCAAATACTCCCATGCAATAAAGTGCTGACTCCCATGAAGTCATGCTGTTTTGCAGAACTTCTGGGACTAAACAAGCCCCCAAGGCACTTCAGGCACTGCACTTGCCCTCTGCAAGAAGCGGGTCCTCTTTCCACCCAACACACCAGCTAGGAGCATCGCTCTCCTCTCCACACTCACCGACTGCCCAGTGGCAGCCGATCCCAGAAGAAATTTAAAACTTTTTAACAGGTCTTTCCCCTCCTGTAATCTTTCTGGTGTCCCCTTGTCCTCCACACAGCCGCCCTGTGTCCAGCAAAGCAGAGAGCAGCCTCGGCGGCCCTGCGGATCCCGGCAAGGACAGCCTGCCAGCAGCCAGACAGAACTCTGTCTTCCCTGTGGCTCCTGCAGCGTGCCCCGCTTCTGCTGACAGACCCCAAGATGCCTACAGCTGGAGTGTGCTTTACCTCTTGTTATTAGCAGCTTTCAAAAACATTCTCATCAAATATTGCTTTCTGGGTGAATTTTCTCTCCCCCAGCTTCTTTTCACAGGTTTCTGTTAAACTTGAGTTTTACTCAGATTTCCTCTCCTCGCTAACAGACGTCTTTTCTCACAGTTTGTGGGACTGATATTTTTGTACTGTGTAGGACAGTGCAAGTCCTTTCTTTCATTTCTGGAGAAGAGATCTTTACTGCAGTTACCAGCTGGAACAGTAATTGTTGATACTTTTAAACTGTTTTTCTTACTAAGGCTAAAGTAATGAGTGATTTTTTTTTTCTTGACTTCTCTACTTTTCCCATGCGCATGCACACACACAGAGCACCCAAATTGCCTTTGTTTTTTCCTAACAGTGGAGGAAAAAAAGGAACCAGTGACTCAGAAGGGCTAGCAGTATTTCCTCTGTACACACAGAGTTTAAAATTAATTCTGTGAAAGAAGTTTTCCTTTAAAGCTGCTGTGATAAAAGAGATTGACAATCCCAGCAGCTGCCACTGCTGAGAAACAACTCTCTAATTTTTCTCTTTTTGTTAGTTTGGCACAGTAGGGCCCTTTTTGTGTATTTATTTCATCGTTTCCTTTTAGGACCCACAAGTTAAACCTGTTCATAGCCAAGGAGCCAGGTTCAGCTCTTTGCTGAAGTTTAGTGAAGTTTCGTGAGTTTTGTGTATATTAATCCAGGACAGATCCAGTGGTTAGATACATGCAGCAAGAGACCCTCATGGACACAAAGACCCAGATTCCAGGGCCAGCAGCAAAGAAATGTTGTTTGGTCAAGGAAAGGGATCCTCTTGGCGGCACGCAGATGAGCAGAGGTTTGATGAGGAGAACACAGATCAAAGGATATCCCATGTAGTAATCCAAGCTGATGGGGTACTAGAATGACAAGAAATATTTTACTTGCAAAAGGACAGGAATTTCTAGATCTCTGTCCTAGGCAGATGTAGTCAGTGGCTGAATAAGGGGTTCACATTTATGTCATTTCGTCAACCCTTTTCTCAAAAGGGTTTTTTCATTTATTTTTCATAGCAGTTTCTTTCATTTTCCTTGCCTTGGTTTCACAGGCATGATTTTCCTTTATGTTTCTATCCAGTCAGAGATAATGGCCAACATTTTCTAGGGAGACAAAGCATCTTGGCTGAAGCAATCTTTGTGCTCACAACATGGCTAAGCAGCTCAGTGCCGAGAAACACCTTGCTGGCTCGGATGAAGGTTACTGAATTGCAAGTTGTGCATAGGTCTTAAAAGCAAAGTTCTTTAGATCATGGGAGTCTGTAATAGGACATAAATGGACATTTCATCTATAAAATGCCTGCTCATACACTGTCCTCACACCACAGCTAATGCATCAAAACCTGCAATGCGTTCTGTGTGACAATTTATTCCCCTGGTTACAGAAAATAATGTCTTGTATTATCAGTAGATTTTCTATAGTACTTACATGTTCTAGTAAGAAATCTCATAAACTTGTAGTGTGAGTTTTATTATCTGCTTATATTATTTCAATAAAATTGTTATAATATTTTGTATTTTCTTGTGTTTAAATGGTCATTCATTTAACTTCCTTGTTTAGGTGCTCACTTTATTTCTCTCAAACTTGAAAATAACTATAATACCTGGGGGGGAAAAAAAAGGTATGTTGAATGCTCTAGTTGCAAAAGATCAGCAAAAGTATAGAGGGCACATATATTTGTTGTTTGGATTCATTTTCATAGGGTTAGTGATCATATTTTTAAACAAAAATATTGATCATTTGCATAAAACACACTCAGCCTCTTTCACTGAAGGACAGGAAATAATTTGACAAGTATTGATTGGAGGCACAACTCCGTGAGGAGATGAGGACTTTTTAGGTGGCATGGTGGTATTATCTGTTAAGAAGGCTACCCAGAACTTCTTCATTCAAGACGCTGTTTTGCTTGTAAGAACAAAATTCATATTTTCGGTGAAATGTTTTGTGCCAAGCATCTGCTTCTGGCCCTCACTGCGCTTTATGCCTCCCCTTGCAGCTCACATCCTCCACATGCAGAAGCACAAATCTGGGGGGCTGTGAGGAACCTCATTGTCTTCAGCATGAGACAAATGTTCTTAAAGAACATCAGCAATCCATGTCTGCACTGGATGGGAGGACTGTGTGGGGCTCAGAGTGCACCAGGACCCTTCTCATTGTCTGTCACAGGCTGGGGAACTTGTTTGGGACTGTAAGATGAAGCCTGCAGGGACATGGCATGGCAGTTTTGCAGTGGGATGGAGGGAGGACTGTTTCAAGCCCAATCCCAAGCAGACATATAGGGGGGGTATTTGCAGAGCAATTAAACTCCTGTTTACCATTGGAGTGGGGACTTTCACCACCAGTAACATTTAAGTGAATTGCAAATCTCTGAAACTATGCCAAAAATGCTTCTAAGAGAGGAAGATTTGTCAGATTAATTCCCGAGAGATTCTATCCATGCCAGGCATGCTCCATCACAATTGAAAAGGGCTTTCCTGGCAACCAAAAATGGAATTCAGGTTATCTAAATTTAGGTGTCTACACTGCAGCTGTACCTGTGTAAGCCTGTTGGAAGGAAACAAGGAGACAAATGTGATAAGGACTATGTGAAAAGATATTGGTAATGGGAGAGAGTGGAGCTGGAGATGGGGTGCATGTAGATTGGAAGAAGGGTTTGGACAAGAAGCTGGAAGGTGAGAAAATGGGATTCACTCAACTTGTTGAAAAGCTTGAGGGGAAGAGACTGAGAATGATTTGGTGAGAAAATGGGGAGCTCGATGTGGAGTAGGTGTTCAAATTATGTAGCAAAGTGCAGCTTGGAGGAAGAGAGTAATGTAAGTCCAGACTAGGGGTGAAGCTACGCACAGTTTGTGCCCAGAAGTACACTCCTCCTAGAGAGTGGAAGGAAACCCAATACTCCTAGGTCTGCTGAGAGCCAATATCCATGAAATCAATGACATTGCCCCCACAAGACACCTGCGTTGTGAAACCATCTTTATTTGTATGCCCCACATAACTCCTGATATATTCAGTGAAGAGGATGAACCTGCTGAGCTAACAAAGGCAAACACAGTAATCTAGTATTCCTATCCATTAACTCAAGTGGCTAATGTTTTTGTGATTGATGTCCACCATCCAGAAAGCACTACTGATGGCTGTTCATATGGCATAAAATGACATTTCTGGGTGGGATTTTTTTTTTCCAGTTTATTGTCTTAGAAATAAACCAAAACATGGTGAAAGAACTTTATAAAAGTCTGTCACTCAAGGACTGTGAAACATCAAAATTAAGGTTACCTCTGACAACTCTAATTTTCCCCATGCCTGTATTTTAAGGAGTCTTTAAATTGGCATCACCACATTCTTTTTCTTTCCCCTGCTTCATTCAATTCATGTTAAGGCTGATGATCAGTTAACAAACAGATATTCGATATTGTTGCATCCTCGCTGTTCAGTGTATGGCCCAAGGTCTTATTGCATACCATTCAAATCCTGCTCTGCATACAGAATTATTAATTTCCCAAGGGCTTCTTTGTAAAACTTTCCTAAATATTTCCTAGACAGTAGTGAGTTCACTTTCATAACACCTCTGGGAGATGAGTGTCATTATTCCCATTTTACAGCTGGGAATAATGGCATGAAGAATGTGGGGCCCAAAGTATTCACTAGTTTGGGATGTTCAGTTTAAGAACAACAGAACCAAGTATTTATGAGCATGTAGCATTCTACAATAAAATTACAATTTACTTCAATTTCAGTTGTGAGTGCTTATTGCTTTTGTAAATCAGACTCCAGACACCCATAACACAAGAAACACACAATTATTGACCACCTGTTCTGTGACTTGCCAAGCATCCCACAGGAATTCCCTGACAGATGCACAGATAGAGTAAAATTCCCTATGGTTGCATTCAGCTCCCTTAACCATGACACCTTCTTTTCTTTTTCTGCAGTCTCTTTTCTTGGCCACTATGCATGGGATTATTTCATCAAACTCGAACCACCTAGAAGTTAGGCCTGAGCTGGTCGTCATGCCTCTCTGTTGACAATAGGGAGATTGGCTGAATCACTAAACCACTATAAAGATAAATAGGGTGGGAGAGTAGGTGTCCTTGTTTTCCCACTGACTACAGAGAGATCCCAAACTAGCTTAGAATAAACGCCCGCCCAGCATTTAGAAGGCTAACTTATGGTAAAAGAAATCCTTCCCAGTATAACTTTCTTTTCTGTAAGAAAATAAATAGAAATCAGCATCCTCCACAAAAAATCTGATAAAAGCCCAGTGCCCAGGTTCACTCTCCTAACTAAATACAGCAAGAGTTACACATGCGGAGCACGTAAATAAAAACAGTCTTACAATGCATATGTCCAGCGGGCCTAAATTAAGCCATAATCCCAGCCTTATATCAGTCTATATAGCTTCTGAAAGTAGTTCAGTCACATTCTTTCAACATGGGTTTTGCAAGTAAAACCCTGCTTAACTCAGGCAGGGCATGTCCTTGTCTCAGTCCTCCTTGTCATCTCTTATGCACATTACTGCCTGTATTGTCACATTTTGTGATAACAATAAAGGAACCCATGTACCGTATCATAACAGAGGGTGGAATTTTAATCCACAGAGAATCAGTTCAAATTCAAAGTCCAGGTCCAATTCTTTGCTAAAGGCTATATGATCAGTAACCCTTGGATAATACAGTCCACAACATGGTCAAAGCACTGAGCTTGAATCCAAATTTTGGAGGGGTCTAGTAAATCAGTTCTATCATAAATGCCTATGTTCTCTGTCTAACTAATGGAGAGTAGTAAATGGTTTTAAAGAGCTCCAGAAAGCAACTCTGCCTACCTCAGTCTAGGCATCTGTATCTTACTCCACACCTGGAGTCCGACCCTTAGAATAACAAAAAGCAAAGTGCTTGACTCAGCCTTCTCCAAGTGAAGATCATGTTATGTGCATGATCTTGACACAACAGTGAAATCTGTCCATAAATTCTGGTGCTTTGGCAAAAGCTGTCTCAAGATGCCATAAATGCCAACAAAGCCACAAAAATCAATAGAAAATCCAGCACAGCCTTAAGAAGAGAGTACACTTGAATGTTTGGAATGAAAGAGCTATCCAGCTTCAAACAAAAGTAAAGGGGTACTGCTCATTTGTTGCTACCACTCCTCTGCATGGATTTTGCAGCTTGGACGACCACAAAATCAGAATAATAGAGCAGAGCACAAAAGGTAGGGAAGCTGGTACAGTGTTCAGAGTGGGTTCCAGCTGAGTATGTGCAAACACAAGGCACAGAAAAACTCATCAATTTCTCACTGATGAAATCCCCCAGGCTGACTCTTCATATATCAGATGAGTGGAAAACTTCATCAAACGCAGGAACAGAGTCAGGTAGGTCTTGTCAGGATTTACAAAAGACATGGGAATACAGCTCATATCCAATACAGCATTGCCTCTATGTGCTCCATTTATTTTTCCTAAGACTTGGTACAAAAAGGTGTAGCCAGAGTAATCCATTTCATGGGTTAAAAAAGTGAATCTTCTCCAACCTACAATATTTTTTATTTCACATTGTCTTCAATCTCTATGTCTTCAATGTGCAGGGATGGTTGTCTGCCTTAAATCTCATGTACGTATGCATCATGACTTCTTCATAAAAGAACTGTAGAATGTTGAATAATATGTAAATTTTATGTTGTAATGAATTGGGTCCTAAGATCTTTAAAGGTCAGACACCTGATATAATACATCATGTTCTTTAATATCAACTACAAAATAACCGTAATAAATTTTACCACTACCATATCCTCACACGCTGTTACCCACAAAGAAGCACCAAAGGAAATGTGTCATTTGTCAAAACATGTAGGGACACTGACGTGTGTACAAGTAATTTTGAAAGTATTGCTAAGGTTAGGCATAGTCACACAAGTTACAAGGTTGACTTTTGAGGGAAGTAACACATTGCCGACGAGCCTGTTGCTTAAATTCTCTAGAAGATTCATAAAGTCGCAAGGCTATTTCTTTTAAAGTCAACTCACATCTAATGAAATGCCTGTGAATTAAAACTAGCTAGCAGAAGCTAGACACATGGTAAATTGAAATGATTGCTATTGATGTGAAGTAAACAAAACAAGAAGCTGTAACTAGCAAAACAGTTCATTTAGGCACAAATTCAGTAAAGCCTTTAAGAGCACTCTGTAGGCCCAGAAGTTAAACATGTGTTTAAATACCTCACTGAACAGGGAAGTCACAGACATATGTTTCAATTTAAGCACATGCTTAAGTGTTTAATATAAGAGATACTGAGTGGTTAGGTTCAATAGGTATTTCCTTAGCAGAAATAATTCCTAGCAATATTAATGCAAACAGGAGGAGAGGTGGACAAAAATGTGAAATCCACACCAGAATTCACATGATATGATGACTAGACCTGAGACTCCTTGGACACACTGCAGTGTCAAAAAGGATAGGACAAGCACGAAAGAAGTATGTGGCTCCCTGGAAAAGTTTGACAAAGATAATATGTGAGCTAATTTACTGCTTCTTCACAGTCTGCAGAGGTAGACAGCAAAGCCAAGGACAAGCAGTACATATACTCACTGCTTTCTTTTCTCAACCAATTTGTGCCTACCATTCCTGTCTTCGAAATGTGAAGGCAGTGAACCAGTTACAAGCTATGTGAGTGGCAAAATCACCAAACTGTGCTATATAGAAATAATAAAAATTAGGAAGTGTCCCTGACCTTCTCAAAGGTAGCAAAAGGAAACATGGGAATGTGGCAGATCTTGTCAGCCCAAGAAAAGATGTGCCCAACCATAGGTAATACCACCAGTAAGGTTTTGTCACTTAACTAAACTTCTTATTAAGTCAATAAATGGTTTGTTGCTGTATGGTGATCAGCATCATGTAACACTGATGATATGGTACATGTTCCTGGTCTTCTGGTACGCTCCTCCTTGTATGACTGATCTTCCTCCCACCGATGTAAGGTAAGATTGAATATGTTTTTGCTTCAGATTCACTCACTTAAATTTAGCCACATCCAATGTAGGTATCTACTTGAGATCTGGGCGTCCAAGTTCCAACTACAGAAAGAGCCAGGGCTCAATTCAGTTACATCTGTGGCAGTTTCTAGCACCAACCAAGTCACTCTGGAGCATCCCAGCAAACCTCACACTGCTACTTCAGAAGGTCTCACCTGAAATGGAGCTGGGCGTGTATGCATGGGGCATGAATGGGGCAACTGTCTATACAAGGAGCTTGAACACCTAGCTCACATATGGATGTCTACAATGTAGGCATATACCTACAGAGGGCAGGTTCTTAAGGTGACTCCCAGACTTCCTATTTCTTTGATAAGACCTAGTTAGCCAAGACCAAATTGTTCATCACTGATAAATAATGGCCTCAAAACAGACTGTCTCCTGCTGAGAATATCCACAACTCCACACCCCAGGCAGGGATGGTGACTGAACAGGCTCAATTTCAGCACTAATGAACAACTGCTTCCTCATTAACCACAAACGAAGCCCCAGTGACCAGCTCTTGAACAGCTAAAGCTGGGAGGAATGAATGTGACGCTTAATTTTACGCACTTCATTGTTATTGTCACTCATAATGTGTTGTTACAGTCTGGTTCTATGGCATTATAGTCATGATCAATGGCAGAAAAATAGTCGCAGAAGAGAAAGCCTCTCTGAAAAGAAAGCATAGAAGAGGGGACCCCTGCAGCCCTCTTGCAGCATGAACAGATAGGCCTGAACAGAAACAGTATGAGAAAGAGGGAAAATGAGATTTCACAGTCTGTATATTGGGCAGATTATACTTACCTACCTTGCAAAAGTCTTTGGAAAATTACTGTTTAAGTCTGTGCAGCATTTTACAGGGGATGAAATGTGCAAATTGTTGCTTTTATTCATATTTCCTATGTCACTGATTCTTCCTTTGATACCAGCACATAACCATCATGTGTTAAAGAAAGGAGAGACTCCCCATTAGTGTAAAACAGATGTATAATACAGGGTTAGCACCTGAAGAATATCATTTTAATTTTGCCATTTCATAAAGAAGCCTTAATTCATAAATATTAATGACACTGGGGAGTAACAGTCTTTTCCCTGGAGAAAGATTAGACCTTATATGATATTGTATATTCTTGGACACAGTTTCAACCTGGTTTTTATTATCACATACATTTGATGATTTTTTTTTAAAGTTTATTCCCTTCCACTTACAGAATATATTTTCTTTTACATGAAAATTTAGGATTTTAATATACATGACAGAAACACTAATTTTTAACCACTAACATTTTTGTTATTTTAAGTCATTGCAGTTCACTGTCAAAGAGTGTGCGTATACAACAATTTTTTTCACTCACTAGTGTTGTTTACCACAATGTGTGATGCACAATCTTCTAAAACAGTTTCCAACATTTTAAATTAATTCTAATATAGGTTTATCAGTTCCTTGTTATGGTGCAGAACTTATATTAAATTCTGTGATCCATAAAACCTTTTTTTGAATGACACATAGTTTAGTTTTTCATTTAGAGGCTATAAAAGTGTTCACAAAAGTTATGTTGGAAAAAAAAATGATTGAAAGTGCTAAAACACTGTGCAGAATATAAAATCCTTTCATAGACTTTTTATGACACATGAAACATGAGTCTTAAAGGTTTAATGTTACTGACTTTTATACAAGGCTTTTTAATTCTTGATTCCAGTTATGGTTCTGCAAATGAACTGTGACATTAAAAAGAATCAGGCTGGAACTGCCTTAGCTCTCTCTGTAGATGAGTTTCTCGTGGCCATGAAGGGTTCACATAATCTGCCCCACCCTGCCCACGTCTGGTTAGCACTAACTTGCTTTAGCAGCAGCCAAGTGTAAATCCTGCACTGCATTAAATCTGCCTAACACATCGCATCCTACTCAAATTCGTCATTAAGGTTAGGTGGGCTTATAAATTATTAAGAAGGGTGAAGTGTTACTTAATTTCCCTTTCTCTTAATATTTAATAGTGTGCTACAACAACTGGGCACGTGATTTAATTGACTGAATACAGAACAAGCACTGATACATACCCTAAATAAAGAGAGACAAAACCAGTTGTTCCATTACTTACATAGGGGCGAAGAAGCTCATGCTATTGGGACCAGTAGAGGAACAGGTTCTTACTCCTTACAACAGCTAAAGGAAGCCAAGTATTCACACATGGACCACTCTCCCAACTCAGCAGATTTTCCAGACTCTCCAAAAAGTAGTGTCACACATTTTCTGGGCCCTTCTGCAGGTGGATCTGCCACTAGATGACAATTGTACATGGTATGAACCCAGCAGACACGACCAGGATGGAGGGGGTTCCCCAGCACACCAAGTGACCTGCAGTACGTATACCACATGAGGGACTAGTAATGGTGGAAGGAGCTGCCGTCTTAGCCTCCTGGGATCCACCTCTGCACAGGTACTTTGGGTAATCACATTTTGCCTGAAAAGCAGTTCAGCTCCATTGGCCCAAGGACTTAGGGAGACATGAGAGTGACCGAACCTAGGTTTCATTTGACCTGGGCATTTGCAGCTGCCTGCTTCAACAGCTGTATCTGAGCAAGTTGTCGACAGAATCAACAGAAAGAAAAAGGGTATGACTAATCCCGTCCTGAAATAAGTATCTTACACCATTAGAAATGCCTATTTGTCTCCACTAAGTACAAAAGCAGCTAGGATGACTAGGTCAGGTGTAGGTGTATATATTGGTACTAAGAGGGATCTTGGCCTTTGAGTCACTTCAACCTGACAGCAGCCAGTCGAGAGATCAGTGCAGTAGCAGACTATGCCCATGCAAGAGCTGTGCCTTGCAATTACTCCTCTTCTGTTATCAGCAGTCAAAAGAAAACACCCATGACTGCATCCACAGAAGTAAATAACACAGGGTAAAACCAACTACTTGGCCCTGTAGGCAAGAGGCATGCCACTGTTTGCATCAATACAGGTAAAATCCCTTTGCCTCCAAATAAAATATCCATGTCTCTACTTCTTACTGAGAAGGGCCCTTGGCTCATGCAGAACTCTGCCCAGCTATCATTAGAGATAGAGATAGAAAACTAGTTGGTATGGTTCCTCATTTGCACAAGTGGACAAGATGGGTGATTCTGGACTATGCTTAAGCCAGGCCCCAAACCTGTTTAGTTTACTTGTGCAGATACAGTCAAAGGCTACAGGTGAAGAGAGGTAAGAGGTTCTACCTTCAATAATGTGTATTTAATTCTCAGTACAATTCCACACAACCCAGGAGATTGATTAAGACTGAATTTTTAAGGACAGGGACACCTTTTCACTGGTGCACATTATTAAGTGATGCTGCATACCTGGAAAACAGGCCATCACTAAATTGCTGTGGTTTCTATCACTACAATACATAGAAATCCTGTTCATAGCCCAGGTTTGTATAGGCTATGTACCAGGCTATTTACAAAAAAAAGAACAAAAAAGGGAGCCTTTGATTCAGATAAGGCACTGTTACACAGTACCTTTTACAAGATTGCATTAAAAATCTTGTTGTTAGGTTGCTAAGACTTAGAAAACACAAAAATAATACCAAACCAAAGTTTTCATTTTTTGATCTGTTTGTCAGAGAAGTAAAACTCGACTGCTGTTACTCAGTGGGAAACCTCGATTAAAATATAGGTACTTCTGGCATTTTAACTTAATACTGCAGCAACTAGTCTGCATTGCCTTTCATACATTTTACAAACCTAGTAAAAAAGCAAGAGTAGGAAAATGTCATAAATATTTTATTGAAATGTTTCTCTTTTTTTTTTGTCTAAGATGCCTTTTTGTGTTGTGCACCTATTTCTGCTATCCATGACTACAGTAAAATCTCTTCCAATGCCTTCTGCAAAATTCAGTTGGCAAACAGATTTTTATGATAACATTATGGTTTTCTAGTAGAAATATATAAATCATGCTAACTATCTCACAATAGAAAAAAATGTATACACATCCAAGCGCAGAAATTACCAACCATCCTGCTGGTCCTTTGCCATGTAGTGTGCCTTTAGCTTGCTAGTTGATGCAATTGTAACACTATCCGTAGATGACATGATTGGCTGGGACTCAATACTAATTTACTTTGGGGCATGACAGAATCAAAATATCCATCGTAGATTCTCATGCTTGCTTTATACCTCATTATAAAATTATTATAGCTGTAGCTATGCACACTTAACAAATTTCAGCATATGCTGTGCTATAAGTTAGTGGAAGGGAATCTGACTGTTCTCTATGGAGTTCAAAAACCTCAGTAAAGGTTTGCTGACTTTTTTTTTTTTAATCCAATTATGAATTGGCAAAACCATATTTACATCAAAAGTTAATAGTGCATGATTGTGAACCAGCAATCTAGTTCATGAGCCCTGTGTCCAGCAAATGCTACGGGCAATGCGATTCGGCTGCTGATGAAGAAAAATTCACTGCTGTTACCACAGTACATTGATCTATTCTGAACTAATTTAATCATTCCAAGGTTTGTATTGGTTGCTCTTGAAGATTTGGCAAGCCCATTAAGGGTGGACAGAAAAATTTGTACATTGTATATCAACATTAGTCACTAAACTTTATTTTCATTTTGCTTTTTAAGGTTTTTAATTTAGCTTTCATCTAGACAACATGCTTGAGTTGTGTTTGTAGGAAGAAATATTATTTTTACAGTGTGAAGGAGAAGAAAAGAAAAATAAAGCTGTAAAGTGTCATGAAAACCTGTTTGCTGCAAGGGCAATATTTCTCTCCTCACAGAAAAGCTCCGTGTTCTTTTTCCAAAACCCTTTGCTAAAATCAGAAACATTGATCCAGACATTTCTATTGCTTCCTTGCTCCGCAGGTTGATTACATACTTCATGAAAACTCAGAGCTGTTGTAAATTTTCAAACAAGAGAAAGCATACCGCTTATCCGCACCACAGCAGGATGGCATTTTAACTTGCTGTATAGCTTTCCCACCCACCATTTCCATTCACAGTCTCAGGACAGATTAAAATATTAAGTAATGTCAAGCTGTAATGTAATGTAAATACAAATTTAAAGTATTGCCTTGCTCACAAATGTCTGTAAAAGCAACCTATTATTTTAGTAATTAGAAGAGTCCTTTTTCATCAAGTGCCACTAAAGTGACAAAAATGTGCTGAAAGAACCAACATCAAAATCTGTTCTTTTTGTTTCTGTTGCTTGAATATCAGTTCCCTTTAAAAAGCATCAGACTAAGTGTAACTCTTGCACCTCATCATTTTCAGCTACTCAGCCTGTGCCCAGTTTCAAGTGCAGGTATACTGGGAAGGGGGGTATCTTCTTACAGTGTGTCATCTCACTTTCTCAGGTCTCCCCTTTCTCCTTGCTCTTTCTCCAAGACTTCCTCAGTTTGACACAGCCTTTCAGCACGTCTTTCCAGAAATTGTTCATTTAGTCAGAACTAACCCCTATTGAAAGCTGCCTTTTACTTTTCTTTTTCTTTAATGCTGTTTTGAGAGATGACTGCTCAAGTGAGAAAATTATATTTTCTCAAGTGTTTTGCGGAAGGGAAGGTTAGAAATGAAAGTTGCATTTAGAGAGCATCATGGTCTGGGCAAATGTATTTTACAAAAGAGGTGAGGGACTTTTTGGTCCAAAAAATCCAAAATAGCAGAATCAAAATAGTTGTTGACTACAGTACTAGTGTAGAAAGCGACTGTAATCAACAGGACTACATGAGACGGACCAAAATGGGACAAAAGATGACATTTTTGTAAACTACTGAATTAAAGTAGTGACAAAGGACGGGAGGAAAAATGAAAAGATGCAGAATTATAAGATGATAGAAAACAAATCGTTTGGATTGAATGAAGAAAGTTAACACCTTGCCAAAATTCAGTAAAAGTGCCTAACCTGGATGAGTGCTGAATATAAAGAGCATAGAAAGAGCGTCACAGAGATGCAAACAAGTACAGGAGAGAAGCAGCATTAGAGAAAAACAGGAATAACAGCACTAGTAAGGAAAACAGAACCAGGAGTGACACGAGTTGTTAAGTCCAGCTTTCTGCTACCCCAGGTGTAGGTACTTGCTTCTGGGAATACGGCTGCCAGGCTTTCAGAATTCTCTTTCTTTCTGTGCTTGTTTCCTTGAAAATTTCTTTTACCTCTCACTTATGTTTTCTGCTTGTCCCTAACATTCTTTTCAAGATATCTAATCTTTCCTGGCAGATTTGGGTATTTTCCTACAGGTGTCCCCATCTTCTTTGTGTACAAACTCCAATTTTTGTATTTTTAACAAAATGAAATTCCAAGTCTCCTGTAGATTTGACTGCTTGAATCCACATGTAGCTGAATTCATTATCTTACTTGAAATCATTCAAGTTCAGCTTTTTTTTACATTAAAATAGCCAGCTACAGATATACTTCAGCTTTTCCTTCCATTGAATTAAATTTGAATCAAATTGTGATTGCTTGATTCAAGATCAGCTCTTCAATGATGTTTTTGTTTTTTACTGAAACAAAGACTAAATTAGCACTATCTCTTAATTCAGGAACAGTTGGTGAAAAAAAAAAAATCTGTTAGTATTGCAGTAAATATCTAAATCCAGTATTATAGATATGAAAGTGTGATCTCATGCTCAGATAAATGTATGTTAGACATTACTAATAGCATTGTTGTGGTCATGACCTGGCTTTGTAATATAATTATTAGCCTAATTAATACAGCTAGAAAAAATGGATAAGATTCTGGACTCATGAGCTGTAGAATGGAAAGAACAAAACAGAGACATTGCTAAGATTGTGATGGATGCATATCCCAAATAGTACATGTAGTTCTAGACTCCGGTATCAAAAAGGATATAGTAGTACCAAAAAAAAAGAGAATAACAAAGGTAAGAAGGTATAGAATGATTCCCATGCAAAGAACAGCTAAATAAACAAGGATCCTTCAGCAGTGAAAAGATATGCAACAGGGTCTATAAATCCCAAGTGGCATGGAGAAATAAAGCAGTCCCACATTGTTTTTCTTAATAAAAGACAGAAAGAGCCCTACATGAAATTAGCAGATCACATCGTCAAAGGACATTTTTTTCTCATAATTCATAGTGCAGAACACTTAACCACAAGAATTTTGTGGATGCTTAATGGTTACATGGGTTCGAAAAGCAAATGGACAAACTAATGAAGAAAAAATGGAAGTCTAGCAACTATAAAAACATGACCATTATGTCCAAAAGTCCCTGAGTTGCAAATCCCTGAAAGGTGTGCTGGGCACGTATCACCACGTGTGCTTCTCTAGGCACTTGCTGTTGGCTGTTTCGCAACTGGGCTAATGGGCTTTCTGCCTCAGCGCAATACAGCCATTCTTACATTGCTATTAGCGCTACTCAGTTTTAGTACACCTTGGCTTCGTTGTATATTGGGAAATAAAAGTTACCCATAATGGCTGAACTTCTAATAGTTTCCTTCTCTCTTACTGCAGTAGAGGATTGCACAGAATTCAAAACAGAAGGAACACGTTTTCAGATGACTCCTAGCCCTACATCAGTACTTCCCTTATCTGAACTGTTGGAGAGGGTCCAGAGGAGGGCTACAAAAATGATCCAAGGCCTGGAGCACCTCTCCTATGAGGACAGGCTGGGAAAGTTGGGGTTATTCAGCCTGGAGAAGAGAAGGCTGTGGGGAGACCTTATTGCAGCCTTTCAGTACTTAAAGGGAGCCTATAGGAAAGATGGGGACAATCTTTTTAGCAAGGCCAGTTGTGACAGGACAAGGGGTAATTGTTTTATACTAAAGGAGGGGAGATTTAGGCTGGATACAAGGAAGAATTCTTTACAATGTGGGTGGTTAAACACTGGAAGGGGTTGCCCAGAGAAGTAGTGGAGGTCCCACCCCTGGAAACATTCAAGGCCAGGTTGGACGGGGTTCTGAGCAACCTGATCTGGTTAAAGGTGTCCCTGCTCACTGCAGGGGGGTTGGACTAGATGACCTCTAGGGGTCCCTTCCAACCCAAACCATTCTATGGTTCTATGATTCTTTTTTATGATTCTGGGTCAGATTCTCTCTTTTCCCTGGAAGCCCTCTCTCCAGGGATCTGTGAAGACATAAGCTTCATGTGGGAGGCTGAATGCAAAGGGTCACAGCCATAGCAGCCAGCTAACAGAGGCAAAGAATTTCCTTCCCTTGACACTGCACCATTTACTATGCCTCCTCGATACTAATCTTTTTCTAGATGGTATTTTAACCTACATGTATCATTTTAAATGCTGAAAAAAACGCTGCAAAAATATTATTAAATACTGGGCCTGTGAAAAGCTGCCATTGACTAGTAGGATTTGACTCTTGTCCATGGTGTTGATCTATTCTGCCTGCAAAGGGAATTAAATTAATGTCAAAGTCTCCTGGCCAATACATATCTACATCCACAAAATGGAAAGCATCTTGATTCTTGCAATAGTGGCACTGAGCTGACTAAAATAATATCCTTTTCACTGCCATTATACTAACGCAATATAATTGGGGAATTGCTAGAGTCCCTATATTTAATTTTAGTGCCTCGGCAAATGATCCTAATAGCCTAATGGCTAGATGCTGCTGTTGCTAATGCTGTTCAATTGACTAGGTTTCAAAGTGTATCAATGAGTCTTTTAAGTATCCACTAGAGCTGTAAGGTTTCAGATTACAGCTCTTAAACTATATGTGATCTCTAATGAAAAAAGGAGGAAAAAAAAAGGAATTGATAAAACAAGCTAAGGCAGCAAAGTCAGCAAAAATTGCACAGGCGATCTAACTTCACTCTATAACCGGGTGAGCACACAAATTACATTTGGTCAGTAAATAATACACCTGGGAAAGTAAGCAACAATGCAAATAATAATCCATTTTTTAATAATTAAATCTTAGCTAGGTCCTCGTTTGGTCACAATGATAATTTTTTTATAGAACTGTAAGTATAATCATGGGATTTGTAAAAAAAAAATTGCCTTGTAGTTTTTATGAAAATTAATGCATATCCAGTATTGATCCTGATTTGTGCATGTTAAAACAAGTCTCCTTGAGCAAAATATTCTTAAAGTCAATAATGTGCTGTAATCTCATGTGACACTAATAAAATAACACAAATGACAATTCATTTTTGTTTACTTGTCTCCTCTTTAATGGATTGATAAATTTTGTTAAAAAAAAAGAAAACTAGATCTTGGTGCATAGTAGGCATATTTCTAAAACAGTTCTGATTGATTTTTGGAGTCATTTTTGAAGAAACAATCAATCTCCAGAATTCTTTCCTGAAACATTTTAATGGCTGTTGATGTATGTTGTGCATATCGCAAACACCCAAAATGCAGCGCTGAAGGTCTTAATCCAGCAAATGCTTTACACTTGTTTCCCCCAAGCATTTGCTTCCTCCAAACACACAAGTAGCTCCACTGAACTCATCGAGGCGCAGCTGATTTCACAGATTTTAAGTTAAGCATATGTGTTTGCAGATTCTAGACTAAAAGAAGCTGAGATATTATCGAAAACAATTCTGTCATAATCAGAGTTTATCTGTGTGCAATGCCAGCTGTATTTATTTTAAATTGCTCCAAATTAAGATCGCAGCTTAATTAATTGCCTTCCTCAAGTAGCTGTGTTTTACAGCCTCTTGGAAAGAGAACGGGAAATGGCGAAAGTGCTGTCACGACAGTGCTAAGAACTACACGTATTTACTGAGGCAAACAGAACAACCTTGAAACTATTCTTCTGCCAAAGACAATATTGCGTTTCACCAGGAATGGGAGAGGGAGAGAAAAAATAACTTAGTTTTACTCCACCTGTACAAACTGCTAAGAGGAAGCAGGGTTTCAAGGCATTGAAATGCTTTTGAATTTTGTTGGTTAGGTCAAGTATTTTTACAAGAGCAATCTCAGTAGTCTCAGCTGATATTTTGGTTCACATAACATCGCTAAGAGCTTAGTAAATAGAAAAAAAATGAAGTCTGAATGGGGAAATGGTACCAACCTATCTTTTCAGAGCAGAGGTGGATTTGGAACAGCATGCACCGCGTGCACATGGAGGAGTAGTTCTGCAAGCAGCAGAACCAAAATTCTGTATTTGGGCTACGAGGTAGAACTCCCATGGCACCAGTCTGCTCTTCAATAGGGAAAAGTCCACACTGAAACTGAAAAGTTCAGCTTCCTGCACTGGGAACACACTCCTCCTTGACAGGATTTAAATGTTTCTTGGGCAGTGAACAAACAGTCTCCATACATAATTGTGATGACATAATTCTGAATTTTCTTTTTAGAGAAAAAGGACTAAAAAGAAGTTTACTGAACCAGATTGTAAAGCATCATTGAGTTTGGTAGGAATGTTCACAGACCTGATATACAGATAAACTTGCTACCCTTTTGCACTGACTACTGTCTAGACACCCAGTTTCCTATGACATTGTATTATTTGGGTTGTCCTTATCCCACATTTCCCAAGATTTAGAAGTGACTAAGCAGTACTAAACAGAAAACAAGCAAAAAAAAAAAAAGCAAAGCTATTTCCTTTTCTAAACAGGGTCTCTTCTTTTTTTTTTCCCTTTAAACATTTAATTTCTAAGAAAAATCCCTGCTTTCATCTGTTTTCTAAAGCAGGAAGAATTTTGTCAATGCTTGCTGATTTTTTAATAAAAAGTGGTAATTTCTTAAAATAAAAAAATTCATAGTGTTGCCAATTTTTAGTTTACTGCTTCTGAAATAATCTAAGAAATTTGTTTTAATTAACAAAAGCAAAGGAAAATGTTCTATGTGCAAACCATATCAATTTAACAAATTACACACCATCAGAATTCCAGTTTAAACCAGTTAAGTTCTCTGGCTAAACACATTTCTGGTGTTACTCCTCCGTTGGGAATTTATCTACTCAAGAGACAGATTAACCTATACGCTTTCTGATATCTGTAGGTATACATTGACTGAAATACCTTCCTACCTACCTCTTCCTGACTCAGTTTAAGGAAACAGGTTATTCGAACTAATGTTACCTATGAAGTCCTTTGCTTTGTTTTTGCCTTAAACAGCCCCGCTTCTAGTCTTAAGCTCCTAGAAATTCCATCCGGCCCTCCACTGTTCATTAAAACAAACAGTGCCTATTTTATTATTTGCAGTCCTGCCATCTCTCCACTGAAACAAAAGGGTAGATTGTCTGCTGCAGGAGACACCTGGAAGGTGCACAAAGTACAAAGGCCAGAATTCAAAGGAGTTCCCAGTGTATTCAACAAGCAATTACTTCTGCTTGTGATGGGAGACTGTCAGCTTCAAACACGAGGCATTCTTTGGAAAGATTAGTCCAAATTACATTTTATTACACTGGCCGGCTTGGACGGCCTAAACTTCATCTCGTTCTTATTCTAATGGAATTCAATCAAGGGTATTAATATATTGTTTATGACATGTTTGGAGTTCTTGTGTTATCAGCATACATTCATGAGAGGAGCTTCAAACAGTATCAGATAACAGTGAGCTGGATGTTGGATGTTGTACAGCACAGGGGATTTTATCATCTTGTTGAACCAGTGGCAGTGATTAAATTAAACTGTCTGAACAAAGCTTTTGCATGTCAGGCTGTTGAATGGCAAAATGAAAGAGTGACACACTTCAAAGATCAAGGAGAGAGAGCGAGCTGGAAAACCATACTTACGTAACTTCTTATTTAATATATTGAATAACGGAACCATTGGCTGCCCGGGCTTTTACTACCAAATAATTAGAAGAAAAGGTTTTATGCATTCTAACATTAATTCACTACATGTGAATGCCAAGGTGCATACAAAGTTCTCACATCGTTGTTACTTCTCTCATCTCAGTGAGCACCACGCTGAACCTTAGTAGTTTTTCCCTGCCATGCTTTTGGAAGACCTCCAGAAATTCTGATTTATACCGATTTCCCTTACAGCTTAGTTTTCATATTTGTGAAGTCAAAAGGCATAATTCTTACATCTTTTCTAAAATCAGCAATACCATCATTCATAAATTCATAGACACTAGTAGGCCTGTTTGTGAGAATAAAAAATGTTCATAAAAGTAAGGGCTAAAATATCCAGACCCCAGACTCTTGAAATGCAAGATAGTTAACAATTTGCATTACCTTTTAACATCAAACTAAAAAAAAAATAAAGTAGTGCTAAACGAAAGACTGGTTGAAAGAAAAGAAAATAAAAACCAAATGAATGACCTAGGTGCCATCCTTTCAGAGTGTCAGGTTTCTAAAAATAACTACTTTAGCCAAATTTCATTTTGATACATGAGAGCTTTTAATGTGTACAGTGCAATTTACAGTATCACATACAAATTGCTGATTTTTTTGGTATGAACTCAAATACCTTCCTTCTACCAAATCTTATGTAAACAAATATTGTTACCATTTCATCTATTACACTGCGATCTCCACAAAAAGAAGTCTTTCTTCTAAAATCCCAAATCAGAGAGTCCTAGATTTAAAATAAATAGGCTGAACCAAAAAGCAATTTCTGTTACAAGGTCTAGCTGAATCTTCACTGAGGATGGATTATTGGCTAGGTATTCATTTTTTATATATTCATTACTAGCATAAGTCAAATTTTAAGAAAAAACAGAATGATTTTCTTTCATTCTATGCAGAACCCAGAACAGGTCTTGACCTTGTTCAGGGTGTTAGCATAATATGAATTATAATTTCTTATCAATAATAATTGCATCCCATTACTTTACTTTGCACATTTAAACATGGTTTGGTATGCTTTCTGCATAAATAAATTTCCTTTATTTATACAGCAAGATTAATTTGTTTTCATGTGCAAAAAATGAAAGCATCCTTATTTTTATCAGAGCTGTGACTTTAAAAACCATCTTCCTCAAAACTTGTAGTGTTTTTATTTGATAGTAATAGTCTTCCTTCTTGTAGAGCCATAGTGCAATGACATCCATTAACATTCAAAACTAGAGAATGCTTTCAAATTCAAATCCACTTGAGATGGTACAGTAGCAGAAATGGAGCCTGAGGGAAAGAATTTTGAGAATAAACAGAGGACCAACCCATTAGAATATTCCACTGTGTATATCAGTTTTTATAATTGGTGGTACATATGTGTGCATACATGTTTGTATTTCATTGCAGCTCCATGAATAAATCAAGATTTAATATTTATGGCAAACAGGCTAAAGATTAGATGTTCCAGTGCACTACAGTCTTTATGCAATAGTAAAAAGACATCTAATTATGTGGTGCACATTTAAGCATGCATATGTGTGTGTGCTTATTTAAGAAAAAATACACAATGACTTTCCAGTGATACTTATTTACGTTAGACATTTCAAGAAATCCAACCTATGATTTACTATACATATAGTTCTTACTTTTTTGATCTTCCTCTGTTTTCATCATTAAATAGCCCTGTATATGAGAAAACTTAATAGCCAAATAACATGAAAAGTTGTCCTTGCTTGGAAAATGTAATTGTTTAATTTTCTTTGCAAAAAGTAAATATTAAATATTCAGTACTTATGGAGCATGGCCAATCTAACCAAAATAATGTAACCATTTTACTAAATAACAAGTCTGTTTTACTAGTTTTCCAAGCTATATCTCAATTTACTTTTTCAAATAATTAAACCTAAAGTAAGTATAAAAATGCTGGCTTTAGTATCATGCAAGTTTCTAAAATCTGCTGAGATGAACAGCATTACAGTGGAATGAG
Source organism: Egretta garzetta (assembly GCF_000687185.1). Taxonomy (NCBI): domain Eukaryota; kingdom Metazoa; phylum Chordata; class Aves; order Pelecaniformes; family Ardeidae; genus Egretta; species Egretta garzetta. The sequence goes on from NW_009259336.1 coordinate 728,154, forward strand.
TTCAAGAAGCTCTTCTCTTTAATTTTAGTTCTGCTACTAGAGAAGGCCAAAAAACAGGTCTCATTATTCATGCGCATATTCATGTAAGACAAGGAGAATGTGACCCAGGTTGTACACCAAGTTACTACATCCTTCTGCGTCGCGGGTTTTTTTCAATATATAGAGTAGAATAAAAAATGCATACTATTATGTACACAGGTAACATGTATTTTTTCTTGTGTATATGTGTATGTATATACACACTCTGCCTTGGGGTTTTATTCTTTTGCTTGCCTAATATAGGTGTAATTCACTAGCAAGTAGGGTGAAAGCACTGAGCATCCATCAGATGATAATAATAGTTGAGAATTTCCTCTGGTGTCTTTTAATTACTATGTGATTTTACCAACACTTTCAGATATTTGTAGTATAAGGTCCTCAACCTGTCAACATTTATACATATGACCAGTTCTACCGCACTCAGCAAAAATACTACATGAATAATGGTAGTTGTGTCTCTGAGAATGGAATTCATCTGATCAATAATAAAAGGCTGTGTCTAATTTAATCTAGATAATCAGCAGATTAATATAATTTGTTTTATACATGACAGTAGTCTAAAACAAGTCTGACTGTGGCCCACAAATGCGCCTCTCCACCAACAAACAAACATGCCTGGGGCAAGTAGCTCAGCAGTAGACCTCATTATGGCCAATGTGAAGTTAGGCAAGGTGAATCTCCAAGCTAAATATCTGCAAAGTCATGTTCTAGCATGAGGGAAATGAGTCTCTATCCCTGACTATTCAAGTGCTTTGGAATTCTTCTGTAACTCCTAAGGAAAAAATAAAGATATCCAAGAGAGGATTGTTATCCAAAGCAGGAACAAGATGAATACTTTCATGAGCTATATAGGTACGAAAGAATACACTCTTTGAGCCATTTGTTCCTTATCATCAACCTTTCTTAAATAGGTTCTCTTCAAATAATAGTAGTTTATTAATTATATTCTCAACAGCAAAATTCACACTTGTTTTCCTGTAGATATAAAACAGAGTTGTGCTTCAGTGGCACTACTCACCATGGAAATATTTCTGTTTCAGGAAAAAGATGTTTGGGCTTCATTCCCTATATTGCTAAGGACTTCTAAACCCTGGCTAGAGTCTGAGGAAAGCTGCTTGTGAATTCCTTTCCTTACCATGCTATTCCATACGAAGCCATGCAGACATGGGCTTAAATAGTCCCATATTTTCTATGTGGTCATTCATGAAAGTACTTCAAACTACTACCAAAACTGCAGAGTCCTGTTTATTTAGTAAAAGCCTCATTTAGATGAGCACTCTACAGCACGACTTTCTGCAGCTGAAGGACAGATTACTTCAACCAGAATGCCTGAGGAGGCCGTTCCCATTCCTAATATCTAGGAATGTATTAATTATTCTTAAACAGGGTTATTAGGAGTGTTAGCACATCAATGTAAAGCAAAGAAAAAGGCAATTTTAAGTGTGCAAAAGGAGCAAGGCAATATTTTACTGTCTAAACTATATGCTTGTGTTGATATTTGTGGTCAGAATCCATCATCGTGCATCAATGCATGCCAGGTCATATAGGAAGGAAGCACTACTCTAACTGGCAGCCATAGCATGGATCAAAAGACCAGAGTGATATGCTAATTTGGTTTAAGATGAATAAGCATGTCAGCCGCAGCATTTTATGTAAAACAGAACTTGTGAAGTTTTACAATCAGGTAGACACCAGAAAGGAATTACAATAATCCACCTTGGAGGTGACAGAAGTACTATACGGATTAGCATTTCAGCTGCGGCCTGAGAAAATATTATCCTCCACCCAGGCACAGCAAGCACATAAATGAGTAAAAAGTGCAGTGAGAATGGCATGTAAACGACCACTAAAGAACACAAAGAGTAAGATGACTATGATTATCTCTGGCAAGGGATACAGGGGAAAATGCAGCTACAGACAAAGAACACGAGGAATCCATTGAAGTACTTATATGTGGCTTTTATCTCCGTAGTATCTGAAACACCTTTGTACCTTCATCTGAAGGCCCTTATTCATCAATGCATTTAAACTGGCAATTTGAGATACATCCAGGAGAGCTAGAAAACTCTAGCCAGTGCCTAGTAAGAGAGGGTGACTCCTACTACATGCAGCACAGGGCTGTGAGAGAAGTTTCCTCCTGAATGCCTAGGCAGTACCTGTGGCCCCAAAAGGAGTTATTCCCCCTGTCTTTGCTCCTGACATGAATAACGTGGGGGTTTTGTTTTTCACATATAGTTCAACACTGCGTTCTTACCTCTTTGAATAAAGATTACCGTCTGCAAAAGGAGATGTTGTGAAATCACTGGTGTATAACATGGCTGCCTACTTAAAAATGGGAAGTCACACTGAGAGCATAGTAAGCCAGTGAACTTGGATTTGAAGTGGCTATGAATAAGCTTACAGAAGCAATTAAAATATTTGTTTAACATTCCACCTTAAACATTTGCACTCTAGGAAACACTTGTACAAGTCTGGCAGTATCAGTTAGGCCTCCATCTTCTGGTGAGAGAAAAGGTACTCTATGCTGCTTACAGGACAATTATTCTGGACATGACTTTAAAACCCAAAGCTTATGTTAACTGTATACACTAACGTTCCTGTGCTTCATTTTGTGTGAACAAGGCTTTGCTGAGTGACGATGTACCAAATAACATTTCCTCAGGGAATTATGCTGGACATGGTATGAGTCTAATTTAAACCATTATAGGAATATAACATATAAAATACAAAGATTATGCATTTTGATAAATATGGATATAATTTCTTTTTGCTTCACTGCAATAGGTTACACCTGGACAGGTGTTTTATGAGGACATTCTCCATGAAACTGATTATCCTTATTCTACTGAATGCCAACAGGCATTTTAATTGACAAAATATTATCACACATTCAGTGTCAAGTAGTTTAATGGTGTTTAACCAGGTGCTAAATAATCGTCAGATACTAAGCTCCACACTTTTAATATGTCTGTTGCAAAACAAAGATTAAGCAGGTATATTTCATGTGTACATTACAAGGCATAATTCTTGTACTGAGTAGCAAACAGATAAATAAATAAGGCTTAAGTGTACAGGATCTAAACAAGTGAAGTTAGATTCCTTTACTAACACATGAAAATAATTTTATAGGAAATATGCAATGCAAACCCCACCGAAGTAGCATGTATAGTTACAATGGCATTCCATATAAAGCAACATGTATAGTTGCAATGCTATTCCATATATTTCTGCAAATTTTATGCTTTATATTAATTTACAACAATGAGGAGTTTGATAAGTAAATCAGTGTAAGAGCTGTATGAGCTTCATTACACAGCCACATACTTTTACTGTCACCATCTTTGTCTTGCTACTCTTCTCTGTGTATCAGATTTTAAATTGGCTAGTGAACTTTTTCAGAACTTCATCTGAAGCTCCATTACATTAAAATAACTTCATCACTCCCCTTTTTTCTTCTTGATTTAGATAATGAAACATTACAAACGTCTCCACCTTTCTGTCTGGCTCAGAGCAGCAAATAACAGAATGTTTTCCCTCATATTTTTGTAGTTCAGGATGCTTTAAATGTTGCTAGGCTGTGTAGGAGCTGCTTAAACTTCTCACACTCCAAAGAATGCCTGTTACTTTCCAAAAACATTTTGGACAATTGAAGAACGTCATAGTCCTGGCCATCGCTTAGGCCGCCTGGTTCTTTTGAGGTTTGTAAGTCTGAGTTGAGGTCTGTAAGTTGAGCTTGTTCATAGGCAAAACCTTTGGACTACTACAATGTCCATGAGAAAATATTTAGCTTGTGATAAATCTGGGCTATGCTACTGTAAGGGAAAAATAAACAAATGACAACTAAGTATATCGTTCAAGGCCTATTTTTATACAGTCTCCTCTAGACAAAAGAATCAACAAGACGCTTGCAACAGTGCCATCTGGTGACTCTCAGACAGTCATCCCTAATAACAGGATTAATTTTCAACAGGTATATGTTTGTAGCACAGAAGATATCCAAAATAATTAGGAATGTCCTCATTCTCATTTTAACCAGTAAGAAACCAATGGTTTTCCATCCTGGATATTGATTGTTGTTCTGGGGTCAGGGAAGTGCTCTGAGTACCTTCTGTATGTATAAACAGCAGTCAAAGGAGTAAGACATAAAAAATTGTAGAAAATAAAAATATTAAACTAATACGTCATGTGTTATAAACACACATACTTGGAACTACAAAGGAGCTATTTGTGTAAAGATAAGGAAAATAGTGGGATGAAGGAAAACTTAAGCAAAAGATCTTTAGTCTAGTGCTATATACTTTAAAATCCGGAGAAATAAGATCTTGAATTAGTGCTAATATTGTACCATCTTTAAAAGGGGAACTGTGATAACCCAGGTAACTTGAGGCCAGTAAGCATCACAAAAAAACAGGCAAAATTGATGGAAAAGCTAATAAGCTGATGCGGGATTCAATTAATACAAAATTAAAGGAATGAATGTAATTAATGATGGTCAACATGGTTTTGCAGGAAATAGATCTTGTTAAATAAAACTTACCTCATTCATTGATGGGATTATTAATTTGGTTTAAAAAGGTAACTGCATACTTTTGGACTTTTGTAGGGAGTTTTGACTTCATAGAGCCTGACGACCTTTTTTTGTTTTAAATGGCCTAAACAATCTCAGTAAAAACTCCTTTCACAGGATTCCAAAATGGCTAAATATTCCAAAATTCATTTTCCAAAAGGAAAGACACTGGTGAGACCTGATTTAAATAAGGACAGGACATATACATAAACAGATGCTATGGCCATATTATATAATGCAAGAGCACACACAAGCAGGAGCACCCACCCTGATTTTGGCAGGGTGCTGCAAGGTTCAGTAGCTGACCTGATACTTTGTCATTGATAACCTGGAACTGAATGAAAAAATTATTGCTGATACGGTTTGTAGATTACACAAAAGCTGGCAGAGTAGCAAATGTAAAGACAAGACAGACAGAAAGTGGGATTTTGAACTGTTCAGTAAGGTGGGCCAATTCAAATGAAATCCATTTTAACGCGGACACATGAAAAGCTAAGCGACTGGGAGAAAGTTGGGCCATACTTGAAAAGTGGAGGACTATGTTCTGCAACACAGTAACTGCAGAAAGGACTTACGGGGTCGCTGAGAACACATAATTCAAAGGGAACCATGAGTGTGATACTGGAGCAAAACAGTGAATAAGGCAGAACGATGTCATCTCCACACAGAGCACAGGTGAGATTGCTATCAGAGAGAAAGGAAGGCTGCAGAGAAGACCAGAATGAGCGCTGGAGAGAAGAAAAATGCTTTACAGAAAGGAAAATCCTTTCAGCTTATCAAAAAGAAGATAGAGTGGTGACTTGATTATAATAGCTCCCGCAGGAGAAAATCCCACAGACTGAAGGGTTCTTTAGTTAAGGAGGAAAAAGCATAACAAGCAGCTGTGTACTGAGCTCAAGCCAGATAAATTAAAACAAGAAATAAGGCACACAAAGTTTAATAGTGGAGATGATTAACTATGGAACAAGCCAACAAAGGAAGCAGTGGATATACTATCTCTATTAATGTCTTCAAGTCAAGAATAAATGTCTTTTTGGATACGCTTTATCTAAACATAAGTTATTGAACTCAATAGAGAGGCTGTTGGGTGAAATTCAAAGGCTTGTGAAATACAGGAAGTCAGAGTAGATGATCTAATGGGAATATTTGCAAAGACTAATCTTAGCCTCAGGATACTAGTCTCCTTGGGTTACCTCTTCAGTCAATAGTTTCCTTTAGAGAGCAATTCAGAGACGAAGAATAACTTTAGTTGCTCAGATTTGCCCCTCTCCACTGAGAGCTTGACTCCGCTGACTGCAAGGAAAAACAGGGTTTTAAGGATAGTTGAAATCATCTGGGTTTTTCACTGAATACCACCACCTTAAGGTATAAAATTGCAATATTATTAAATATTTGGGGAAGGTCTTAGCGGGTGAACTGCAGAGAGGATGGGTACAGGGATGGGGACATCTCTCTCTTCGCTAATTAACCCTTGATAGTCTAAACTGATTATGTTGTGAGCTACAGTTTGTTCCCGAGAGATTATCACCTACATTGAGAAGCAGAAGGTTAACATGCCACTTCTTTCCCACCCCCTTAAATATGCTACCTTAGGAAATCTCCATTCTCCCTCCATTCCGTTCTCATTTTGGAGACCACAGACAAGCAACAGATCCAGAAACATATTTCATGGACAGAAACGAGCTCCTGGCCAGAGGGCAGGTTGGAGAATCCATCCTACCTCTACTTTCTTTTTTCACTACTGGAAATGGTAGGAGTTGTCTTAATTGTTACCTGATCAACCACCTCTATCAAACGTGGCTATTTACTTAGTATTTATTTTAAATTGCAATGCTACTGTGGTATTGGTACATCCATTTGTATATCCTCGCCAGGGAGGCATATCTTCCTACACTACAGTTAGTCTATGTGCCACCCTTATCTCGATTGTGCCTTCTCCTCTCAAACGTTGTAGGTTTCTGACTAAGTGCCAGGAAGTACATAAACACCAAAAGGGAAAAGCTAAAGTGGTTACGAACTACACAGGGTTGCAGAACTTCCTTCAGTGCAGTTCCTAAGACAGTTTGTGTAAATTTTGTTGTTCTAGATGAAAGGAAAAAGATGCCACTACAGATACGCTATGCTGAAAACTCTGTCTGATGTGGCTATTTTACCACAGGTATATCCCATTTGAGTAAAAGTTAAATGCATTAAATACAAAATGTAAAGTGCTTAAACCTCAGTTCTCTCTTTTGTGAGCCACAGTCATGCAATCAATAGCATGTTTTTTTATTTTCTTCTACTTTTAAAATGTTTCCAAAATAAATCAAAAGGTTAAATTGCACCAATCCTTCATTAAACTGGAAATTGATCCTAAAATACTGTTTATTAGAATCCATGCAAAACTAACAGAGGGGTATTCTACAAAGCTGCAGCAGTGGTTGCAAATGTTTGTCTGCCATCTAGTGGAATATGCAAGTTTTCAGTAATATTTATATTTATCCTCCTGTTTTGTGTTTTACAAATATTGGAAGTTCTTAAAAAAATAATTACAAAACTAAGCATGAAAAGCATGAAGGATAATGGTACCCTCCTCATAAAATTCTTAAACAACAAACTTTAGTTGCTGCAAAGACAAAACAGTCACCTTTGTGGATAGAAAGGTCTGTAATACAGATTGGGTTGTGTCAGCTGATTATCACAGACGCTGGGATAGAAAAAGACAAATATGTTGAAAACAGGACAAAGCTCTGTTTTTTCTTTTGTATGAAATTTTTTCCCAGAGATTTTTTTTCCAAACCTAAACCTATAAACAGGTGCCAAATGTGAGTCAGATATCTAGTATTTGATACAGCAAAGGACAGTAATAATAAAAACCAAGTAACAGTTGTACTTTAGAAGAATGAAGGATATCCCTGATATTTATGTGCTATCTCTACACACAAGATTGGCATACATATGCCAATGCATTGAATACCTACACTGCACACTGTAACACTCTAAAGGTATTTTAGGGATATGTAAATACAGACAGTTGCGCACCAGGACACAGAGCAGATCTGACCGTGCAGAATATTGTGCAACTCCAGTCTCTCTGATGGTTGTGCACATATTAGGACCAATCGAAATAATTCTACCAAAACCTTTTCCAAGAGAAAAATGAGTCACCAAGAAAACTATTGAATAGTACCTGATTATCTTGGGGAAATACTGTAGAAACGACTGCTGAAAAATTGGAAAATATTGAAGCCTGACCCCCTCTATTGAGAGAATTAAAATTGAGGGGCGGGGAGAGAGGAAAACGGTGAATTGTGGTAATGTGGTTGGCAGAAAACCCAGCTCACAGAAGATAAATGGGAGCACAAGATGTAGAACAACAAATTATGATACCACTATACTGAATGAAAAACTTTGAAGCTTTAATAAAAATATTTTCATTTCTTATTTTTTGTTATTTTTCAATACTTTGATGAAGGAAACCAACCTATTTTAACTAGAGTGCCCTCTCACTGTCAACCCACTGGAAAGCCAAAGGATCTGCTGAAACAAAACCATGTCTTTATGTCACAGTTAAGATGAACAATGCCAATATTCACTGTTGGATCATGTCCCATATTGCTATTTCTCTAACTTCAATAAAACTTCACATGGTGCAAGTCAATGCTGAATTTGGCCCAACACATCTAAAAATGGAACAGCTGCTGCGAAGTCATCTAACCAGAGCAGACAGCTGGCCACTGATTGACAACGACTGGCAGCTTTTTTACTGATGTGGTTCTTAACAGTGAAATGCATAGCCTGAGATACCATGCTAAAAATATAGGACAGATTATCAGCCTGTGTATGTCCCATAGATATTTTTCTGCCTTCAACATGAGTGCAATTGTCACAGCATGTAGGAATAAATAGCTGTGCATGTACCTTGCCAAGTTGTTCCTATGCCTGAGCTTGGTTTCATCTGAACAGTGAAGTTAAACAAAACATTCATTTTTGAATTAGAAAAGCGCTTGATTTGAAAAGAGCCCGAGTTTTGCTTTAGCCTGTATCCCTGCTGTGTGGTATTTAGCTGCCTGCCGGGTTAAACCACAACAATCCTACGCAATTCAGACTCTATCCCGAATTCTCCTTCCTAAGAGAACAGTGAGGCTTCTTTTTTATATGTCCTAGGAAATGTTTGTCCATATATTTTTGTTTGTAACTTTACTTCAAAATGTGTAAAACCAGCATACGATTCTCCTTTAAATCCCTCATTAAATCATATGTATGCCAGAGTACTGTATTTGGAAGTGATTAATATTTTTCCTTAATGTTGTTCTTGCAGCATTCATGTCTCATAAAGCCTTGACCTTTACATGTAAGGTGCATATTAATGTAAGATCCTGTTTTTTTCACAGCTGTAAATCACAAATATTAAATAACCACCTGCTGCTCACGATAGGCTTTGAGTTCAACGCAAATTCGCTGGTCACAGGAATGAGAGGATTTCTCTGTCCTTGATTAGCTGTCCCCTCCCAGAATTATAATTCATCCCATTCACAATCATCTGCCCCTACAAACTGGCTTGGGAACAAAACCTGACGGTGTACCAACCAGCTTTCCAAGGAGGCAGGAAGAAAAGTCACGAGGAGCTTTTCTGGGAGCTGAGGGAAGCGGGATGGAGAGTGGCATCCTCACAAGCTGCGCCAACGGGCAGCAGTGGCAGAGGGGGTGGGTGGCCTCGTCTCACCACTGCCAGATGCAAGGCCAAAAAACCACTGGAACAGCCCAAATTGTTTTAGCATGGCCATCTCCAGGCCCACATCCAACCCCGGTCCCCCTCACTGGGCCTGGCCACGGCTCCCTGGGCTGGGGTGGTGGGACGGGCCCGGGCTGCCAGGCCTTGCCCTGCTGGGCCTGGGGGGGCCCCCGCCACCCTCAGGGAGCCCCCGCCACCCTCAGGGAGCCCCCAGCCTGTGCAGTCCCCTGGCACAGCTTCGGCATGGCTGAGAGCAGTGAATAAATGATCTCGCCTGATTCAGAAAAGCCTTTCGTTGAAGGGACTGAACCCGCGGATGGGGAGTAGGGCTTATTAACCCTGGTCGCTCTTTCCTGTATTTCCTGTCCATTAAAGAGGAAGGCCTGTCCCTATCTTCAAACATACTAATTTTGGATCTGGTGTACAGATAAAATTATCAGATAAAATCAAGCTGGGATGTCCCTCAGCCTCTTCACCCTCCCGTGGCCTCCTTCCTCTTCCTCCCCACGCAGGGGCCCTCCCAGCTGCTCCCTTGGGGACCCACAGCACGGCCAAGCGCCGCTTCCTCTGCTCCCGCATTTTCCATCTCCTTCACTGAAAGTTACGTTCCAGCCTTAAACTCCCACTCACCCACGTAATGCCGCCATTGAGCTCTTTCAGAGATCCATTTTCATGAGCTGGTCTCTCCTTACATGTAAGAATCGGAGGTGAGAAAATAGGAATATTTATAAAGTGATAATAAAACTGCTCAGACTCAATATATTCCAGATTGCCAGTTTAGATAATTAATAGCTGTGATTTTTTTTTTTTTATCAGGTAACATTTAGGTGCCTCAGAAGCCAGGTTTCCATTTATCTTTCTGACAGAAACATTGCTGATATTCATCCTAAATATTCCTAATTTTCTTCACGTTACTTTTACTTAGAGCTGTCTTATACTGCCCTTCATGGACTCTGCAGTCAGCTACAGCCAGCGTGCCTGACGCCCTGCAGAGAGGTATTGTAGACTTTTCCCCAGAAACTGGATTAAACCATGTCTTTTAGAAGCATTCTTAAATTCATTTGAACAACATCAAGCAGTACCCAGTTTGCCATTTCCCTAGTATGCCATGTCAAAATTCACTTACCTTCACTCCTGGGAAGCTTAGTCTTATTATTAAGGTATGATTTGTCTATTATCAGCTACCGGATCTGGTATGTTTTCTCTGTCAGGTTAAAAACATGTAGCCACGAGACTTCCTTTGGTGTTCAAGGGCATACCCATGGTAATTATGTCTCTTCTCAGCTTCTCTTGGAGAACCTGCACGCTCCCGAGTTTTTTCAGACCTCATCAGGCTTGTTCTCTGGTCCTGAAACAGTTTTAAGGCTTTCATTTAAACTACCCTTGTGTCTCTACAACTTTCTCAAAGTATAAACAGTGGGCTTGGATTCGAGGTGTGGCCTCATGGGGCACAATCACTTAGAATCATAGAATCATCTAGGTTGGAAAAGACCTTTAAGATCATCAAGTCCAACCATTAACCTAACACTGCCATCCCACCACTAAACCATGTCCCTAAGCACCTTGTCTACCCATCTTTTAAATACTTCCAGGGATGGGGACTTGACCACCTCCCTGGGCAGCCTGTTGCAGTGCCTGACAACCCTTTCTATGAAGAAATTTTTCCTAATGTCTAATGTTTCCCTACTCCTGCTGGCCACACTATTCCTTATACAAGCCAGGATGTTGTTGGCTGCCTTGGCCACCCGGGGCCACTCCTGGCTCGTATTCAGCCATTCTTTCCCACCAGCCCCCCCCCCAGCCACTCTCCCCCAAGCCTGTAACATTGCATGGGGTTGTTGTGACGCAGATGCAGGACCCGGCCCTTGGCCTTGTTAAACCTCATACAGTTAGCCTTGGCCCATCGATCCAGCCTGTCCAGGTCCCTCTGCAGAGCCCTCCTCTCCTCAAGCAGATTGATGCTCCCACCCAGTTTGGTGTCATCTGCATGCACTTTTCATGGATAGAGTTCTATTAGGTCAAGTGTCTTGACCTAATCATCATCCAACATTTTAAAGTTTTTTTTTTCCTTAACAGACTTTTGGGTAACATCATTGCCAAAGAAAAAAACTCTCTACTGTTAACATGAAGAATTCAGGATCAAGTTTGGCTTTTTGTTCTAGTACTCTACAAACTCCTGGGAAATTATTTTCTTACTTAAGTTTTGTACTTCTAAAATGTAATTATACAATTACAAATGTCAGTGATCCTGAAAGTTATCTAGAATGTCATGCTCTCTGCAGGACTGGATTCATGACTGTGCTTAAGCTCTCACAGCTGTGCTATATGTGACACTAAAGATATTCGGTATAAGAATGAGAAAATGTAAGTGGTAGGCAGGACTGCATTTTATTCGCCATCACTGAAAAGGGATGGGAATAAACAGTTGGTTCCTGCCACAAGTCACGACTGGGAGTCTTTGTACTGCTGAGTCATGTACTGCTTGACTTATTCATAATTAATCTCAATAAAAAGGGATAAAGTGACAAAATTTGCCAATGATAAAGTTAGTGAGGCTAGTAAGACTACCAGCAAACTGTGAAGAACTGCAGAAAGACATGTAAGACTGATTAGGAAATAAAATGGCAGATGCAATTCAGCATAGGTAAATAAAAAATGATACACATGGAGATAAACAACCATAGTTTCACACATGAAACAATAGCCTTTGAGCTGCTTATTACCACTCAAGAGTAAGACCCTGCAGTTATGATAGATAATGCCATGAAAATAGCTTAGTGCTCAGTTCAAATTAAAAAAGCAAGTCAAGTATTAGGAATGACTAGGAAAGGAATAAAAAACAAGAAAGTAAACAAACAGGCCAGTACTTAACTACATGGCTAATGCTACATGTAGTTTTGGTTCCCTTTTCAGAAAATAACACACGAGACCCAGAAAGTTGTAAAGGACAAAAATACAGAAGCTATTCTGTGTCTTTAGTCTGCCAAGAAATATGTTGACTAACACATTTCAGTTTAGAAAAGAGGAAATTTCAAGGTGAATGTGTTATACATCTGCAGAATTGTGATTGGCACAAACATAATCAGTAAAGGTTTACTGTGCAGGGAACATCAAATTAAGCTAGTAAAAATCAGCTTCAAAATAAACAAGAAGTGGCAATTCTTTATGCAACAGACATCAACTGATAAAGGCTGCTGTTACTCAGGAAGTGTATATAGTCCAAGGGAAACTGGACAAGTACTGGAAAAAGAAGCATTGGGGATTACTAAATGGACAAACCATATGATGTTCAGGAAAGCCTGGAATAGAAGCCACTTGGAAGCTAGAAGAGCACAGAAGGAAAAGCAGCAGATGTGCTTGCATTGTTCTTATCCTTCCTCAGGCATCTGCTTTTGACTACGAAAGAGCCTATTGTGTTAGGAAAAACTTTTGGTCAGGACCTGCATAGCTATTTCTTTATCTTTTCAAGAGTTGCAAGAGCATGTAAGAAAGCAGCACAGAGAAAAAAAGCACATGCTGTCTGCTTGGCTTCTTACAGTTAAATGTAGTAGAAGGCTCTGTGTGTTACAGACACAGCCAAGGCTTCTCAGCCATCAATGCTAAGTCTGAGTGCTCATGTTTGCACAGTGGGGATGCTAATAAAGTGACTTTTATTTTACAGCATAGAAACACTTCCAGTATGAAATTTCCTACCAGAGGAATTTTCTTTTTTTTTTTTTTTCTTACCAGGAGGAAGAAAATATTCCTTCTATTTGTTCTGGATGGTACCGCAAATCAAAAGTGATCAGGAGTTCTGTTATACCAACTCCTAAGCACATTTGTTCCGCCCAGTATTGTGAAAGAAACTTTCCCAAGTATGCTGAGGAAAAGTATATAGACTCTCTAAGGAATCACAGATCTGCCAATTTTAAGAAACATCTCTTCCCTGCTTTCAGCCCACATCTGCTAAATATTCAACCTGACATGGTTTGCATTTCATTTTGTAATATGAACTATTTAGTTTAACTAGTATTACCATTTAGTTCCATGTAATAATGAAAACAATGCATTTTTAGTTTCATATCCATCAAATCAGATTTTTGAATGTCAAAAACGTGCCCCACTTCTATAATTCTGCATGACAAATGGTCTACCAGCAAACATCTCAGTGCATAAAACCAGTAAGTTTATTGATGGTAAAACAGTAGGTGCAACTTAGTGCAGATCAAGAATTTTACATAAGTTGCTCTCATTTTGCATTTCCAAGCTGGTTTTAAGCATTTCGAGGATATAGAACTAAAACTGAAATTAAGCTAGTAAGTTAGAAAAACACCTGGAAATACATAAATGCAAAGTAATCAAGAGAGTGACATCTGAGGGAAGTCATCAGAATTCCTGCATCGTCCAAAGATGCGGCAACAGAGGAAAATAAAAAGCATCAGCAGAAACATCGACTTTAATAGCATTTCATAATTATTTTGGGCACAGTTGCTGTAGCCAAAATTTTCAGAGTCTAAATTTTGCAAGTGGCAACTCAGAGACTTGGATGTGGCTCCTGAAAACAGCAAGCATGCTCCCCAGTCCTTTCATTTTTGAGATGCAGCACTGAGTCTAGATAAAGATAAGTAGAAGAGCTAATTGCTAATTTGTGTTGATCTGACCTGGTGCTTTCATGACATTTTACTGACTTTTCAGATTTCCTAGGATAAATTTAATTGTTGGTATCTTTTCATACTACGGATACCTTAATGTTTTCAAAATGTTTTTAAATGTTTTCAAAAAAACCATTACACCCAGTATTCAGAAGTTGTAAATCTGAAGTTAAAATCCTTTGTAAATTGGTGTTGTAAGCGTTCATACAAGTGAGAAAACTGATAATACTTAAAAGTCCCCCACCTTGGTTATCCAGAATTTCAGAGCATCCTCCTGAAACGATTTTTTGGCCAGGCTAACTGGAAATAATGGTGAGTGATTCAGTATAACATAAATATTTTTCTATTCTCTCTGCCAGCCATATGAAGTATTTAGCCTCCTTGATCAGTTTTTGTAGAACTATAATCTAGAGCGCATATGATGTAAACTCAAAGTAGAAAGAACCTTTTTGTCTTAAAAAATATAAAGTTTGGCTTAACTAAGATTCTAGGTTTATTTCCAAATGTGCTCCACCCTATTAACCTTGGGAGGTTACTTTAGGTCCCATTAACACTACAACTTGAAACCAGGCTAGCAAAAAATTGAAAAAGCTTAACCAGCAGCAAATGAAGGATACGCAACAAACTGTTTTCCTATGAAGTAGAATTCCTGGATGCAAGGATATTTACTGGAAAATAACATGATAAACAGTTTATTGTACATACTATAAACACTTGTTTTGGCATCAGTAAAGATTCCTAGTGTTGAATTAGAAGACATTGCTATACCAAATGACTTTTTAAGACTTATTGATTCCCATCAACCAAATCCAATGTTTCTCTCATATGCTATGACTAGGAAATAACAATACAGCCTTAATATTAGGTCTAGTAGTCAGAACAAATTTAACTAATGCAGCATCTGAACTCCATGAAATATTCTATGTAATCTAGAATTTAAATTTACATACATTTCTGCATGGATAACTGAAGTTCCCTTGTTATCCAAGTTAAAAACACTTCTTCCAGCAATTTGGATCAAAAGGACAATTCATTACCTACATTATCAGAAGTGCTTTATTTCTTACTTTCAGATTGAGACTTAAGTCACTACCACTCTAATTAAAATAAAGTCAGGATGGGCTTCATTCCTATCTGGTCCATAAAGCAAAGCTAAAATTGTACTTGTAGTTTTTCAAAGCAAGAGATAAAACCCAGGATATATTAGCACTTCTACAGGATGCAGTAACAGTCTATACTCCTTATAACAATATTCGTTGCTACACACTAGTAAGTTCAGCAAGTGTGCAGCATCTGACATGGTTTAAAAAATACTGGATGCCAAAGAGCAGCAATTGCACTATATTCACAAATAGTTCACAAAAATACCAAGTAATGAGATTACTGATGAACTTCTCTTATTAAAAAATTTTCAAAGCTATTCTATACATAATTCTTTTCAAGACGATTATAGAAATATTCTGAAACCTTTGTGCACACACTTATTTCACTTTTTCTTCTGAATAGTGGCAATCTTCAAAGTCTCTGTTAACTTTTAACTTGGCATTCTTCTCACGCAGAGATCTTCTCCTGTGTCAGCCTGTCATATTTTCAGCTGCCTAGAAATAGAAATAACATTTACTGCAAGTCACCAAAAGTAATGTAGATTAAATTTAATATTTTAACTATTTTAATTTATCTAGAGAACTTAAAAGTCTAAAAATAAGCTACTTATGAAAATTACGATGTGTAGTGTTGTTTTCTAATTAATATATCTATTTTTGTTAAATAACACTGTCAATTGCCATTAGCCTTTATTAACATAGCCATTACTGTTTGCTTCTGTTAAATTACATATCCTGTATCTGAGCGGCTTGTATCCTCTATTTTATCATAATGCTTTCAAGAAGTGCTCAAATACATGGTTTGTTTTTTTTTTCATTTGGAGTTTACTTCTTTATACAATTTATGGTAATTATTACTCCCAGTCATACAGATAAATTATTGACACAAAACTTAGAAGAATGACACTAATCATAACTGCATAAATCACACTGTCAATTATTTTATCCTGGTCATCAGCAAGTATTCTTATTACTGAATGACTCAACCCAGCCAACAAAATACAGTTGTTGGAGCGTGACATTGGTGGGCTTAAAGTTACAGGACAAACAGGCAAAGGATAGCAACAGGAACGATAAACCCATAAGAGCAAAGGAAGCAGCAAAACAACCCTCAATTACTTACATATATATAGTTAAACATATATGTATGCACACATTTAAGCATGTACACAAATATAAAATACACATGAGTGCAGAAAAATGTTAAGTTAAAAATTAAGTAAAAAAATTTGAAAACTGGTGAAAAATAGCTCTGAGTAGCATCCATCTAGTCAAAGATCTGCAAGTTGAATTTTCTAAGAATCAGAATGCAGTCTTCCAGAACAGAGATAGGCAGGGTAGATATAGTTTTCCCCTCCACCTTCTCAGAAACAAATATAAGATACAGTGGAAAAGAAATAATGATGTTTAGGTAGACAGTAAAGAATGAAAATCCTTTAAAAGGCAAGTGAGGGGTTATTTTTAAGCCATAGCTGCCCTCTCTACTAGCTAAACAGGTAAAAGCTAGGTCATAAAAAGCCCTGTACACACACAGAGAGCCCATGAAAACCCCTCGTTTGTCTTTGTAGAGATTCAAAGCACAGGCTAGCGTGGTAAAAGCAATATGCGAAGATTACATTAGCAAGCTGCATGTACCTGTTTACAAGTACCACTGCATACTATTAAGCCTGAGATTGCAGAAATTAGGTGATACGGATTAAAGGAGAAAGTCGCAATCTATTTGTGACATGATGTAGATAAGGGGGCAAACTGTGGCTACGAATGTCCAGAATAAAAATCTGCAGGGTTTGGTTATTGAGGTTTTTTTTAGCTTCAGAAGAGTTAATCTAATTATTTCTGAAAGTATTTTATTTGTACCATTTCTTGCTTCATGTTCCATTCACTTATATTCATTGCCTTTTTTACGGAACAGTTAATTTCCTTGATTTAAAAATGAGTCGTATCTTAAAATACAATTAACAAATTGAAATAGAACAAGTTGAACATACATCTGACTAAAACCCAAATTTATAAACTAAACAAAAGCATTACCTTTAGAGCTTCTGTAGCCTTGCGCAGTTCTTTAATAACAGATGATAATGCTTCTGGATTTATCCCCTGTTCACAGAGCCGCACACAAATAGACAACGTCTCCATATCCAAGCCAGTGTTTAATATTCTTGAAATCTCAAACAGAACTGCAACAGAAAAAAACCCGAAAGCTCTTCAGTCCCTGCAGACTATGAAATTTCAGTGATTGAAAATGTTATTCATAAGCATTTCACTTCTACAGCAGAGTCTGAACATAGCAGTTGTGGAAAACTCTTGCAGTCTGAACCTCAACAACAGCATTCATGTTAAGCTAGAAGCCATAGCTTCTAACATAACAATACTGGGTAATGGGTCTTGAAAAATTAAAAAAGTGAAGAATTCAATAATTAACATGCTTGCCAATTACATAAAAAGTAGGCTATAGGAATAATCTGTGCTTTTGAACTCCGAATACTGACAAAGTCATACTAAGATGGACTGGAATCACATTCTTAAAGCTTTTACAGAGCATGTGAGGAGTTTTCTAGCCACCTCCTTCCATTACTAAACCTGGCTTTAGGTCTAATGTTAACACTGGTTTAAGGATACGCAATACTATTTGATTTTTACGTGACCTGAGTCAAGGGTTTGTTATGTATGTGACGAGGCAACTCACTGAAATTTTATTTCTGGTTGCTACAGTAATCTCCATCCTGAGGCTAAGCCCCTAGCAATGCAGGTTGATTTTGAACAGATGTTATTCACACTGTTCCTGTATTCAAACCTCCCCCAAGCAAGGAGAAAGTGAAGCAGAAGGCCTTTTCTTGCCACGCAAAAGCAGCAGTCCACTTGACAGCTATGAAAATACTCTGCTTGCGTATACCAAGGACATACTGCAGCACACCCTCCCAGCCACACTCACCCAAGCCTAATGCAGCCAGTCAATTCCACTGAAGTCACAGGGAAGTGTCAGGCACTATGAAAAAAGAACCCTAAAGAGCGATAATACTCTTGAAGCTCACACAAGTAGGTTGGATTAAGAATACGCACAAGTTTAAGACATGAAAGCAGTTTGTCAGACCAAAGCCTTAGCTACAAGCCACAAGGGGAGCTTTCTTCACCACAACAAGGCTTTCTGTTCCCACTGGCTTGAAAGCAAACCCTTCCAAGCACATTATACACGCATACCCTGTCCACACGAAAGCATCTTCAGCAGCTAGATAAAACAACAACAAATTGATATATTTGCAATAAAATGCCATTGAACATTAAGAGCCACAGAACTAAGAAAGACTGACAACTTCCCAGAAATAAACAATTCTTACTTTCTTTAACCATTTAAATTTTATCATAAAATTTACTAAGCATGTGACATATTTGAAGGCAGAACAGTAAGTCTAACACAAGATAAGCTCCCAGTTTCCTTTGTCAGCAAGAGTTGTGGTCACTCATTTCTAATAGGAAATATCTTCAGGTGTTGAGGCAGCATCTTTGGCAGAGAGATGTAGCAGTTTCCCCACAAAAAAATCTGAGCTCTTAACAACAATTCTGCAGAGAACAGCTGCTAAATAATTATATCTGACATTCTAGATTAAGCATTTTACTTTTCTAAGCTACTAAAAATAGAAAGGAACGGGTTTTTTTAATACCAACACATTTGCTTTCATTAGGCTCCTATTTCTTATGCAGTAAGTTAAGACGCAACACAGATTTCATGTTCTATTTTAAAAAGGTCTAAAAAAATTACCCTACAAATATCTTTTTCTGCTCATTACGATGGGTCCTCGTCAAAAAAAATCTAATTACATGGACACAACTATCATAGTGCTTTACATTTTCAGTTACTTCATCAAAGCACTTGAAATATTTTTATAATAGAAATTTCAAAAGATTAATGCTATTTTGAACATTAAAAGTACCCAAAACAATTTATTTAATGAACACAGCAGAAGTTCAAACATAAGGGTATTTCTAAGACTCTGCTTACCTAAATTTTTAAACATCAAGTGTATTTTTAAGTTAATGGAAATCTGTTTTCTTCTAAAAACACCTGAACTCAGATAGAGATTAAGTTATGAATATCTACCCTAAATAAAATTCACACATCGTTACACAAGAAGCTGGGCTCCTAAATCTGAAGGCTAGCACACTTTCCATAGCAGTTCTCAAAAGCCTGCTTTGTCTCTAAATCTGCGTATCATCCCTCCCACCAACAATGTTCCTGCAGAAGGGGAGAGGGGGTAGGTGTCAAGTGCAGTTACGAGAACTTAGCATCACTGTCCTTCCCCAAACAAATCTCTCTCCATCTGCACAGAATGGTCTTATCCTCCTGAAGCATCAGAGCAGCCATAATAATCGTGCCAGTCCTTCCTTGCCTCCAGCAGCAAGTCAGAGCAGGTAGGTCAGCAGCTGAAAAACTAATTTTTACACCAGTTCAACTCATGGAGGTCTTCACTAAAAAGCCATAGCTATAATACAAGGGAAGATGGTGAGAAAGTAGCAAACGCAAAGCAACACCACCCTGAACACTCTCCCTAGCCTCTAGTCCCTCACCAGGGCATTTCCAGAGAAAGTCTTCATATTATGAACAACCCTTCGGGGATTTCCTCGCAGCTTTCCACTCTGCCTGAAATGCGTATAAGCTTTTGGCATCACCATTCTGTGGAATTCCAGAGTTTCACACTATACATTACTAAGAAATACCTCCTGAACCTGCCAGCTTTGATTCCTCATAGGCTGGAAAAGAAAGCAAACATCTGATCTTTACTCACGCTGCTCACATTTGTCACAGCTTATAAAACTCTGAAACTTTTCTTGCTACTCCCAGTGCCACTTCTCTCACGCTCCCCATCCCACAACACCACCAGGTTTTTTTGTATCAGAAAATACTCTAATTCTGTAATACTGACTGCCATTCTCAAAGTTTTCTTGCTTTCGGTTTTGGGGGTTTTTTTGTTTGTTTTGGGTATTTTTTTAGTAATTTACTTTGGGTTTTTTTGATATGAGCAGCCCACACGAACAAGACACTGGGGTTAAGATCGGCTGAGGTTCCGCCACTTAAAGCTTCACAGGGTTGGTCCCTCCTCTCCCTTCCAGGCGCTTCCTTCCCTCCAACTTAAATCCCAAGGCACACAGAGCCAGGTACCATAATTTGCATCAAGCATTTCAAACAATGCGAAAGAATAGCGAGTGTAGGTATTCATAGATAATTTTTTTAAAAGTTATTCTGAATTAAATGCTTATCAAGCTAATTTGAAGAAGAAAAGTCACACGAGTTCTATAGATACTGGCAACACACGCATATTTGAAGCGTCTCAGACATTACGCGTTCACACGAAGTAAAAAGAAGTTGCCACACCCTAAATCGTTAAGCAATTGCAAACCGCGATCCCCTTCCACAGGAGGGGCGGTTGCGTTAATGAAAAGGCGGCTCAAGGCCCCGCAGCCCGCGGAGAGGGGCGAGG
>NW_009259336.1:749619-782056 GCF_000687185.1 Egretta garzetta
CCGCCCGCCGTTGGGGCTGTGGCTCTCCCTTCCCTTCCGCGCTTGCCTCCGCTTGTGGGTAGCGTAGGGGCTGGCAGGCACCCGGGGAGGTGGTCCCTCTGCTACCCTCTTACTGCTGAAGCCCTTGAGTGCCAGCGTTTGGTATGTGAGCTGCCCTCCAGGAATATATCTGGGTTGTTTCGTCTGGTGGTTTTTGTTGTTTGTTTGTTTATTTGTTATTTTAAATCGCCTTTTCAGTTGCCTTTCTTTTCTCGTTTTCATAGGTTCTATTTATTATTAGCTGTTATTCATATCAGCCGTGTTTATCAGCTTCATGTGTCAGTAGGTCCAAGCCAAAGCTAACGCTAACTTCGTTTTTATTAGTCTTTTAAACGTTTCTAGCTCCTTAAAAATGATTATCTATTCCCAAAACCTTCAGTATAACCCTAAAAAGTAAAAACTATGACTTCCCTATGTTTTTCCTTATTTTTTTCCTCTCCCTCTCTTTTTTTCCAGGTATAGCTTAGTGTTATGGGTGATACAAAAGAAGCTAAAATGCAGATAACACCAGAAACTCCAGGACGAGTCACAGTCCTGAATCCTTTTGAAAGTCCCAGTGATTATTACACTCTTCAGGAGCAGATTGTCTCCAGTCCTTCAGTCTTTAAATCGACAAAATCCTCATCTGTAAGATCTAGTCTTTAGTTGTGTAACTATACAGATGTAGTACTACCATTCTGAAATGCATTAAAAAGTGTATTTTATTTAGTGTACTTTAATGTGCATACTAAGCCAAAGAATTTTGGTGGCATTTGGTGTTCTGATTGTGGAGTATGCTGCTTTTAATACTAACATTGTCACTTAGTCTTCCTACTCCCCTGTTTTTTTTTTCTTTAGATATTAGG
This sequence comes from Egretta garzetta, assembly GCF_000687185.1. NCBI lineage: Eukaryota > Metazoa > Chordata > Aves > Pelecaniformes > Ardeidae > Egretta > Egretta garzetta. The sequence continues at coordinate 750,504 of NW_009259336.1, forward strand.
TGTATCAGTAGATTAGCATACACCTGCTAAGTGTCAAAAGCAGCTGAAAGCAGATAAAGGGCAGTTGTTGGATGTGGTTGGTGTTCTTGTCCCACTTAAAGTGGAAAAAAAACCAGTTCCTACTTACATCCTAAGCAGGTTGGATGAAAGTAAAACTTAATTATGCTTCTGTTATGAGCTGTTTGCATATTCACAGAATCAAGTTAATGATTTTGTGTCTATATAACATTTTTTAGTTGCAAATTAAATTCTGGTTTGCAGTTGGAATTATTTTCTGATAAGCAGTAGAGATGATGCTGTGCTAATGAAACTACAAAGGCTCGCTTGGTAGATCATTTTCCAAACAGATATTTGAACAGTATTATATATTATTTTATCTTGTAAAAATGCCACTGCTGGGATAAAGAAGTCTGACTGACTTACTCATTTTTTTTAAAGTAGGTCATTTAACTAGTAACTCTTTTGATAGTTTTTGACAGAATCTATATGGAAGTTATGATTGCGTTGTTCCATTGAGATTTGTCCTGTGGTTTAATTTTTAACTTTTTAGACTAGCAAGCATTAAGATGTCCATTTCTTTTTTTAGACACCAGGAAAATTTAGATGGTCTATTGATCAGCTTGCTCTAATAAATCCTGTGGAAATTGACTCAGAAGATGTTCGACGCCAAGCAATGTATTTGAGTCATGCTAGGTAACTCACCATCTGTTTTTATGCAGTTAACTTAGCTTGAATACTAGAACACTGTTCTTTTGCTTTATTGACATTTCAACACAGAATTGAAGACTCTTTTTATTAAAATCTTTTAACATAGATTTTTATGTGTCCCTGAAGTGGATATAATATTTAGATGAGGCTGCCTCTGTGTCGCTCTCTTTTAATGTTAAGAACTGCTGATCCACTCTGATTGCAGTTTGGAAGACAGCCAGATAAAAGCAGTCAACGGAAGCAAGAAAATGTCTTGCCAGTGATTGTTACCAAGCTACCTCTCCTGCTCCTTGTCACAACACAATTTATCTTCTTAGTGTTCCACACAGAGACCTATGAAGTGTAGGTTTCTTTGGGATTCCTGCAGAAGGGTAGAGGTGGGAAAGTTAGCTAAGTAAGCCAGTACCTTCTTTGAAAGGTATAGATTGGAATTAATGTGAAGGAGGGAAGATGAACAGGCTTGCAGTCTTTGAGAAGAAGGGGACTGCTAGTTACTTGAAATAATTTGGGGATCCTGATCGTGACTTTTTGCTTTCTCTGAAAATAACTTCCATGGGGAAAATAAATGAGTAAAACAGGCTTTGTATTCACAACTCGCCTTGAGGGATAGCCTTACATACTAATGGTACAGAACAATGTGCCAGGTGAAGGTAGTCAAGGGAAGGCCGCAACGGTGAGTCATGTAGACACTCCCATATGTTTCTCAGATACAAACTTGCACAAAGAATTGCACCTCATGGCATGAAGCACCGCAGTAATAGAATAATAATCCTCTGTCCTGTTTATGCCTATAAGGCTTTCAAGTCCTGTTAGTGAAATGAAACACAGATAGAGGGCTGTTTAGGGCAAGAGTCCTCTGAATATTCATAGAATCATAGAATAGTTTAGGTTGGAAGGGACCCTTAAAGGTCATCTATTCCACCCCTTCTGCAATGAGCAGGGACATCTTCAACTAGATCAGGTTGCTCAGAGCCCCATCCAACCTGACCGTGAGTGTTACCAGGAATGGGGCATCTACCACCTCTCTAGGCAACCTGTTCCAGGGTTTCACCACCCTTACTGTAAAAAATACTGTGAATTAGACCTATTGTTCTTAGTGTCTGACTGAACCTACGTCTTTCTTTTTGAACAGGAAGAGGTATAAGAAGGAGTATGAGTTTCTTGCTCCAGTAGAGATATAGAAAGAATATAACTGTCCTCAGCTGTATCTGTGAATCACCATGTCTTAATGTCGATATTATTTTTCTTAACATCTGTTTGTTCCCTGACCTTCCTCTATCAGCCAGTAGGTTTCAGACTCTTAATGCTTTGTATAGGTTATAAAGCCTTAAGCTTTATGTTTTTAGGGAGTTGGTTACATTGTTTCTGGAAGCCTATTAGGACACACACAAGCTAGTTTTAATTTAGATGGCTTGGGTGATAATTCCAATGATGATTAGTGACACGGCCTATAGATACAAATGTGTTGTCTTGGTGGGTCCTTTCAGCCTGTCCCACTGTGGTATTTTTTTTTTTTTTACATCATCTGATATGGCTAGAAAGAGGCTGGTTTGTCTATGTGTAGATTTGCTGTGTCCATGCTTGCATGCTTCAGTGTAGTACAGACCGAGGTGATTATTTCTGGTGGCTGCAAACTGTTAAATGCAAATACATGTATGTGCATGTATGTAAGGTTTTGTTTGGCAACTGATTTTTAATTACATTTCATAAATACTGCTTTATGGAAACTAAAGTGTCATAAATACAGCTCTTGACATTAAAGTTCCTGATAAAAGAATTGAGTTTTTGATGCCCATGTGTAATGTTACACAAACTATATACTCCATTTTAACAGTGCTTGTTAAAAAGTAATTTTCTCAATTAGTTGCGAAGAAGCACAAGCATAAGAAATTTGGTGTATAAATATTTCAAACCATTAATTCTCCTTTATGTAGTGAAAACAGTTCGGGTAGCAGCACAGTGTGAAGGCTCGTGAGCACTTTGTGAAGTCTGCGTATCATATGTAGACTTGATTTTGTGCAGTATTACCATTTCCATAAACTGGGCATCATCTATGTGCTGTGTGTTCATTGCACTGCTTATAAAATGATTAAGAGAACTTTTTTCTGGCTAGCTGTGTTAGTGAAAAATAGTTTGTCAGTAATAGAGCAGGACAGTGACACGGTCTTGTCCACAAACTTTCCTTTTCCTTTTTTATTTCTACTGGTAGAAATTGAATGTTTCTAAATTGTGTGCTATACTATTATATGTTAAGTATTAAAAAACCTGTACTGCATCTTGCATACTGTGTGCACAGTTGCTTGAAGTTACATACAAGATTGGCTTGTTTTTATTCTTGTTAAATACATATGTTTTCACTTTGTTATTTTCCTGAAGTTAATGCACTAAAGCAAAAACATCTTCTGCACTAACCAGCACTTTTAATGGGAGCTGTTTTCCCAGTTCCCCTGCTTCTCCTTTGGAATCTGGCTTCTAAAGATGCTTATTACTCGTGATCCACTATGCATAAACATACAATGGTTGTATGCTTTTTTTGGTACAATAACTGAATTTTGTGCACGTGTCCTCATAGAACTGTCACTTTAGCATCATCTAGGGACACATCGTTGAAGATGGCATGTCCAAGTATTGAAGATCTAATCAAAGTCTGATTAGCATCAAAGAAAGAGGGCTGTGAGGGGAAGCTTATGGATGTATTGGGTACATCTACATGTGTTTGTGTAGCTAATTATGTCTGTTATCTGACTGATTTCTAACATTATTCAAGGGTAATTCAGGTGTACTAACTGTATGAAAGTATTATGTGACGATGATGAATATTCCCTGTAAAATTTTTTTAAGTTTATACATTATGCAGTAGTAACTGAAAGTGAGACTTGAAGGTGGCCATTAAAGGAAGTATAAATGTAGAATCTCACACATAATTTGAAAATGGCTGAAGTAACTACAATGTTTTTTAAAAAACTAGGTTAAAAGCTGCATAAGGGAATGTGCTAATTGATTCAAACTGAAATATGATATTGTATCCTGAACTGAAGAAAACATGGCAGATTAGCTGTTTGAAAGGGGGAACTCTGTGCTGGGAAAGTGGGCTGTGTCAGGAATTTGAGTATACAAACATGCCATGAGTATTCGTCTGTTGCCTATTCCTTACAGCTCAGTTTTTCATTCTGCTTGATTTTGTAGTGAGATTCTTTGTGAGGCAAATGTCATGGCAACCTTAATAGTCAAATCTAATATGAAAAGTTCAATATAACTAAATGGATTATTTTGGAACATAGGTTATGACTGAGTTTTTGTCTAGATAAAAATACTTGCTGCTACAAGGAGTAAATAGAAGATGCTTATTACTTATATAGAAGATGCTAATTACTTATATAAATGGTACAGATCTTTTTCAAATGAGCTGAAGTAACTGAGAAGTACATTTATATTTCTAAATTTATAGTATGAGATTGTTGCACGTAATGGTAAAAACATAAGATTTAGGTTTTAGTGCAATTTCATATAGAATGTTTCTCTTAAGTATCTGTAAAAGATTAAATGGTTGGACTTCACTGTTTTTTCCAATTATGTGATGGCTTTGATAATTGAGTTTTTTCATTTGTTACTTAGAATTGATAAGGAGACAGAAGACAGAAGGCAAAAAGCCATTGAAGAGGTAATAAAACTTTCTATGCTATCAAGTATTGATTTGTTTTGCCTACATACTTACAAAAAAGATCCAGATCTGTGACAGGATTTCAAAACCCAGAAGCTGATTATACTGGTCAGTAAGAAAGTAACTTTGTGTCCTCATCCTCTGTGGTTGTAGTTGAAATCCATACGGTATTTTTCTTCCCATCATCTTTCACACACCTATAGGTCAAACCAGCAGATTTTGTTTCTTTCATGTTGCTTGGCTAGTGGGCATGTAGCTGTCAGATAAGTCTTATAAGTAGTTAACTTAAGGTTAAAAATAATGGTTGATAATGATTTGCAGTAACTGTTAGTGTTAGGTAGCTTAGTTTCTTTTATTGCCATTTTAAAAATGTAGTAGAACCTCGGTGATCTTTTTATTTCTTCTGAAGTCAAGTTGGAGGCAACACTTTCTTCTGGTTGCTTGTAGTTCTTTCTATCCACTTTTCATTTTATTTTTTACTATCCATTTGTCTACCAAAAAATGAAAATTGTTCAGATCATCACTATAGAAATCTTCAATGTTATTTCTATTTGAAAAAATAAGACTCTAATTAGGAAGTCTTCCTTAGTGTTTGACCTTTTTCTACTGTATCATGCTGTTATTAGTTTCTGGCCCTATAAACAAAAAATGGTTTATGATTCCATAAAGGTGATATGTAGTTGACCTGCAGCTAAGATACTGTATTGTTCTAAATGTGTATTACAAAGGGTATTTCTTCTTTGTGAGGCATAAGCTAATGGATTATGCAGCTGAACAGCTTGAAACCATGTCTCTGATAAAAATTACGCTTTTAATAATCGGGTGTTTCAAGCTGAGTTTTTTTCATTTGCTTTGAGTCTTGTTTTTATTGTGAGAACAGGATTTGCCATGTATTTCTTGAAGCTACGTAGTAGTGTTCATCTCCTCATCATCAAGGTGTTCTAGAGTGCAACTGTGACAGCAGATACAGTTTCTGCTTCAAAGAAAAAGACTGAAGTGCCAGTACTCATAAATGTTTCACTACTCCCTGGTTCAGCCAAATACCCTAATTATATTGCGAAAAAGCCTTAGTTGTCCACTTCTTTTACTGAAATTGCAGTATGTCTAGCACTTAAGCAAAATAGCTGAATTGTTGAAATACAAAAACTTAACAAAGTGAAAATTTGAAAAGAATTCTGTTAAACTACTGTGCAACAAGTGTGGTAGAGACAATTCAAATTTTTAAATGAGTAATTAGTGTTAAATGAAACTTTTGTACCATTTTCACTCTGCAGGCTTGAAAGATCTGAGGTGGTACATGTCATAAAGAACTTGGGGGAGTAGTCTTCAAATCAAATTCTTTAACCTCTCTAGGCCTGAAATAATGAAATATATTTTGGCTGTAAGGGATTACTATCTTTATAGGTTTGGGGGAAGGAAGAGGTAAAATTCTTAAAATATAGAACTGTGAGTAGCGAGAGGAATGATTTCAATTTAGATTAGTACCCTGAAGAAGAAAAATTTGAGTGCCTCCAATTTTTAAAAATGCTTAGACGGTTTATTTCTGTTCTACTCTAGTTTTTCACGAAAAAAAATTTGAGTGCCTCCAACTTTTAAAAAAGATGGTTTATTTCTGTTCTACTCTAGTTTTTCACGAAAAGACTCATAGTTCCTTCTCCTTGGATTGAACATGAAGGCAAGCAAGTTTCTCAGTTTAGTTCAACTAAATGTAAGTTGCTTTTATGTGTCCACCCAAAATAATCTAGTTTTTGATGGAATTATCAAGCATCTTTTTTTTAAACCTCAAATTTTAAGAGCCAATAAGTGTGTCCACCCAAAATAATCTAGTTTTTGATGAAATTATCAAGCATCTTTTTTTTTTTTAAACCTCAAATTTTAAGAGCCAATAATAAAAGATTGTACAACTGATGGATTTTTAGTTGTTATCTCCAAATGCTTTCTTTGTTTAATAATCATTTATTAATCCAGAATCTTAGATAACTTTTCATTTTTGTTATTTTGGTCCCTGTTCTTAAAATACTTTTCCTTTCATATCCTGTCTTCAACCAGTTTAGTTTACAAGCACAACTTTGCTGCATCAATACTGGTAATAGCCAAGTCTTCTACTTCACACTTTCTTCTGATACCTGCACATCTGACTTATTCTAGCTGCTTTCCTGCCAATACAAATATATGGGAAATGAGTTCCATATTTTTCTACCCTTACTGGCTATGTAAATTCCTTTTGTCCTCTTGGTGTCCTGCTTGCTGACTGTCACTGTACGCAGGGTTGTGTATTTTCTAAATTTATTTTATTTACACCAGTATTAGATTTTCTTATTAGTGCTACTGTTATTAAAATTTATATATAACCAACAAGCTGGACACAGGTCAACTATAAAGTGTTGTTTGCATTCAGTATTGTTTGGTAGGAAATTAATAAATAAGTTTTTGGGGATTTTTGCAAGATTTGAAAGAGGCTAAACTGTTAAAATATTTTGACGAGATGCAGTTGTGGACAGTGTTTTTTTAATTGTCAGTTGTAACATTGTCACTTCTTGGGCAGAGCCAGAATCCTAAACCTGGGAAAGTGAGTGGTGAAAGAAAATGGTGTAATATGTTCCTTAGCTGTATAAAAAGAGTGGAGTGTTAGATTCTTCATCTTTGTCTTCATCAGACTGCATGATTTTATGGAAATTGTTTTTCTTGAACACCACCTGTTTGGTTAAGCATAAACTGAGTTGGATTTAAATCTCTGTAATGTAGAGGAGGCTGCGGGAGACAAAGATCTGTGCAAAGTTGATGCTACTTCACTAAGCTTTTTTTTCTAATAGAAAGGTGCTGAAATTCTCTTAATCAACTATAATGGTAACCTTTCTTCAGTACTCCTTTGTAATGTCTTCCAAACTTTGATGCAAAAATTTTGTTTAGTTGTATTAAATTTTGTAACTTACTGCTGCTAGATTTCAAAACTCTGTATGCAATGCATGCTTAAATTTCAGTTCTTATTTGTTTTACAGCCATAGATCTAAACATTTCTCCAATTGGAAGACAGCTAACTTTGCAGCCTGGGAAATGCAATGGTGGGTAAAAGGCAATGTCTGAAATTACAGGCTTTCTCTGAAGCAAGATAACCCATTTTTTCATGGCTACTTAATTTCAAAAGGGAATGATGGTTTTTTTTGTTAATATTCCTGTAGAAATAACTTTTCTTGAACTGTATGGAGCTATTAATTTTAATGCCCATTTCTCATAGTCTTTTAATTCTATTATACGCTTTTGTATTTTTTCGGAAGTAAAAGCTGAAGTCTTCTGTAGACTGTAAAGTGCATTTTTTCCAAGTCAATGTGTGTGCTTTTTCTGAATTAAAAAGTGAATATAAGCCCCAGGTTTATGGGTAACTTACAGTTTCAGTGTTGGATCATTTTGGGTTAGAAAATCTTGATTATTTTCTCTGCTAAATAGCAGAAATCTTAAAGTATCTTTCAAACTATTTAATTTTAGATAAAATAGACAGTGTTTTCCCCCAGGGTGTTTTGATGATCTTTTTCCCATTTCCTTTTGAATCCTTCCTTTCTTCAGAGACCTCTCTCCTCAGTTAAGAATGCCTCTCTCAAGCCTTTTATGTTACACCCTTGGTTTTTTATCTCTAGGCCTGAGTGTGCTGTACATAGTGTTGTTGAATCAGAATCCTAGCTTTAACACTTTTCCTTAGTGCAACTGTAACTTAAACAGCTCAACTGCAGTGCAATTTGAAAGTGAATTTTTGTTTCTACAATTTTACTAAAAGGTCACTGCAAGCTAATTTTGTTGGTTTTATTCATTGCAGCCTCTTGTCAGACAGTACTGTCTTTGCCAGTGGATTTTAACTTAGAGAAAATACTAGGTATGTCGTGTAATATCTAAATTTCATTATGAATGTCTAAAAAACTTGTTTCTGTATTGTTTGCTGGGATTTTTTTGTCTTACGACATTGAAAACCTAATGTATGAATGAAAGTTTTAAGTCCAAATAGACAATGACTGCATGTTGCATGGGACTTAATATGATTTGAGTGTAGATATAAAGATAAGAGGAGGGATGTGGAGGACAACTGGAAATTTAGTAACAATTCTGAATGTATAAAAGGTAGGTGGCAGAAGACACCTCCTGCCTCCCCCAAACACAGCAGTTATTTAACTTAGCAAAGCTGTTTCACTTACAGATTGCTGGCCACGAGGCTCATAGCCCAACCTTGCCTTGAGCAAAGCTATGCTATAATTTGTGCCTTTAATTTAGTGGAAGCCATGGCAGTGACTAGAATTTGTGTGGTGGGGAAAAAAGCTGATGGGGGAGTCCAAATTCACTGTCTGGCTATGACTGCTATATCCATCAGTTGCTGCCAGATTCACAGGCAAGGGGGCTAGAAAGGCCAGTGCATATATGGCAATAGGGGGTATAGCCAGCTCAGAGGTTTTTGGCTGCATGCTCCTCTCCCAGCATTGAAGTTCACAACCCTGGTTGTGGGTCACCAGAATTAAAACAGAAAACCAGAACCATATCTATTGCTTTTGTGTTTCGTCTTAGCAAATGCTTCCATCAATGCATAGTTTGTGAATTCATGAAAAGTTTCTTCTATAAGAAATATCCAATTAGAATAGAGCAAAAGCAAAAACTAAAATAATCTGGTAAGTCTCAGCATATTTTAATGGGTCTTTGTTAACATCAGTATGCTCGTCTACTATAAACTGCTAACTGCTTTGACTTTCTTAGAGTTGAATCTGGTTTGCCTTTAATGTATCACAATGACTATCAAAACATATGAGAGACCTGAAAAAGGGGATCTAGTTTTGCTTGGGTAGTGTAATAAACCCTTTTATACGGCTCAGATATGAAGAATAATGCAATTTGGGGAAAAGGCCATTAAGTACATGCTAGCCAGTGTTTTTTAGATGTAAATATTGATATTAAAGGATGATAGGCAGAAGTGGAACCTTGGTAGACCAAGTAGACTTCCTGTGATAACAAGTGATCCTTTGGGATAGGTGCTTAAATTGGATAAATTCCTTGCTGTATTGGTAAATTGGATTAGATGTTTTAATTCAGTTATGTATGTCCCTGTAGTGGAAGGTTTGTTTTTTGGTTTTTTTTGCATTCTTATTGAGAATGACTTCTCCATGTTTCTAGGTGAATATTTTAGAGCTGATGAATTTGCAGATCAGTCTCAAGAAAATCTGAGCTCTTCATCACTCAGAAGAAAACTCTTTTTAGAAGAAAATGGAAGTGTGTCTGAGTGTTTGTCCCCTTCTCTGCGTAGTCCATGTGGTAGTCAGCCACTTGGAGTGCTTTGTTCAATTGACATATCTCCAGTCCGGTGCAGAAGCCCTCTGGAAACATCTAGTTCAGTAAGTAGCCTGTTTTGGATAGGATGTGACTTAGCTGGCACAAGAGTAGTTCTTAGAGCACGCTGTACTGATTCTGTGTTCTAACAGACTTCAGGAGATGAAGAACCGTGTTTCTAACAAGCTACAACTGCTTTATGAGAGAGTAGGTCTTAGACCAAAGGTGTTTGTTGGTTTGGGTTTTTTTTTTCCAAATTCTAACTGCAGAAAAAATTTATGTGAACAGAGAAAGTCTTGAAAGAATATATTACAAAATTCCTATTGCATCAAATCATTATGCTCTGCTGCTGCTATTTTGTATAGAAGGAATTATGCTTTAATTTTGTGTTGGAATTGATGCATATACAAGACTTGCTGGATCTTTGCATGCAGTGCTAAATCTGCTTTTGTCTTTTCCATTGACCAGATATTTCAGATGAATAGACATTTATTAGAACACAGAACATAATGGCTGGGTTTTTTTTTTTCAAATTGAGCAAGATTAATTTTATTCCCGGGTGGACATAGCACAGCTAAACTGGTTTAGGTAGTTATGGTTTCATCTGTTTGGCAGCTGAAGTGCACAGGAAAAAAGGTACCCCAGCAAGAATGTGGCTTTAAAAAAAAAAAATATAAATCCTTGCTATGGTAACCTAGTAAGGAATTCCTACAACATAATTATATTGCTAGAAGTGACTTTTCTTTTTGTACCTTACTCTTAAGCAAGACCACAACCACTATTATTTTTTTCTTAAGAAAAAAAAAGTACTTTGTCCGTTCCCGAGCTAAATAATTCAGATAATACGGATTCCATTAAAATATAGTGGCTGGATTTCATCTGCACTGTAAGGAGTAAGAAATTGAGATTAAATGCTTGACTATATACACGGATAGCATTAATTCCCTGTTTAGGCTTATCATAGTTCTTAAATATAACGGATATTATAGTCTTAGTTGGTATTATGTGACAATTTGAGTCCATTGTTCTTTTCCTATGTTAGAGGCATAAAGTCCAAGTGAAGAGTTGCAGCTGGAGTATTTAAGCTAAACTAATAGAGATTGTTGCTGTGCAGTTGTACAGGATTAGTTTTCCTCGGTGCTACCATATCAAGCTTTTTAATTTGAACACTTTTTATATATAAATACTAGTCAAAGTTTACATTATGAAATATATGTTTGTGTTTTGTTTTTTTTTAACTGTAGGGTCAGTTTTCCTCAAGTCCTATTCAGGGAGGAGCAAGGGCTTATAGTCTTGGAAGTATAACGAGTCCCACGTTTCCAGAGGGGTCTCCTGCACACAATGGTTCTCCTACTTTTTCACCAATTGCTTTTCACATAAGAAAGACACCACTGTCAGGTATGGTTTAATTGTATATGCGTTATTCTTTCTTGGTTTAGATATTTTTCTTATAAAAAGTGCTGCATTCTTACTGGAAGCTTTTTCTGTTCGGAGACAAGTTACTGTGCTTGGCAAACCAGCAGTCTCCTCCCGCATGACAGATTTACTGTTTAGGAGTGAAATATCTTAATGATGTGAAACAGTGAAGTGTATCTGCTTGCAAAAAATCAACTAGGGAAAATGTTTTAGAAGAAGGAATTGAGACCTAATAGGAATGATAATAAATAAAAAAGGGATTAATCTAGTGTGAGGAGGGGATTTAAAGCCATATGCCTGAACTACGTGAGGTCACAATTCTGATTTGGCCCAACCTGAAGCATTTTAATTGGTCAAAGAATGTTTAGCTTGAGTTTTCAAATCATGTAATCATCAAGATTATTTGAAATGAAACTGACTAGTGAAGAAATCACGAACATTTTGTGTCCTCGTTGCTCTAGAAAACGTCAGCATTTTATGTTTTGTCCATTGCCTGGAAAGACTTAATGCTATGACTTTGCTCTGATGAGCCTTGTGGTATTTCAACAGAGTTATATATGGAGATTGCATAGGTTTGATTTTCTTGACAATTTTATTGCTAGCCCAGTTTATTTTAAGTGCTTATAGATTGTGTAACTTTTTTTTTTTTTTTGGAAGAAAGCCAGCCTTCACACCTTTTTCCTGTGAACAGTGTGTGGTATTGCCGTTTGAAAATGCAAGGCCTCTAATACAAAAAAACTCTCATAGGAAACAAATTTTGTGGTAAAAATGGGATAAAAACTTGCCTTTACCATGATAGTTTAAATGCAGTTTAAACTCCCCCTTGGAGCCGGGAGGTGCAGTGCTCAGTGAAACACTATGTAGTTGGCTGTAATTATCTGAAGAACTGTAGGGTTTTGAGGACGATGATGTTAATTCCATCTGATATCTAATAGAACAGCTTTGGTTTTTTTTTTCTTCTTTCTTTCTTCTGTGGACAGACCAAAGAAAACTTACATTTTGTTCTCCAGACATTCCTTCTTCCTCGAATAGAATGACACCCCCAAGTACAAGAAGTCCTTATATAGATGGTTGTTCTCCAATTAAAAATTGTTCTCCTATGAGGCTTGGAGCATGTAGAGGAACTGCCCAGTATCAGACTTCTGTCATTAGAATACCAATTGCAGTTGAAAGTCACGGTGAGGATGAGGAAGACAAGGAAAATGCTTCTCCAGCTGAAGCTCGGTTCCCAGAAATGGATAATGGAATAAAGTTATGTCAGCAAGATGGTGATACTTTCTCATGTGGTACACATCTCGTGGTAGCAACTGTGTCTATTGCACCAGATCACTCGGAAGCTTGTCATCAAAGGTTGTCGTCATTTCAGGATATAGAAGGCTCAAAGGAAAATAATACTGTAGATATGGCTGATGCAGCTGAAGTGTCAGAGGAAAACACTTGGATAAAAGAAACAATTGGCAATAGCAATGCACCGATGACCAGCTTTATGACAGGGATTACTTTCAGTATTGAAAACTCTCGCATGTGCATGTCACCTCTTGCAGAAAGCAGCGCGATTCCTTGTGACAACAGTAGTATTCAGGTAAAAATAAAAATATTTTCTTGCTTCTCTGTAAAACTGAGCTCGACATGCTAACTTTTAGTATGTATGCCATTCTGGAAGTATTTTTTCTCTTTCAGTGGAGTCACCATAGTGATTATAAATGTTTTTTGTGTTACTGTGTACAGTAATACATTTAACTTAATCCAAACTGATTCCACCAGATGCGTTTACAATTTGCTTTTGTTATTAACAGGTGGTAGTTGGTTTGTTGGATTAAGTTTTGTTAAGCAAGTCATATCAGGTGTGAGAATCTAAAGGGTTTATTGGTGATAAATTGCAGTACATTTTTAAAGCCCTGCTTCTTGATTTCAGGTGGACAGTGGTTATAATACACAGACTTGTGGAAGCAGCATTATGGATACCGCGGGGGCTGAGAACAGTTGCAGAGAAAATGATGTGAATCCTAACGTGTTTCAGAATAAATCTCAGCTTCTTAGAACAAAGGTAGGAATTCAGTTATGATACAAAAGTAATAGGCTTTCTATCTAAAGCATCCGTTCCGTATTTTACTCAGTTGCATTCCCTATTTTACTCAGGAGCCTGAGTGAGGGGAGAGATTGTTGGGTGATGACAGAGAGCATGTAGCATCGTTTCAAGTATTATCTTGAAAACAAGGAATAAATGCAGGCAGATATTGTAAGCTGGCAATAAAATTGTGTTCTGTGGCAAAGGCAAAGGTAATTTCAGCACATTTTTGGGGAAAAATTGTCTGCTACTTCTTTTCATAAACTAGCCTCAAGTTTCCTAGACCATACCTGGCATGATGATTTGGTGGGGCACTTTCTGGTTAGGTACAGTCCTTTGATTACAAGCCCTCTGATGACCTATCTTAAAACCAAAACAAACTACAAAAGACAATACCTATCTAGCAAGGCTCCCCAGCTTTTAATCTTGTGACTAATGGGAAGGAGTTCTACTTGGTGAAACACTGAAACAGGTTGCCCAGAGAGGTAGTGGAGGCCCCATCCCTGGAAGCGTTCAAGGCCAGGTTGGACGGGGCTCTGAGCAACCTGATCTAGTTAGCGGTGTCCCTGCTCACTGCAGGGGGGTTGGACTAGATGACCTCTAGGGGTCCCTTCCAACCCAAAACATTCTATGATTCTTCTGGAGAACAGGAAGCAAGGCTAGTTTCTCTGGAGGAGGGGGAAAAGATCATCTCCTCTCACTTAGTGAATATGGTCTTTCTTATAAACTTATGGTCTACTGCTTGGCATTGTTTACAGTCGTTGAAGGGGAGACAGTACTGAGCAGTAGTACCAGGTTATAAAAAGACTCAAGCCCTGACTTCACTTCTGTGTCTGACATACTAGTAGCCGCTTCTCTGCCAAGGTAAAGAGCAGATTGATGGTGTCTTACAGAGCATTGACATCAAATTTTGAGCTCTGCTCATTTAACATTAGGATAACCGTGCCCTTAGAGGAAGAATACGTGGATATATTTTATCTTTAGCTTGTCAAAATACCCATCTACTCTGAGGTCTTGCCCCAGTCACCCTGCTGGACATGGATTGTACGCGTGAATGTATTTACCAGAATCAATTGTCTAACACCAAACTTGTCCTAGAGGCTCTCCAGCATCATGCAGCTGTCTTCTCCCACTGCTAGTCTTTCAGTTGCTAGATCCTGACTATGCCCAAATTTGCATTTTGGATTAGGATTTAAGTGGGGAGGCATTCAGGGCTTCATTCAACTCTCACAACAGAGAACCCCCAGAGAATGAAAAGAAAAAAGCGTGGACGTTGCTGGCTGAAAGAATCCAGTCTGGCTCCTTTCAGAGCACTCACGCTCTGAATGAGGTTCTTGCTGACAGCATGTCTCAAAGATTAGTGCAGAGAAAACATTATCTTTGCTTTCCCTTTTATTTTAGAAGGGGAGAGATGGGAGGCTAAGGTACTAATTGTAAGTTGAAATTTTCAGATCGTAAGTTTGGATCTTGTTTCTTTTGGGGAATTTTTGTGAAAATGGTATTAAAATCAACTTTTCCTTATTAACCTAGGAGTGTTCTGTTTTAAGCCATAAGGACAGTCAGTTGCTGAGAACAAAATCTCCGGAGAAGCAATCCTGTTTCCAAAAAGCAAAACTACATAGTACAGTATTTGGTCAAAATGCAACTTGCAACATTTCGGCCTGGAAACATAAAAATGAAAATCAAGTTCAGGGATTTCATAAAAATGGTATGTAGTTTTCTGATGGAGAGCTTAAATTGTGTTGTCTAATAAATTTTTATATATGTGACCTCAATTACCTGGATTATATATACTATTTTGCTTTTTTAATGCAAATGTAATAAATTGTTATCTATTAAGGGAGTTTTTAAATAATGCGGGGTTTTTCAGGTCTTATTAATTAACAAATGTATTGGTATCATTAAGTGATCCTTTTGAAAATTGAGGTGGCTAGACTTGGTACAAAGAAACCATAGCATTTCTTCAGAATTGTGTTCCTTCTGTGATGAGCGCAGATTCCACGAGGAGCCTTGTTTTGAAAGCTTGGACGTAACTTCAGCTTCAAGAGGAATATTTTAGAGAGACTGAGCAAACCTAGGGTAACTTGTGTAGGAGCCAAGGTAACTGCAAAAAGACCTACGTCTTAAGGCATGAGGGAAATTTTTCTTTGGGGGAGAGAAAAAGGAAAGGAATGTTAGTTTTGATTTGGATTGCTTTTTCCCCTGATCAGATTTATTGTGTGGCTTCCGGAATACTGGCACTGGGTGCCAAGAAAGAGCCACTGGATAGGAATGAACTGCTGGGGTGTGATGAGAGCAGAGCTGGGTGACAGGAGGGGAGTGTGTGTCTGTCAGCGTCACTTAAGTAACAGCCGTGAAACTCAGCTCTGACTTTTGCAAGGAAATAATTTAATTGGTGCTTCAGAAATGGGTCCCTGGAATATGTGTATGTTTTATAGTAGACAGAAAACTGTTAAAAATGGGTGCTTTGATTTTAATACCAGGCTAGTCCTTTTACTTAAGTTTTCCTTGCAAACAGCTGCATGAAAACTCCATTCCAGTTACGGAAATTTTGTACTTTTCCACAATTAAAAAAGTTTAATTCTCGTAGTAATAGAATAAGCTGTATGTCAGAAGAAGCCTTTTAGCAGTTCTTCAAGTTTTTTCCTTGGTTTGACAGAAATCAAGGAAAAGGACAGGTGGCAGAAATCTCTTAATAGGCAAATAGAATCTCTTCCCCCTAAACAAGCAGTTCTTACTCTTAAAACTGTATCTGTCAGTTGGCTTTACCGTGTACTTCAGCAAGATGTACTATTGGTTACTCTAAAATTAAATGATAGTGTTATTACTTCAGTAGCTGTGTTGGTACTGATCTTGAAGTGGATCACCAGTCCCCACCAGTGTCTCTTCTAAGAACAGCTGCATCCAAATTGATGCTCCAGTTCCCTTTTGAAGGAATATGGGAAGGTGCAAGAAGGTTGATTGGTCTCAGTACATCAGTAAAAGAATGGTGCTGCTTTCTTCTATTAAAGGAAACCATTACACTTCTATTTCCTTCTTACATTTAATTCCCAATACTACTCTGTCTGCTTACAGAAATTACCACAATATTTAGATAATGACTTAGAAATATAATTCAATTTTGCATCCCGCTTACTGCAAAAAAGGATTAATATAAATAAATTCTTGATACTTTCAAGAAAACTGTCAATGAACAAAAGTAATGGAATGAGAAGGGTCTGGAAGCCCAGAACTCCCTTTACCTAATCAAATTGGATTTGGTTCAATTTGATGGGATTTGTTTAAAATGACCTTCTGGAATTCATAAATGTGAATGGGGGGAGGAAACATAGAGTAATCTTCTAGCCCTGGAGACTAAGAGCTGAAGAAGAGAGAGGGGAGATACTGAGGTTTCAGGGCTCAGTGTCTACGTGTGGAGTTCTGAAGTAAACTTTGCTGGATTAATCAAAAAGGAAAGCCCATTCTAGGTACGTGCTCCAGGGGAAGCGGCCTTGCTCTCTGTTCATAGCAAGGATATCCAGTCCCAGGAGGACACTGGATGGAAGTTCTGCTGCCCATTTTGTTCCACAACCCACAGAAAAGCTTGTATCAAACTGATGGACCCTGGCTGATGATGGCATGCTAAGCCTGAAAGAGTTGGTCAGGCCTAAATTTGAAGGCAACTGAGGACTTTTTTTTTGTTTTGTTTTTTTTTTAAAAAAATCTCAAAATGGGGATTTAGGAAGGGTATTGCATAGCATTAAAAAGCAAGGCGCTAGACCTGAGACTTGTGCACAAGCATCTTATGAATAGAACAGCTCTTGAAGTATTTTCATTAATAACCCACTAGTGAAGGCTTTCTGAAAATTACACTTGGGGAAACTTCTGTACCATCAAGAAAGCATCATTTGGTTTTAGTTCTCACAGTGCATAAATAGTAATTAAAAAAAAAAAGATATTTCTAACCAGCAAACATGTGTGTTATTTTTACTTCCATAGCAATTTAATCAGTATTTCTGTTATGTGAATCTGATTGATGGTAATTGAACCTAATGTCCTGAATTACCTTTTCATCATCTTGAAAAGAGTGCCCTGCTAAAAGCTGGAAATACGCTGAATTGGTAACTTTTGAGGGACTAATTTTGTTCAAGTAGAGAATGAACATAAGACTTCTGGAAAATGAATTTATTGAATGGGTCATTCAAAACATTCTCAGCTTTCATTTGTAAGGTTTGTAGCTCAAAAGCAAGACACAACTGGTCTGAGATGTAGAAGTTATGACCTTGTGTCTTTTCTGTTTCTCATGATAATTCTCTCTAACAGTAATCAAAAGGGTGAATTTCAGATTTCTGGACTGTACAAAGGATTTATTTTTGCAAGCATCATTACTAAGAATAGCAGTGATGTTAATATAAAGGGGATGGTGAGGAGAGCAGTGCAAATTATGATCTGTTTCTGGACTGTTTGGCATGGTATTTGGGCTTAGTTTTTAATTAAAATTTTTGATTCTTTCTAATATGTTCAGTGATTAGATGCTTTCAAAGTATTCACAAATAAAGCAAAGCAATCACTAAAAATATTTAATTGTACCTTGTAGAACTATTTTCTTAAAGGCAAGGGAAAAGTAGCAGCAGAAATGGGCAAATGTGAGAAATAATCAAGGAACACCCCCCCCCAAATAAATTGCTGGTTATTTTCTGTCCTGTTTTATAGTCTTCAGTTAGATGGGGAATTATTTATTTTATGAAAAAGTACATATTTTTTATGTTGTTTGTATAATTGCTTTGTAGAAGAAACCTACTGTAGAAATCATTTGACCGTTCTGTTCCTGTCTGGCTGTACTCGCTGCATGGGTTGGCACATGTTGCACAAAAAGGTCAATGTTTACATTAAATTAATCTCAGTACTTTTAACGAGAGTCCTTGAACACAGATACCTGTAAATGGAGTTAGTGAAATGGAATAAAGACCTCTCTTTCATACCTGGGCTGTTTTGTGGTATTTTCTCTGCTCCAGTTTGCAGCAGTTGGGGGGGACAGGGAGTGGGGCACAGAGGAAGGGGCTCAGGCAGTTAAAAAATACAGTTAAAAAATGGTTTCAGTTACATGTATTACTATTAATATATGGTGCTGGGCCGGTTGTAGACCCAGTGCTCTGTGCATCTTTCCTGACACTTAAGTTTTAAAAGTTTCCAAATAAGCCCCTTAGTTTAGCGGTGACAGGATTAAAAAGTCTTGTTTGTGGGGTGAGGTTAACTGTGCAATCAGTTACTGTCTCCTTTTGATGCCTTTTCTAAGGCTGTGCTCGATACATCTGATCTGATCCTTCACTACCATGACAGCACCTGGGGAGCTGAGTAAATACACCCATGTGCCAACCAGGTGCTGAGCAGCTTCGAGCCATGGATTCCCCAAGGAAACCACGGAGGAGTAGGTTACTTGGAGCTGTAACTCCACAAAGCTTCCCCAAGGAGGGGCTGCAGTGTGTGGGATGGCAGGTGGAATTTATCTTCCAAGAGTAGATTCTGTCAGCACTGGAGACCAGTAACCAGCACAATTACTTCTTTGGGTTGTGAGGTGCTAAAGCGAAAGCCCTGAAGAGACTGACTTGTGTCAGGCTCTTGAATGGCCTTAAGGCTGTTAAAAGAAAAAAACCAAAAACCGCAACAAAAAACCAAAGACCCAGCCCCCAAAACAAAACCACAACTTTTTCTTCACTTTGCAGAAGCATTTATTTTCACTCATAAGACAAAACTGTAGGCAATGCTGGGTTTTAAAACTATTGTTCTCCTGCATACATATAGTCATAAAAAGTTTTTTAAAAAAGGCCAGTTTTACAGATTATTAAAATGTATATTTTAAAAGGAAACAAAATCTGTTCCTAGCGTTTTGCCCATAGGGAAAAAGATACAAATACAAATAACTTGTGTGTGATTTCCTATTAACTTTTATATCCAGCTATTTTTGCAGCTTCTTTCTCTTTTTCTCCGGTTCACTCTTGCTGCTTATCTCCACAGACAAGTTTGCAGGCACCTCATCTCCTAGTATCTACAGTAAGAAAAGAATTAGAAGTCAGAACACTTTTAAACTCGCATATTTACTATCCTGATAAAACTCAAGTTTACCTGTACAGACCTTTTGTTAAACACTGTATCAACATCAGAAAATTCTGTTAGTAATCCTCTGAAAAAGGGTGTGCTGTCATACAAGCAGCACAGCTAGACAACTCAGCGTCAGGAAAAGGTGGAAAAAGGTGAGGGAAATACAAAAATTTGAACTGTCAGCAGCTCCTTTTAGCTCCAGCTGTTTGCTATGCCCTGGCAGGTGCTTACAAGGCCAGGAGTATGAATGAGAGGGGTGAAAAGGGGGTCTTAAACCTAACAATTTTCATTTTGCTCTTAAAACAATCACAAAACACAATCGCTGTGGTGTTTTCTGAAGCGCTGCTCCTGTCAAGCAGAGGCCCTTGTCAGGCTCAGGACACTGCCTAGCAAAAAGGCATTTAGCTTTGGTAGAAACTGGAAAAACTTCTGAAATAAGTAGAGAACAGACCTTCTCATA
The DNA here is from genome assembly GCF_000687185.1 of Egretta garzetta. NCBI lineage: Eukaryota > Metazoa > Chordata > Aves > Pelecaniformes > Ardeidae > Egretta > Egretta garzetta. Next base: position 770,193 of record NW_009259336.1, read on the forward strand.
ACGCAAAGAAAAAGGAAGAGCCCAAAGGACTTGTCAAGGAAAGAGGTGATTGAGAAGCACGCTGTGCGTTCTTTGAGAACAGGGAAATGAGCAGCATTCAAGCAGGGAAGAGTGAAGCAGGCTACGATGAAATACAGTTTGCTTAAGCGGGGTTCATAAAACAATTGGACCGAGACCAGACGCATGCATGCTCCTCTAGGCTCGAGTTGCTGGGCAAACTGTACAGTCTGATGAGAGCGGGTGACAGGCCCCGCAGAAGCTGGGTGTGAGGAAGCTGATGGCTACGACTTTTAATACCAGGTTACAAGTTCTGTGACAGCGACGACAGCACAGGCCAGTGGAAGAGTCATTTAAGTGTATTGGAGTAACACAGGCACCCGTGCGGGAATTAAACCTCCGTGAGGAGAAGTCTATGGAGAGGCCGTCGGAACAGGCGACACGGTAACAATGAATTACCTTCAGTGAGTAAAGACAAGACAGTGCCTAGGTTTCTTGGTGCCACAAAGGCCTGTTTCCTGCAGCAACTAGTCAGAGAATGCATAAAAAGGGAGCAGCAGCTCTCGCCAAAGAGGTTACCCACACAACCAGCCCCCCAATACCGATTTCAGCATACTTACTCAAAATGCATCATCGTGGTAGAAGGAAACAAACCACCACAACCCAAACCTTAAAATGCGTTATATCAGCAATAATAAGGAATTTAGTGCAGATTTTACGAAGGGGGGGCTGCAAAAAGGTAAAATGCTTTCAGGGGTGAGATGGCATTTAAAAAAAGACTTGGAGTGAGAATATGCCACTTATCAACAGAATGTCAAGAGAACAGTTAAAAGAAAAGCCATTGGAGTGATCAGTATTACAAGTCTACAGACATCCTTTTAAGAAGTGAAAATTCTGTCCAAATGAAGAAGTAGTAAGTGCAAAATTCAGTTAAAATAAATGGGCAAGCCCAAAAGACTGAGAAGCAGTAATAAAAATAAATAGTAATAAAAAGTAATAAAAATTCTCTAAGTAAGTGAGAGGCAGGGAATTCTTCCTTGCTCCTCCATCAGTGGATACCTTGATGATAACGAACACCTAAAAGCAGGCATGAACAACAGGTAATCAAAGTGTATTTGAAGCACTCAAGAAAATTAAGACCAACATCAAGAAAATGGTTACAAATGATCATCATTAAAAAAAAAGTTTAGAACAAACTGGGTAAGAGGAATACTAACAGTGCCAGGACTAGACACTGTCCATCGAAGAGTTCTAAAAGCAAGCGTCAGTAGCAACTGTTGGTGTGTATAAACTCATTGCTTAAAACTGGTCTTGGTACTAGAACGAATGAAAGATGATGCAAAGGGTTCCCAGGTAACACCATTCATCATGAAAATCCCATATGGAACTCTAAGTATGTGATCCTGTACGGATCGATGGCGTGCTCACATTCAGAATTGTGCGTATGCTTCTGTTCCTCCCAGCTCAAAAAAAACCCCAACTGTATAACTGAACTACAAAAACATAGAGGCGATGAGGAAGATCAAAGATACAAAATAGTTTCCAGAAAAGCAGGAGCTAACATAGTGCATAATGGAAGTATATAGAATGAGCGGCATGGGAATGGTAAATAGGAATAAAAGATTATTTTCTACAGTGTAGGACAGCATGTCATCAAGTAACAGTATTACTTGCTTGAAACAAATGAAAGGTTAAATACTTTTTCATAGACGGTGAGCTGGGGAACTCACTGTTACGAGATACCACAGGGGTCAGAAGGGTAAGCTGGGGAAAAAAGCGACTAAAGAAAGTCACAGAACAAGACTCTGTGGACTGAACAGAGAGATATGTATCTCTGGGTGAGACTGTATTTACGCTGTACATTGCTGGAAGCTTTGAATGGAGGCAAAGGGAATGATCACTGTATGTGCATCTTATTCCTACACTTGCTCCTTACCAGGAAGGAGGACTAGTAACTGCTGTTTAGGCTGACAGTATTTTGGATTAACCAGTACGGCCATTCCTGTATCAAGGGGTAAGCTGAAACTATAGCATTGGCTTCATTGTAGACCAAGGAACCTCACAGAAATGAGTACAAGAAACAGAAGGTAAAGGCAGCATGTATGGGTGGAATCAGCTTGCATTAGCCTTGCTTTGTGTGTCTATTTTCAATGAACAAAGCGTGTCCCTCGGGGACTGGAGTCTTTGCGGCAGGAGTGCTCCTGAGCTGCGCCCACCACGGCAGCTCTGGCAAACGCTAGCTGGGGAGCTCAGCACGTGAATGCACAGCAGGGTGCAAGGTCTCGTTCTTACTACAAACTCCATTATCCACTCCCACTTTTTGAAATCATGAGGGTTGCCTTCAACTCAAGTGAATACCACAAAGATCAGAATATTTACAAGTGTTTGGAAACAGATGATTCCTCAGAAAAAAATAGTATTTGACTGTATAACAATCAAGGATCTCTTGCTTATTTTGGGTTTTCTTTTTCCTCCGTGATTACGGATACTCAACTACTGCAACCACCTGTTTACCTAAAAAGTCACATGTAACCGAATAAAAGTACAGAATCTTGTGATGGCACGCAAAAAACTCAGCAGGCCTGAGGTGTGAGACCAGGTGACAACCCCAGTGTCCCAGACGTGCTAAGAAGCTAGAATTGAAATTCTTAAGACCAGAGACATGGTTACAAGGGCATTACAGTTCTTACAACATTATCAAGAGAGAATTTTTGTATTGTGGAAGTTGCAAGAAAGGACTGCCATTCACAGCCAGCAATTACATAGAGCTTCCTTCTGAGCCAGCCTTCACAGTTACACCGTAATTTACTGGAGCAAAAAGATCTTATGGAGTTTTGGCAGATTTTCAAAAGGGAGATTTGATTACAGGCCCATGAAATTCAAAAGATATTGCTTCAGCAAATCATCATCTTTCCCATCAGTGGAAATATTCCTGATGGGCCCAGAAGGGAAATTTAATTTACAGCCTTTAATTCTTTACAGCAGCCAGTGAAAGCAGACCTGTGTTTTACTGAGAGCAGACATGAAGCAATCGCTATAATCTGCCGCTAAATTATTTTTTTCTTCTGGGTTAAATTTCAATTTTAATGTATGCTGATTTGTTAAGATTACTGAAGGGTAACAAGATTCTACGAATCACAAATAGTGTGCCTTACCTTTGGTTCTACCAACACCATCCGAATTTTCTGATGTTGGATGTTGGAGGCATCTAACATAATGTTCACTTTAACTTTATCAAACACACGTAACGTTGTGTCTTCCACAGTAAGTGACGGTACCTGAAAGTTCAAATTCTGTATAAATACTCACTGCTTACAGTGCCTTATGTTTTTATACAAATAACTATTTTTATAGGAAATTATTGATGTTATATGTCAATAAAAATGAACACAAATTACTGTCCTGAATGTTCAGTGTCATAATACACGGCATATACATTTTTGTGGTACTTACTCAGATAATTAGATATTAGTAGTGTCTAGTACAGAAACCAATTCCTGTTGGAAACTGTGGTGTATTTGGACTTACAAAGGCCATAGTGGCACTACTACTAATAAACTTGCATTTAGAAAAGCCTCTCTTACCCTTCTAAATCCAACTAGAACAGATTTTAGTCATTCTGCTCACTTCCCAAATCAAAAACTAAAGGTATTTAAGAACAAATGTTATAAAGCATACCTCATTGTTGTAATCCAGTCTTGGTGTTGGTTTACCTTTTTCTTCAAAGAATACTGTTCCTTCTAACCCATACTTGGGAATCAGAACCACAACTGCATTTCTTCTTACAAATAATATATATGCATCTTCATTCACTACTCCTTTGCTTTTGAAGAACAGCTGTAACAAAAGTAAAGTACATGAATAAGAAAAAAAGCACTAAAACATTCTCTTTTTGATTACAAATATAGTGGTTTAAAAAAATAAAACCATTCAAATACGTATCTATACTTAGTGATAATTACACACCATATATTGACAGCAGATTAAAAAAAAAAATCCCATAAACTGTTTGTAACACTACTGTAGTATTAAGCATTCATCCTGCTTATAAAAAACACAGAGTAAAAAGATGCCATTATTTTAAATTCTTCAGAACCAGCAATGCAATGTTGAAGCTTTTCCTCAAAGCAGCAGCCCTCATGCTTGGTCATTCCTGCAGATTTACTTGGTTTTGCTCTACAAAGCACAACTCAATGTCCCCTCCCTCCCTTCAAAATCAACATGACTCGTCCATAGTAAATCACAGAATCATAGAATGTTTTGGGTTGGAAGTGACCCCTAGAGGTCATCTAGTCCAACCCCCCTGCAGTGAGCAGGGACACCTTTAACCAGACCAGGTTGCTCAGAGCCCCGTCCAACCTGGCCTTGAATGCTTCCAGGGATGGGGCCTCCACCACCTCTCTGGGCAACCCGGTTCCAGTGTTTCACTACCCGCATTGTAAAGAATTTCTTCCTTATATTCAGTCTAAATCCTTACATCACAGAGCTACTTACCTGTGTATGGAATGCAACAGACGCTCTTTGGGCATACTGAGCCATTTTATGTCGGTAATTGAGATTTTTACACATATCTGCTAGTTTATGTTTATCTGTAAGTTCTGGGTAAGTACTGTCTGCTCCTATGGCCACTGCCAAAAGTCGATGTACTATAATGTCAGCATACCTGCAACAGATGAGATTAAATGATCAATAACATATCAAAACATACTTTTTTAATAAAAAAAAGGTTCTGAGTGTAATTTTGTTTTAGCAAATGTTAAAGATCAAAAAGTTTTTGTAATAATGACAGTCCCTGTATTAATTCCAGGCCGCTCTCTTTGCTGACCAAAGATACATTCTGCAGAGCCAGAATGAACTGCACTGTTTTCTAAGAGAAATTCTTTACTATATTCTACCAATAGAGCCTGTATTGTTGAATGTTTACAGACAAATACCCCAAAGTTTTATTTTTGGACTAAAGAATGATGTTTCACCATGGCAGCTTATGCCACTTTCTCTTCCCTTTCCTATGAACTAGATGAATTTAGCGTAGAGTGGCATTTCAATGCCATTGATCTGCAAAGCACAGTCACACTTGAACTTCTTGGTACATAACTTTTCTTAGAACTTCAGCCAGGAACTTTCTAACGCATCTGTTAGCAGCTAAAATTTACTATTAGGACTCCCAGAAGCTCCACAAATTACCCACACAAATGCATAGGAATTTTAATCCACCTGTAAGGGATTTCACTTGAAATGTTTCTAAGGAGCAAAATACGACAATTATTTTCCTCAAAACTTAGATACTTCTTGGTTAAAAGGAAAAAAAAAAAAAAACAACCAACTTACGTTTTCACTACAGTACAGCAGCTACAGTAGCAAGTTTCACATTAGCAATGTTTTTATATGGTAAAATACAGACTCCTCAAAATTTAAAACACAGCGCCCCCCTGAAAAATGACTGGCCAAACTCTGCCTCACTCTCTGGTTGACTTACATAATGTTAACTGATTCCAAAGTGCATTTCAATGCCAGATATAAGCATTAGGGATGTGTTTCTCTTATTTTTATGAGTCTTTTTATAAAATTTCATTAGACCTTAGGAGTCTTAGACAGTGAACCTAGGGGCTTACATGAAGATGGACCATCATGTAAAGCTACTGCTGTTTCAATTGAAATCGAAAGCTGAACAGAAACACTACTTTGTTTTAAACAGACAACACCACAATTTAAAATAGAATTTCTTCACAAATAAATCACTACTTCTTGTTCTCAGGAACTTTTTGCAAAATCGAAGTACCTTCTAATGGGTGAGGTAAAGTGGGTATAAATAGGTGAGGCTAAACCATAGTGATGAAAATCATTATCCATTCCAGAGCAGAAATAAACAGCTTGCATCATGCAGCGAGTGGCCAAAATTCGCAACAGTGTATTTAGATAAGGGAACCTAGGAGATTCAGCTCTGTCTAATGATTCAGCTAAAGCCTTTGCCGAATCAGTCTTAATTTCCAAATTCTGGAAGAAAAAAAAAAAAAAGGTCACATATTACTAGCAAGTATTAACAGAGTACAAGCAGAAATATAACAGCTATGTCCATGCTGATATCTTAGCAACTGGCACGGGTATCATACCTAATAACAACCTAATGGAATGCCAGTGTTATAAAAACAAAAATCCACCCATGCCCAGATCCCTCCCTCATTATTACTAGTGCTCTATGCAAACAAAGAAAAGCTAAGTCAGTAGCCTAGGAATTCAGAAAAGACATCCATTCAGAACGAAGAAACACTTTATGCTAATAGTAACAAGTTGTGGTTTTTTTTTTTATTTCCTTTGATTTTTCCATCCCTTTATTGAATAAATCAAAAGGGTTATGAAAAAAAAAAAAAAAAAAGTATTTATGCCACGCAGACTCTCATCCAAGCAAGAGTTTCTCTCTTGCCCCTAAAAAAAGAAAAAAGGCACGTGTCTGTGTGTTGTCAGAGTTGTTTCAGGCTAAATTAACCTCTAGCTGATCTAAGGAGAGGATGGAAACTATAAACACATGAACACATTTTCTTACTTCCTGAGTTTGAGAGAGACATGTTATTTGATGTGACTGACCAATTTTTAAGTACATCAATAATGTACGTGATCCAAAAACTGGCTTAAAAATCACACGTGGCTTGGAGAGGAGAAACATTCGCAGCACAACAGAGTTACAATACAAAAGACTTAAGAGTGATTTGCTTTCTTTACCTAAGAAAGGTTTTTAAAAAGCACAAGAGCCTTCCTTTCACCTAGAGTGCTACAAGTACCAGCAATTTCCAAGTGTAGCTAATACACTTTCAGATATACTGCTTTCCAACCCGTTTTCTTGTGCAAGTGGCCAACTGGAGAGAAAACACAGCTTTTTATAATCAATTCACTTAATTAGCATGGTAAGAACTTGCCTGGGACTTGGCTGCCTTCACAAGGATGTCATAATTTGATGGGGGAGGAGCAGGATGTTTCCGGAGCAAGGCAAACTCAGGGAACTCATCGTAAATTTTTTGTGCTACAGAAACATTGGCAAGCAACATGAACTCTTCAACCATGGAATTTGTTTCTCTAGCAACATAAAATATTTTGTATTGTTAGAAAAGCATTAAATTATATATTTACTTTGAGTGCTCAGTGAAGAAACCTTCCACCATCCTAATAATATTATATAACCGTAACTAGTGGTTTTGAACATATATACAATTAGGCAAACATTAAAAACGAAAATATTCTAAAATAACAAATTAAGTTAAAGAAAAATGCTCTTTAAAATGCCCAAAAACGACCAACGGATAAGCCTCTTGATTTCTTCATAACAGTACTGTTCAAATATTGTGCATATGAAGTTTGAAAGCACAGTGTTGCACACCATAAAGTAGTGACAGTATCCATAACTAAGTGTAGATTTTAGCACACAAACTAAGTAGTGTGACAGAAAGTAAGTTATCTAGCTTCAGAAATTGAACTGTCTGTATCACTCTGCACACGTGCAATAACTGGTCTGTTATTCTTAAGGTTTCAGTAATCCCCAACTCCATGTTCTACCTTCTCTCCTTTGTTAATACCAGCAGAAGAGCATCACAAAGAAGCCAGTGGGATGTAGAGTGTTTGGAACTTAGTGGTCCATGAAATCAGTAGTAAAGACTTAAGTTATACATGAAGCAAACAGTTCAAAACTTGCTTCGCAGTGCAGAAAAATACAGAGGAATGAATTCCTTTTTCTAGGATCAGCTTGCCCAGGCAAGTTGCAGATGCCCCATCATTGGAAGTGTCAGGTTGGATGGGGCTTTGAGCAACCTGATCTAGCGGAAGGTGTCCTTTTAGACAAAGAATTAAGTAAATGTTGCTACTTAAACTTGCCTTTAATTCTATCCCTGCCCTGAATTAACTAATTGAGGAAAATAAAACACATACTTGAGCTCCTTAGTCTGCAGATCAATAGGATCATGAGTTTCACTGTCCATGTGGAAACGAACTTCTGGTGAGGAAAGCGTCAAGGCTCTGGAAGACAATAAGTGGTATTAAGGAATTACAGTAAAACAGAGACAGCAGCTGAGTTGCAGGCCTGTGCACAACATCTGGGTTTATCATGAAACTGTAACTTAAAATTAGCAGAAATTTAAAAATTTAGCAGAAATTAAATATACAATTGTGAAATTAATGTTCAAATTAGCCTAAATTATGCTGCTGTCAGACATCAGGATTAGCTCCTAAAATTTGAAATGCTACTTTTCTGGTTGCGTTTTTATAAGGACTGTAGGAGATCCATATTGATTGATCCTGTGAAGGAGAAGTTTCTATTTTTTGGGAAATGAAAATAGACATTTTTATGCAAATCAAAATGACAAAACACTTCTCTTTCAAAAGATCTTAACTGGAAAAATGGACACAGGGGACTATTATACAGTTCGACAGCAAAAAAAATAGCCAGGAAAAAAAAGAAAAACAGGAAAAAAGATAACAGGGACACTGCCATTTACCCATTGTCAATTCTCTTCTTCTTCAGAATTTTTGCTAATTTGTTTAGTCCACGCAGGCTGACAGTAATAGCATCATTCATAGTTGCTGAATCAATTCTCATCTGTGCTTCGGCATATGTAAGAGAAGCCTTGAAGAGGTTAACAAAAAAAAAAAAAAAAAAAAAAACACCATGAAGATGCATGATTTAATAGCGAAAAGAAAAACATAGTTCTGTCCTGCAGAAACTGCAGTTTGGTGTCAAAGTTGGTTCACAATAATCGAAAGCTTTACATTCAAGACCTAAATGCATGTCATTCTCAAAGAATAATGGACAAAACAGGACAGATCTATGCAAGATATTAAAAAATACCAGGCATTTACAGAGTTTTGTTATGCTGATCACATTAGAGGTCACAGTTTCAGGAATATATTAAACACCTACAGAGTCCACTGAATTTAACTGAAAATTATGACTAGCTGCTATATATCAACCATGTCCTATATATATCTCAATACATTTATACTTTTAAAATGAAATTTTATCACAAAGTAACTGCACAAAAAACATTGCGGCCTTAGAGGTTTAAAAGAACAGGGCAGAATCAAACATTTATTTTTAAAATTTAAGCATCATTTTCTAATTCTAAGAAAATATAAAGCAATAAACAGAAAGAAGAAAACTTCATTATCAAGTCTGTTGATCAATGTTTTTATAAAAATGTTTCCAGCTTTTTTTCATAAGTATAATAATATTTATGTGACTAACCTTGGAATTAATAATACTCTTTGTAAATCTGGTTTTTAGAATTTCAGCCTTATGGTTCATCTCCCATATACATGAAAATGCAAGTCTATGAGATGGAAAAAGGGAGGAAAAAAAAAAAAATCTGTTAAAATCCACATACAAACATCTGGAGTTTCTTGTCAGGATCAAAGTATGGATCATATAGATATATATATACCTGTCCACATTAGATCTCAAGGAGCATAAATTCGAACTAAGTAACTCTGGGACCATATCAATCCTCTGCAAAGTAAAGAATAAAAATAATGACTAGTTATAAGTATGTATTTTAATTTCCAGGTTTTTAATATACTAAAAGCTTGGAAATAGCAATTTTTTTTTGTAAGAAAGCTCAGACTTCTGAAAGGAAAGTAAGCTACTTTAGAGGAAGTTCATTCCAAGATCCATTTTAATTATCAGTTTTCTAGTTAACAGTTATTTCTGAAAATAAATTGTGGTCTGTGAGAAAAAAAATTAAAACAAACAGGACTAAGTGTACAGTTTTAATGAATACAAATCATAGGAAGCAACAGAGATTTAACTACCATGAGAAAAAACAATGGAAAAGGCAAAACCAGGCCAATTCTGCAATTCCAGATCGATGCTAAAACAGTAGTCCAGTTTCAGAACTACATGTTATTAATGCTTCAAACAGGAGTTGAAAGGGATAGTCTCCAGATAACGGATTAAAAAAAAAAAAAATGTTTTTGCCCTCTAACTGTGCAGGCTGAATGACAGAAAGCACCCTCATTTTGATAGTCTTAAGCAAATTAAGCACAGCCCAAAGGACTCTACTTTTTTTTTCCCTTTAGTTTAGAGATAATACCTCTACTCCCAAGAATGAAAAGAGGAAAGCAATGAAAAATTCAACCACTTGTACAAAAAGCTTTACATATAGAAAACAATTACTTTTTCACACAGATACACTGTTGTTCCTCTTTTTGCCGACTCCTCATCCAAAGCATTTCCTGGGCGAATAAAATGACTGACATCTGCAATATGTACACCAACCTAAAAAACAAGCATCACGTTATGCATCTTATGAAACAGAAATAGTTCTCAACATGAAAGAAACTTTCTCAAGTTTTTATTTAGAACCCAATTTACCCATTCCCAGTTCCCTTCAGCAGCTCCTATATTTGGCAATAGGAATAGTTAACACCTATCACGCTGATAATAAAAAAAATGAATAATTGCAGCAATTATGCTAAATAAGAGCATGTGTACATTTAGTGGAAAGTTATACTCATTACCAATGCAAATCTTGTTGTCTGAGAGCTCAAATAACCTCTTTCATTTTCTTCCAAGGCTCACTGCAAATTTGTTTTTGCTCTTCTGTTTGCTAGACCTTCCATTTTGGCACACTCTACTATTACAATTACAAATTAATTTATAACAAAGAAAACATGACTAAATCAGATATAAGGGGGTAGAGAGTTGGTGTTAAGCCTGAAGCTTTTCAATGTTGTGTTGTTTTTGGTTTTTTTTTAATAAAATAATTATTCCTTAGGCATTACAGCAGTAGCTTTGCTTTTTCTACTGATAGCTCCTTATCCTTGCTGTAGATATCTACGTTTGTACTTGGCTAAAGCAGTAAATAACTCCTATGCTGATTTCCCATGCCAAATGAGCAGAAAGCTCAAGACAACATTAAAATCCCATTTCTGACACTGATGGAATGCAAATCAACTCCCTTTCTTTATTACCATCTCACAGTTGTGCAAACACCATTAGTTTATTTTATAACAGATCTGGAGCTTTGCTCATGTCATTTACTATTACCACTACATTGTCTGTAAAATAAAGGAAGTAGTAAACAAATAAATGGCTTGATTAAAAAAAAAAACCCCAAAAAAACCCCCAAAAAAAAACCAAACCCCCCCCCCCCCCCCAAAGCAATACCTCTATATTTCCATTTTCTACTTCTCTACAATGTAATGCATCATCTATATCCGTACAGCCAGGAGGATCAACACTACAAACATACAGATGCCGTAAGTCCTCCCTGTATTTCATATCCTGAAATTTAAAACAAAAAAAAAAAAATAGTTGTTTTCAAGAACATCTTCTATATCAAAGTAAAACTGATCATTTGAGAAAGGCACTTTGTGTAAGATTTTCCAAAGCAACCATTTTCAGAGTGCTTTTTGTCGTCTTGGGACAAGATTTGCAGTAATATTTATTTATTTATAAGATCAAATCAGACATGCATGAACTACAGTGACAGAAAAACTAAGACTGAAGATGATCAAATACTGAAAAAAAAAAATAAAAAAAATCTTGTTTACAGCAGACAGGAAGAGGAACAGAATAAAACCACAATCTTTTAATGATGTCAGAATTAGCAGGACCGGGATTCAAGACTTTTTAGGTGAAATTTTGACTGATGTCTAGCTGGACAAATTGTTTCATATATGATTTCTCTCAACTAACTTTAGCTTTCTAAGGCCTAGATGTGCACACTGTTGAAAGGAATGGCACACTTTGGAAGTGACACCTATCTTCAAGAAGGGCCGGAAGGAGGATCCGGGGAACTACAGACCAGTCAGCCTGACCTCAGTACCGGGGAAGGTTATGGAGAGGTTCATCTTGAGTGTGCTCACCAGGCACATGGAGGACAATC
>NW_009259336.1:782727-792723 GCF_000687185.1 Egretta garzetta
GGCTGAGGGAACTGGGGTTATTTAGTCTGGAGAAGAGGAGGCTGAGGGGAGACCTGATCGCCCTCTACAGCTACCTGAAAGGAGGCTGTAGTGAGGTGGGGGTCGGCCTCTTCTCCCTGGTAACAGATGATAGGATGAGGGGGAATGGTTTGAAGCTGCGCCAGGGCAGGTTTAGGTTAGATATTAGGAAAAACTTCTTCACTGAAAGGGTTGTCAGGCTCTGGAATGGGCTGCCCAGGGAGGTGGTAGAGTCCCCATCCTTGGAGGTATTTAAAAGAAGGATAGATGAGGTGCTTAGGGACATGGTTTAGTGGTGGGATGTCAGGGTTAGGTTAAAGGTTGGACTCGATGATCTTAAAGGTCTTTTCCAACCAAAGCGATTCTATGATTCTATCTACTATGTATGATCTAGGAAGTAGCTACTATGAAAGATGGCTACAAAAAGATCTCAGACAGGCATCTTAGACTAGACAACTGACATTTAGACAGCTAATTTACATAAAGATCCCTCCTTGAAGTTTCCACGTTCAAAAGAAACGGGAGTAGGTAATAAATTATAATAGAAGTAGCCCATCTCAAAGAAATCAAAATATTAAAAAAAATGCACAAACAAGACCACTCAGCTCAGCCCAACACAAAACAAAACAAAAAAACCCTAGTCCAGACCAAATCAAAACCATACCATGCTCAAATTGTTCTCTAAGGACATTTTTTCCATAGATTCTAAAGCAACCATTTCCCATATTTAACCTACTGGGGAGAACCTGAAATTGACTAACAGCATTTAAAATGAGCAATTCTGCAAATACCAATCTCTCTTTCTCTCATTACTGTACTGGATTATAGCAAGATATATTAAAGTCCCCTCTCAGATTATTTTAGCAATAACACAGGCTGCTACATTTGGTTACAAAGCTATTTTGCAAGATTAAAAACTCTTACGGATGATCTTACAATTATTTGAATTGTAGTCTCTCTCCTTTACAAAAAACACCTTTTTTTAATATGTTTATTTTTAATGAAACCAGTAATACGGTTTTTATCTTAAAATGTCTATTCCTAACAAACACAGTTTTAGTCAAAACCCAAAAACTTAGAGAGGCCTTGTTTCCACAGGAAAGCCCACCCTAAGACAAAATGGGTTTGGACAGCATTTTTCCTCCATCTTTGGTGCACTGGGATAAACAAGAATGTCACAGTTTGATTTGAAGGACAAGGCACGGTAATTATAACAATAATTCAAAAATTATTACCTGTTCTGTGATGCTCCATGGCATTTTTGGTAGGAAACTAAGGACACCCTGGGAAAAAGGCTGATGAGGGACATCATGTTCAAGCAAAAGAACTTCTGTCTCAGTCTCTTTATCTCCAGCACTTCCCAAGTTCTTTACAAAGTGACCCTGAGAAACAATATAATACATACAAATATATACACACGTGCATGTCAAGTAATATTGTTTGCTCAAAAGTATTTGATACCATTATCTTTTAGGTTATTCGTATATTGAACTACACAGAATGAGTAATCTTTCCTTCTTCAGTCAATTTTCTCATTTTTAAGAGAGAAATTTAATTTCAAAATTTAATTGATTCAGTAAATCTGAACTTTGTACTTCCCCCTAAAAAAAAGAATGATAGTAAATTATCCACATTTAAGACTGCAAAAACTGTAAACGTAGCAATTCAGTTCTGCAGGGAAGAAAAAACATTGCTGCATATGCAGCAAAACTAATAAGGTTTAATTTCTCTGTGGGTTTGTGTTGTGCCACACATCCCACTCCCTGAAACTGCATTAACTCTACTTTCTTTCTCACGTCTCTCATCCTCTGCAGTAACACTGTCTTTGTCTTAACACTCCTTCCATATATTCCAAGTCTCCTTCATTTCTCTGAACGTGGACAAGGTGGCTGCACTCTCATTCATTACAAGCTACACATGCCTACACAAGGCAACAGAAGCCTCTTCAAAACGTGGTTAGCCTTTAACACAAATTGAAGCTAGTGTCCTCAACTTCTCTTATATCCTCCTGGTTATTTACAAAGAACTTTTAAGAACTTAATTACCTGTAGCTCTGCTCCACTGGCAATTTGACCCAATTTGGCCAATATGTTTGAAACCACTTGCCAGGACGGTGATTGGTGTGTGGATGAGCAAAGCCACAGCAAAAGGTTCACATTTCTAGGAATCCAGCCTAAAACAAGGCGGTCCCTAGTTAGTCCAAATACAGCACCTTAGTTAGCACATCTTTGTTCACTGCAGAACCTGAGGACAAAGCTTTTAAAATATGAGAACTCATAGCTGGTTTTTGGTGGTAATAGTAAACTAAATCATTTAAGGACTTCCTTAATTTGCACCATCAAAGAATGGCACTCAGTGAACTTAGAATTCATGTCAATGCTTTCTGACACTACTCAGCATTGCAGATAATAATAAACATCTTACCTAATAAAGACATAAAAAAATTGCATAGTAAAAGTTCAGAAGAAATCACTTAAACTTACATTAGGATACCTGGAATTCCTGGGCCAACCGTCAATAGCAACAATTATTCTTTGCCCTTCCAGTGTATCTGCTTGTCTTGTTTCTATTCGAATGCGAGGAATTCTGCGATCAGCTGGTGTAAACAAATGTCTCCTTGCCTATTAACAGCCAGAAAAAGGAACAAATAATTTCTAGTTAAAGGGGAGGGGAAAAAAAAATCTGCACTCACAATAACTTGATTATTTCCTTACCTCTTTGATCTGTGATTTGGAAAGCATGCCACAAAATGGTCGCCAGTTTCGTTTTATAATGCCCACCACTTTTCCTGTAGGTCTCAGCATGTCCTTGTTAACAGAAGTCTTCAGCTGGTAGAAAACACAAGAGGTTAAAACCACAAAACTATTTGAACTCATGTTAACATGTTTGACTGCAGCATGCATCTCAAACCTTGCTGGCAACAACTTACGTGTCGCCATAAATTCTGTCTCCCTGAGCTTTGTATGACTTTTAATATTTTTAGTATGTGACATGACTAGTTTGTTGTGGTTTTTTTTTCTTAATGGACCCTGTTTCAAAAAAACAAAGAACAGCAGAAAAAGACTCTGAAGAAATGTTATCTTGTTCCACTGTCTCTGCTTACGCCACATCTATCTCCATTTTCTTTTCCAAGCTATTGTTATAATTTTTAGGAGCCCTTTTATGTTGCTTGAAAATTCTCCAGTAATTCTAAACAGAGTAATTAAAAAACATTCCCACAGAATTCAGTGGGAAGACCCTGTTTCTAAAGAAATCCACAGGTATACACGTGTGTGCACTGCACGCACATTAAGCAGAACTACTGCAAGAAGCTAAAGAATATATTACAATTGGTTCCAAACGTATGCATTGCCTATAAAAGCTGGCTGTGAACATGATACATCTGCTCCTATTCTAGCAAATGCTAATCTGCACATTAGTATATAGCTTTGCGTTATTACCTGACTACCACTCAGGAACTTTAGATTTACTAGCTTTAACATAAAGTAATGTGAGAATTTCTGATTGAGATTAATTAAAAACATTTTAAGTATTCATTTTTAACATATTCATGTATTCAATGCAGCTGTAGTACTGCAATTAAGTTTTATAATTTCAATATTCACAATAGGTTCTAGGAATCTGTATAAAAAGGATGTCTAAATCTAAAGCCTAACAACATTGTCAGGGTATCACAGATTTCATCTCTCTCAATTTAAGTAAAAAATATTTAAGTCATACAATGTTTTCTTTCTCCTCTTCATTTTCAATATCATCTTCATTCTGGCCATCATCCTGCAAGACCACTGAGGATGGTGCCACCCATTCATCTTTTGCCAACAACTCCACAGCCACAATATCTTCATGAACTGCTCGGTTTAAATGTTTCAGTCCCTGTATAATTATCTGAATTTTTTAGAAAGAAAAAAAAAAAAAAAAAAAGGAGAAAATGCAAATTTTCATGATGATAGCAACAGAAGACCCAAAACAAAGCAGTATAACAGAAGAGTATCCTTGTACAACAGGCTCTGAACTCTAAAGAATATTTTTAAGGCACGTTTGCGAGGCATTTTCTTCCCTGCCTAGGTTTCTTTCAGTACTGATGGTATTTTTTCAGGATTCCAATTGCCTCTATAAAAATCATTTGTTTTCCCCAGACTTTTTTTAAATTAGACAATCTTTCTATTTTTGCAGGCGAGGGGACTCCACGGACTACTGGGAGACAGTAATAAAAGAAATGGAGAGCCAGAGAACCACCTCCAGCTGCCACTACAAATAAGGAAACAGGCGACAACTGCCGCTGCTTGGAAACAGCATCTGTACAACTGTACCAACAGAGAATCCAGGAGGCAGACAGCTGGGTTAACTGCTTGGAGGGGAACAGCCCATCTACTCATCACCAGGCATGAAAAGAGCAGGGAAATCCAGCGAGAGAGCCCCACAAGGGCTCACCACAGTTTTTCTGAAAAATACTCCTACACACTCGTTTCTTTCTTTCACCATCTATTTCAAACTACTTTTTTGAAGTGTTATAGTTGAGTCAGTTTAGAAACTATTAACAACTAAAATTCTGCTTTATTTTATCAAATACTTTCTCAAAGCACAAGGTGCAATTTTAAACACATTATTATTTTCAAAAAGAGCACAGTGAAGATTTCAGTAGTCTGTATCCATAAAAGTAAACAAACATCTCAAAAAAAGTCAGAAAAACACAGAAGAGGAAAAATTACAATAATTCTCCTCTTTAACAGCATATGTCAACATGAAAGAATTACATTTTAAGTCATTACTGAGGCTCATTAAAGTTCACAGCATGAAGTGAAAATGGAAAACTCACCTCTTTGTTTTCTTCAGCATCTCCATGAACCCAAACAGTAGCTTCAAGGTAATTATCTCTGCTTGCCCTGTAAGTTCCTTGGAGGTAAATACCAGATTTTATTCCTTGCTGCAGTTTGCTAAGAGGAATATGTTCTGGGAAAATTATTTTTCCACTTTCTATTTCTTTCTTTAAAAAAAAAAAAAAAAAGGAAATTTTCACTCTTTTGTATTCATGATTATTCAAAAAGCAAGCTCAGGAACATGACTCTCACACTAGCAAACTCCAAAACCGTACCTATGTGTAGGTATGAACGCACATATTAATGAAAAACCACTATGAAGCAGTAATTTTTCTAATGAAGCATAAAAAGCATAAAGAACTTAGAAACATGACAATTCTAGGAACCTTTTCTTTTCCCGTTTGCCTGCAGTTACTTAAAAAGATACTGCACAAGTGACATACACCTTTACATTGATCTGGATATACTGACTAAACATACACTTTGTGAGGAAAATATTAGCGTAGTACTACATAGTAAAGGGTACGGCACAGATTGTAAGCATATACTATAAACCCTATGGAACATTATGAAAACACATTACAGTGACTAAACTCTGGAGCAGCCAGATAATTAGTTGAAGCTAAATGAACTACAGCTAACTGCTGAGAGAAAAAAAAAAAAAAAAAAAAAAAATCAGCTGAGCCCTCCACTTTCTTCCCACTCTTGCATGTTCCACTCCATTCTGTTAGAACTAACTGATGAAATTAACCTTCCCATTCTTTGGTGGTGGTAGTTTTCAGCTACATCACTCTTACCTGAAAATAAGTGTCTTGGTTCTGATAAACACAAAGCGCAAGGAAATAGAAGGTTATGTAGCTCATCTTCGAGCTGCAGCCTGCACTTATGTCAGCTTAACTGACCACAAAAATCAGAGCTTTTGATAGAAAATGCTTTTAATCAACAGTAAGTTAACATAAACTTTCAAATAATAGACACAAAACGAAGACCCAAACGGTTTGCAATATATACTTCTGTAGTTCTCATTTTGTTTCCATTTCTAATATTTACACTTTCTGTAAACAATTATTATTCTCATCTTCACATCGGTTATCTAAAGCAACAGACTTTTTACAAATAACTAGATACCTACTTATAGGCATATAAGAAGCAGTAAAAACAGCTGCAATATGTCCTTTTTTAAGTTGTCAAAAAGTTGTATTGCCAAAATGGTAATAAAGTCCAGAGTCCTCATTTTCTAAACTGATGCTAGTAGCCTGACATATGATGTCCAATAATATACTGCAAACCATTTGTGATTAATTTATTTTAGAAAAAGAAAAAAAACCATACCCCTTCATCAGATACACAAGCAAGACGATCCACAAGATCAGGATTAGCTATCAAGCTTTTTATATACTCCTCACCTACAAAAGCACACACATAAATAATTTATGCAAGAGATGCACAGGATTTAGGTATGAAGACACTGCTGAGATTGTTTATCTGAGCAATATATTAAACATACATGCCACTTCACTTACATGTATAAGCAGTTATCCCTTCCTCTAGAGCTTTCTCTTTATTAGTTCTGTCATTTGTTAAAAAGATAACTTGGATCTTCTCCTCATCCTCTATTTTCTTCAAGTGTTCATTGTACCATTTTACTGCTACCCGAATGGCTCTGTCATTGCGGTCATTAGAAGATTCTCCTTGCTCTTGCTCTACATATGTTTCTCTAAACAAATAAAAGGGGGGAAACAAAACAAGACAAATCCTGACATGTGTCCATACTCACAAAAATTTTTCAGACAAACAAGATCAAGATTTTGAGGCCAAAAGAATCATTGCTGTACCAACTTTTGTGACTTGTGTAACACTCTACAAGCCACTGAAGAAGGGCCAGGAGACAGAAGAGTCAAGAAAAATAGCAAGGCAGTGTTCATTTCTAATACAACCTTCTCATTGACGATTGAAGAGGACTACATTCAAGATGCTAGAACTATGCATTCAAGATTCCTAGAACTATAATACTGCAGTACTGGTGTCCTGGTTTCGGCTGGGATAGAGTTAATTTTCTTCCTAGTAGCTGACATAGTGCTGTGTTTTGCATTTAGTATAAGAAGAATGTTGATAGCAACAACTAAAACATCAGTGTGTTAAGTAGTGCTTACACCAGTCAAGGGCTTTTCAGCTTCCCATGCTCTGCCAGGTGCACAAGAAGCTGGGAGGGGGCACAGCCAGGGGCAGCTGACCCCAACTGCCCAAAGGAGTATTCCAGACCATCTAACATCATGCTCGGTCTATAAACAGGGGGGAGTTGGCCAGGGAACAGCGATCGCTGCTTGGGGTCGGGCTGGGCATCAGTCAGTGGGTGGCAAGCAACTGCACTGTGCATCACTTGTTTTGCATATTCTCTTACCATTATTACTATTTTGCTCCACTGTTTTATTAAACTCTCTTTATCTCAACCCAGAAGTTTCCTCACTTTCACTCTTCTGATTCTCTCCCCCATCCCACCAAGGGGGAGTGAGTGAGTGGCTGTGCGGTGCTTAGCTGCTGGCTGGGGTTAAACCACAAAAACTGGAAACTACTTGTGACCACAAATAAAAGCAAGTTAATTGCATCTTCATTTCCTAGAGCCTTCTGGCACAATCCAACAGATTTTTTTTTTTAATGTTTAAAAGGGACATGAAAGTGGAAAAGTATTATTACATTGCTCAAGTTAGTCTTGTCTATAAACTTCATTGGATATTCTATCACCTTTTTGTAACATATATGCTTATACTAATTATAAAACAGAAAAGTTCCGGAAACATGCAACTGTTTCCCAATAGGATTCCTTAAGAAGTATACAGTTTATGCACCTTGGTCTAATTTTTTTTTAACCTAGTTTATAAGTTCCAATTCTGTTTCCCAGTTTCTTTTACTGGACATCAGCACAACTTTATTATTCCACACCTTACCGATGATGTTCATTGGTGAAAGAATAGAAATGTTTTTCAGGGTTTCCAATCACGTCCCTAATTCGCTTGTACACTGGTGCACTCCGATTCCTGACTTCTTGTAAGACCGTCTGTAGCACAATGACATTCTTAATAACAGGATCTTCAAGTATGTCAATCTGAGGAACAAAATGGAAATTAATCAAAATTGTTGTTTAATTTTACCCAATAACAAGACTTGAAATATTTGTTTGGTTAATGCGTAAAAAGCTAACAAATAGTGAGCTGTACTACTGCTGCCTTTCTCTCTCACCGCTGGTAAACCGAGCAGTTTATTAAGCTGCTTCCTCCTGCTTGTGGGCAAAAAGGTCAAATAGGATTTTCCAGCCTCTTCATAACCTGAATTTTGCTGGAGTGAAGACAAGGACTTAGTCTGACTTCCACCAAATTCAGCCCAAACATACGCAGGACTCCAATCAAATTTAAGGCCAGGTGTACACTAGAAATTTTGTTTACATAAGATGGGTTGTTGTAAATTATAATCTTTGTAAACAAAATATATCTATGCACAATCTGAGAGTAATTCAGCATTATTTAAAGGCTGTCTGACATACGTCTTTGTGAGCAATGCAAACCATAAAATAGTACCTGACCACTGTTACACAGCTAACACAGACATCCCTGTGCACGTGTAAGCTTAACTTCTCAAAAACAATCCCACTGTTGCACTGCAATTTTAATTTCCGCAGATTCAAATCAACTGGAATTCTGTTAGCTGCTCTTCACCTTTTCAAAGACTGTTTTGGGTTTTTTTGAGGGTATCTGTTAAAAAATTTTCAGCACGTTTCTATGCCAACTCCTGACTGCTGCAGTGTGCAGGAGAGACAAACATACACCAAAAATCCAGTCAGGAGAAAAAGGTGAGCTTAATTTCCTAAAATTGTGGCAAGGAACTGTGCAAACCCATCTCCAAAAAGAGACAGAGATAAGGCTCTAGAGAGCATGACTGAAAGAATTAAAAGCAATGCCAGACCAAGCTTCCCTGCACCTGATGTTTAGATGACCAAAAAGATTCAGAGCAATGTTCATAGAGCAAGAAATCAAGTATTATTTCACGCACAAGCTGAATTACCTTACTGTTGCAATCCTGTTCCAGTTGTTAGGTAAAACCTTTTCCTACCATTACCAAGACTTTCTAATCCCTGCTGCTAGACTTCATGGCAGCATACCCTGGCACAATGCTAGAGTGCTCTATAGTATGTATGCACAAACTTTGCCAACAGACACTAAAAAGTCCATGGGTAACAGGCTGAAAACATTCCTTGACTTGCTGTTTTGGGAAGAAAATCTTTACTTGCAACTTTTGGAATGAGTAACTGCTAAAACACAAGTGCCTCTCTCTGGAGTAATCCACATTAGGATTCATGGATTACTTCCAGTCTCCAATGTCTGCATGGGCTATTCTACTTTCTATGGATGTGTTCAAAAGCAATAAAAAAAAAGTCAAATATTGAGTTTGGGAATTCACTGCCTCCCAACATGGAGTTCTTCTGTCTGCACAGTCCAGGCTCAAGCCTTTGCACAGTTAGTGAAGGGCTGATGAGTAAAGTTCATCCCATGTTTCCAGAGTTGTACATGGGGATGATTTTGCAGCCTCTGTTTGTTACCCAAAATCAACATCACAGTATAAAGAACCTAAGCCTTCAACGTTTTCTGAAAATGAGAACAGGTATTTAGGCAAACTCAGGTAGACAGGAAAATCCAGCAACCACCTGATGGTCCCAATTGCTGCTTCAGAGTCTATTCACTCTCCTCACCTGACTTCACATACCCACATCAGGCCATAACAAGTGAACAAAAGAAATTATAGAATCATAGAATTGTTTAGGCCGGAAAAGACATTTAAGATCATCAAGTCCAACAGTTAACCTAACACTGCCCTTCCACCACTAAACCACGTCCCTAAGCACAATGTCCACACATCTTTTAAATACCTCCAGGGATGGGACCACTTCCCACTTCAACCACTTCCCTGGGCAGCCCATTCCAATGCTTGACAACCCTTTCGGTGAAAAATTTTTTCCTGATGTCTAATCTAAACCTCCCCTGGTACAACTTGAGGGCATTTCGTCTTGTCTTATTGCCCGTTACTCCTACCATTAAGGCAGCAGGGCATAAAACCAGAAAATAACCTAAACCCAGGCCAGACTCAGTGACGCCGAAGGCTTTCTCCGCAG
>NW_009259336.1:793591-810002 GCF_000687185.1 Egretta garzetta
TCAGCCCCGGCGGGCTCCGCGCCCCTCTCTGCAGGGCAGGCCCTGGCCCGGGGATCCGTGCGCGGCATCTTCCCTTCTCTGTAGGGCTTTGAACGGCTTGCGCCGGGGCACCGCTTTAAAAAACAGCTGCGGTGTACGCCAAGTGGCTGTGGAAGTATGCGAGAGCGTTAGGTAGCTCGCTTTTGGGAAGTCCTAGCAAATTAGCCTGGTGAGAGCAATGGAGCTACTACTTCTCTAAAGAAGGCAAGGGTGGCCATGGAAGTATTCCTTGACCGTGTTCTCTGTCTCCTCTTGTTATGCCCCTTACTGGATGTTCGCTGACGTTGTACGCCTTCTGGGTCTCGGGAGTTTTCGGTGCATGCTCCTCTGACAGAATGGCAGGTGTACATGGTGATTTAGCTGTAATGTCTTACTAGTCAGCGTGATTCACGCCAGTATTTAGTTTATTGCAATCAAAGCCCGTGTTAATAATTATTTAGGTAGAGAGTTTTCAGGCAACTGCCCTCTTCACAGCTTCTGAAAATGCTTTTCTTGCATGAACAAAAAAGTAGATTTACGTGATGCTGAGAAGCATTGCTTAGTGGTCTTGTGTAACTGCTTTACTTTTCATAATGATATAATGCCTTTTACGTAATTGTTTGGATTCTTGCAGCTGATTCTTCAGGGAGCTCATCTCAAAGTACAACTTAAGCTTTGCAAATAGTGGAATAAAAATGTCACATAAAAGCTCTAAGGAGATGAGGAAAGTAAACATTTCTAGCTCCTTGGAGTCTGAAGATATTAGCTTAGAAACCACAATACCAACTGATGATGTGTCCTCCTCTGAAGAGAGAGAAGGTACTGTTAAAATCACTAAGCAGCTGATTGAACGGAAGGAGTTGCTCCATAATCTTCAGTTGCTTAAAATAGAATTGTCTCAGAAAAACTTGATGATTGACAACTTGAAAGTAGAATATTTGACCAAGGTAAGAAATGTTGCTTCTTTTGTTGTACAATCTTTTCTTGTTTCTGGTGCTTTTAGAGTATGGTAGAAACTTCCTGCTTAGCTTTTTTTAATAATAAAAGGAGGAAACAAAGATAGGTGAAACTTAGCTGATTTGTCTAAGGCGTAATACCTGTAAATGGATGCGCAGGATTAAATTAGTTTTTCCTTTTCTAAAAACAAAGGGAAAAGACCTGTATTCTTTTAGAAACATGAATAATTTTGTCACTGGTGTAAGCGACTTCATAGAGCTTTTACCCTGAACTTGTGGAATACTAGAAAAAGTCATCCGAATGCTATTCAATAATCTATTAATGAAGATGTGGCTAGAGTATACCAGTATGCTAATAGTAGGAGATTTTGTCCTGTATGGTTTCTGCTAAGATGCATGAAATTAGGAAAGGTGCAAAAGCTTTGCCACGTTTGTGAGCAGTCAGTGTTTGCAACCTACGGTATACTAACGGTGGCTTTCACTGGCTTGCTGCTCTGAGTTTAAACCTAGTTTGAAATCAGCTGAACAAGTAGCTATTTGGCTGAAAAAGATAAATTGTAGAACTAAGTCTCTCATATTTTTAGCTTGTTAGGGCAAAACCCACGTTGTGTTTTATGAATACTTGGCATATTTAGAGGTCTTGTTAGATAGGAATTACTGTACTTCCCAGCACTTTGGGCTCTCTACTTTTTTCTTTCAAGTTGTTCTTTTTGTCAAATAAGTTTTAAAAATTCCCAAGATAACTCGTTTTCTTAATTTTATATTTATATTCTTTATATTTAGATTGAAGAGCTAGAAGAGAAGCTTAATGATGCAATCCATCAAAAGCAGCTGTTGTCTTTACGACTGGATAGCCAGCTGGCATTACAGCAAGAAGATGCTAGGTATGATGGAATTACAACGAAAAAACTTCAGCTTTAATAACTTATTAATATGAATTCAAATTAATCCATGGTCAGTTAATGGAAAGTGATGATTATGAATTGTAGGAATAGGATTTCTTTTGCAGATTATATTAGTGTTTCCATTCTAAAAATGGAATTTACATATTTAATTTACTTATAAGAAAATTTGAATTCAGCTCTCACTGGCTGAAATTTGTGGGTTTGGTTTTATTGTTACCTGGATTCAAAGTTTAATAGAAACTTGGAGTAAGAACATTCTTAAAATCAGTAAAGAGCAAAAGGAATAGGTAGAGGGGGCAGACTTCCCATCAATTTAAACCAAATTTTAGTAACTCTCCAGCTTGGATGACTTGGGAAAGGTAAGGGGATAGTGTTCAGCGCTTCCAGTTAGGATGCTTATTGATCAGATGCTTTCAATTAATGAGAAACTTACTTTTCTCCTTGCTTTTCTGAAACATTTTGGGTCAATCCATAGCTGAAAATAGACTGGCTAGCAGGCTTCTCCAAATTACTTTGTCAATTAAATGTTTTAACACCTGTAATAGGGCTGCGAAGGAAGAGCATTACTTAATATCCTCCTGTTACAATAGAGGATGCACCAGTTTACAGGATGTGCCTATTTTGAAGTCATATTCTGTAGTAATCCTGGAACAGATTTAGGGATGTGAAGCCAGACCTGAGATTAGTTACAGTAAAGTCTTTCAACTAAGAGCAGCTGACTGTCAGAAAAATGTCATTCTGTATGCTTATTTGCACCAGAGCGGAATATTCCAATGTTGGCCATACTTGAATTATCTGAGAAGCGTTCAGTAAAAAAGTACTGATGTGCAAATTGTTATTAATAGGCATAAAAAAGTTGAACTACGTTCCTTTCTCCAGTCTTTTCATTAGTTTTTCTGTCTGTTATCTCACTTTTCATCCCCGTTTAACAGAATCGTATGTACACTAGGTGCGGAATATGTCTTTGACTGCTTTGCTGACCTGGGATTTTCTTTTGGCTTTTTGAAACAAGTGGGGCACACATCGCCTTGTAGTACTAGCTAGTAGTTTTAATGTTTTTTAAATAATGTAGGAATTATTGCACTTTGATGTAATTTTAACATGTTTTCAAGAGTTACAGCTCAAACCTCAAAAAAAGTAGGTCAGGTACCTTTGATTTAAATAAAATAAACACTTTGAAACATCTCTAAGTGACCTCCAGCTTCTCTTGCTGTATAATACCTTGTCACTGGTGATAATAGTAATTGCAGTGTTTTAAGGCTGGAAGTAAGGTTGCTTGTTTAAGTGTATTGGTGTTTGTGTTTTTAAAAAAGAACTGCAACTTTGTATGTTACACTGGGTAGAAGATGAAGGGTTGTGTGTGGAATAGGCCGTAAGCATGCATATGCTGAAACTTGGCAAGACACAGATTGAAGTTACTATTGTCTCATTTGGTGATTTGCTAGTTCCTTGGGTTTTGTGTGAAAATACATTCTGCTTTTTCATGGTTTTAATCTTGGTGAATTAAAACTAATCTATAAATTCAAGTCAGCATATTTGGAGATTAACTGACACTTCTCAGATTCAGCTTTTTATTGTCAATGACTATGAAGTTCCCAGTTTTTCTGCACACCGTGTCTTGTGTAACCATGGTGGTGTACGCTCTTGTGCTAATTACCTAGTCTGTCTGTAAATTTTCCCCTCTACAAAATGAGCGTAACTTGCTCCCTTGCCAGGGTATTGTGAAGATTTGACACTTGTGTTACTCACTACTTAATGTCTTCTATTTGCAAATCAATCTTGAAGAAAACATCAGGCTCTAATGAAACAAGAAATGGAAACTATTCTATTGAGACAGAAGCAACTGGAGGAAACGAATCATCAATTAAGGGAGAGGGCTGGAGATATCCGTCGCAGCTTGAGAGACTTGGAATTGACAGATGAGTGCTATGAGAAGCTAAAGTCTCTTCCTGAAGACCAGCTTTCTATCCCTGAATATGTTTCTGTGAGTATTGTGTTTTGTCTCAGTTTAAAATACAGCTCTGTCCTGGGTCTGGCTGGCATGGAATTAACTTCCTTCATAGCACCCTGAATCTTTTTACGTTTTGGATTTGTGGCTAAATCAGTGTTGGTAACACACCAGTGTTTTGGCTGTTGCTGGACAGTGCCTGCACAGCATCAAGGCTTTCTCTTTTTTGCACTCTGCCTCCCCCTGTCTCCCACGAGCAGGCTAGGAGTGGTTGCGAGATTGAGAGGACACAGCTGGACAGCTGACCCAAATTGGCCAAAGGAATATTCCATACCATCTAATGTCATGCTCGACAATATAAACTGGAGGTAGAGGAAGAAAGAGGAGGTGGGGGGTGGCTTCCAAGGTGGTTATTGCTCAGAGCCTGGTTGGGCATCGGTCCGCTTGTGGGATGCGAGGAGTGATTCTCTTTGCATGTCCTTTTTAAGAATTACTTATTTTTAAATTAATCTCTCTCTTCCCTCACTAACTAAGCTTGAGAAAACTCAACACCTGAGTTTACTTGCTTTTGTTCTTCCCACTCGCTTCTGTCCTGCTCCCACTGGAGGCAGCAAGTGAGTGAGCAGCCAGGGTCAACCCACCACAAGCTGTACATTGCTTTTATTTAGAATTAAAGGAATGTGCATATAGAAGCCAGTCTATGCTCCTTAGAGTTCTTATTCTTCCCCGGTTAGAAATGAAAGACCTTCAGAGGCAGATGTACTTCTGGATCAGTCCATTTTGTCTGGATTCCAGTAAAGAGAACCTTTTAATCCCAGACTGCGGTGTCGTAAAAAGAGATACATTTTAAGAGGGTGAAGCGAACGAAGTGTTACAATTAAATGGTGGGCACACAGTGATGATACAAAATACAGCAGGCTCAATACAGAAATTTGAAACTCTGCTTGCCAGAACCGCAAGTTGAGATGGCTCTTGCAAATGTCCCTTATGCTTCCCTCATGCTTTCCATCTGCCCCTTTCCTATCTGACTAAAGATAAGAGTCTACTTTAAAGTATACCTTCAGACTCATTTTCTTGATTTAAGAAGTTTGTTAATTATGGCTTATGGGTAGGTGGAGGGACAGGGGGCTACTCTGCTTGCAGTAAAAAGACAATGCCTTCACAGTCTGTGGGACATGTCCAGAGCATCCTGGCTCACTTGTAGGAATGAAGAGGATTTAGACACGTAAACCTTAATTCACCAAAGTATTAGCATTTTACTTCTCTATAGAGCTAGTTATTAAGGAAGCTGTAAATAATACAATGTTAAAAAATTCAGTGCATTTGTTGAAGTGTAAATGCTGCGTGAATGAGTTCTCTTGCTGGGTGAAAGTTGTGGTATACTATGCTCTAGGTATGTGCAGAGAAGTAAAACTTGTCATCCTTACCTAAAGGATGTTCGTTGAATAGTTTGGATTGGAAGTGACCTTTAAAGATCATCTAGTACAACCCCCCTGCAGTGCGTGGGGACATCTTCAACTAGATCAGGTTGCTCAGAGTCCAGTCCAACCTCACCTTGAATGTTTCCAGGGATGGGGCATCTACCACCTTTCTGGGCAACCTCTTTCAGTTTTTCACCATCCTCATTGTAAAAAATTTCTTCCTTATATCTAGTCTGAATCTACTTTCTTTACTTTAAAACCATTACCCCTTGTCCTATCGCAACAGGCCCTGCTAAAAAGATTGTCCCCATATTTCTTATAGTCCCCCATTAAGTATTGAAAGGCTGCAATGAGGTCTCCCCACAGCCTTCTCTCCTCCAGGCTGAAGAACCC
Organism: Egretta garzetta; assembly: GCF_000687185.1. Lineage (NCBI taxonomy): Eukaryota > Metazoa > Chordata > Aves > Pelecaniformes > Ardeidae > Egretta > Egretta garzetta. Next base: position 799,233 of record NW_009259336.1, read on the forward strand.
CAGCTCTCTCAGCCTGTCCCCATAGGAGAGGTGCTCCAGCCCTCTGATCGTTTTTATGGCCCTCCTGGACCTGTTCTAGCAGGTCCATGTCATCCCTGTGCTGAGGGCTCCAGAGCTGGACTCAGTACTGCAGGTGGGGCCTCACCAGAGTAGAGGGGCAGAATCCCCTCCCTATGCCTGCTGGCCACTCTGCTTTTGATGCACCCCAGGATACAGTTGGCCATCTGGGCTGCAAGTGCACATTACTGGCTCATTTCCAGCTTTTCATCCACCGGTACCCCCTCAAGTCCTTCTCAGAGCTGCTCTCAATCCTTTCACCCCCCAGCTTGTATTGGGGGGTTGCCCTGACCCAGGTGCAGGACCTTACACTTGGTCATGTTGAATCTCATGAGGGTCACATGAGCCCACCTCTCCAGCTTGTACATGTGCCTCTGGATAGCATCCCTTACCTCAAGCGTTATCAAACACACCGCTTAGCTTGGTGTCATCTGCAGACTTGCTGAGGGTGCACTCAGTCCCACTGTTGTATGTCGTTGATGACTATATGAAACATTTCTTGGGAACATCTTTTCAAAAATTCTAAAACTTGGACTTTGAAAGTACTACAAAAGTTTTAAGGCTCTGAGTGATAAACAAGAACGCTTAGCTTGGGGCCTATTGGGTTATTACCCCCTCACTGTCTACTGTACCCACTGCCCTCAATAGAATTACTTTAAGTGAGGCTGTCACAGCACAATTAAGAGTGCTTAGGTTGTATTTGTGAGTAGAAACAGGCTCTAAAAAAGATGTGAAGCGGGAGAGGTGAGTAACAACCACCTTGACCCCTAATCTACCTTTCATTTCCTCCTGTGTTCAACTAGTAAATGCTACTTTTGTCTGGGACTCAAATTCCACTGCTTGTGTGTTCAGTGAAACCCCTTTCCTCTTTACGCACGTCACTTTTTTTCTTTTGAAGAAATCCTTTTCCTGGCCTTTTTTTTTTTTTTTTTCTGGAGTAGGCATTCTAAAGATATACTGTAGTTAAGATGCAGTTTTCTGCTTCTCCTGTCTTCTTCTGGTAACAGCATCAGTGCAAATCTGAGGGTATCAGTTAAGCTCAGGGATTGTTTACCATTACTTTGAGTTATTCAGCTGGTACAGATACTGGGAGGCTACAGAACTGTTTTGCATATCCTGTCTATGCATCCATTTGGCTTCTGAAGGTTAGGAAAAGGATGTCAAAGGGGAAAAGTTATTTTTCTGATGCTGTTTTCTGCTTTGCTTACCTCAGGAGGAATTGGGCATTTCTCAGGCAGATAAAATCTCTGGCTCCAGATATATATGCAGATTAATAGTATAGTCTGCTGATATTGGGGTAAAATTCTCCTTGGCAAGAAAGAGTTCTGCTTAGAGAAAATTTGAGTGAGAAATTTCCAGACTCTCTTTTTTTCTATTTATCAGTTATAAAATAACTGCTGTACACTTCTGCAGGATAGAAGTAAATGTATATATAATGCTTACACTTTATTTGAAACCTGGTATACTGGACAAGCAGTAGGAAGTGCTTAAATACAGATTTTCTATATGGAGATATTGTAAGTTTAAAATACTAGAATTAAACCAAGTGTGAGATGTTTTTCACGGTTCTTCCACAAAGGGGTGCAATAGTGACACGTTAGAGCAAAGACTAAGCAATGTTTAATGATGATGACAAATGAAAAACGGTGGTTTAAACATCTTTCTCTGAAAATTACACTTTTTTGTATTGAACTTTTATGTAAAATAATTTAGGTTTTTTTTTGGTTTTTTTTTTTTTTTTTAAAAACAGTATATGCAAAACTTTAAAGCACTTCAGGTCATTGAACTGGTGCTTGGCAGCTGAATAATTTGTTCGGTAAAGTGAACCTCTTGTGTACCCACCTCTAAAAATTTTTCACCAAGTTGTTGAAAAATGGTATCTGTGAATTCTGTTTGACCCGGTTTTAATCACAATGTCTTTCAGTTGCATCATTTTGCTAACTACAGCTCAGTTGCTCTTTTTTTAAGAAGGCAGTTAACTGATTCAGCTACTTTCGCGTAACTTCATTTACCAGAAGCCAACTTTCTCTTCCTCTGCACCCACCTATTTTTAGCTTAACTCTAGTTTTCCATAAAAAAGTGGTGGGCACATGCTAAGAGTTTTTTTCAAAAATTACCTGGAAAGTTTTTCTTATGGAACATCTATATAAATTTGTAATTTAAGATATACAATTGTTTCTGAAATCCTGTTACAGTAATTTTAGTTTCTGCTATATCAACTTGGCAAGAGGCAATGTGTGTTTTGACTGCTGAGTTACATGAATATTTATTGGCCATCGAGCAAGGTAAATAATGATAACAGTTGAACTTCTGCTACAACCTTCCCCTCACCTGCTGCACGCATTTGCGTTTTCTTACTGCCATTGATCTTTTGGGAGACTGTGCAGATATGTTTATCCTTGATACCTGTATCCTGTGTCATCTTGATTTGATACTGGATAATCTGTTTTAGGGTTGCTGTGGTTTGGTAGGTAAACGTGGCATGATGGTGTAAGTTAGGTTTCCTAGGGAAATCACAATAAAAATAGAAGAACTTAAGGGAAAAGCTCAGTGTGTTTGTTTGTTTTTTTTTTAAAAAAATGCACACTGCTTTAAATGGCTACCAATTAATGACTATCAAGGTTATTTTTAAGAAAAAAAAATAAAAATTTTGCAATCACTTTTTTTGGGGGAAAGAGAGGGATTTGCTCGGTTTCAGATGTAATCAGACAAGTTCTGAAAGAATCCAGATACATGAAAGCTGTAGGGAGCAGAAGCTGTAGTTAAGAGACTAAAATTGTACTTACTTCTTTGCATGGGCATTTCTAAAGTTGGTTGTTTTTTTTTCATAAGGAAGTAGTTGCCTATTGTAGTTCAGAGGTCAGAAAAAAACCCCACAAAACTAACTTAACTGTTTGATTTCATGCAAACCTATTAGAAGCAATAGGATTTCACGGGTGGACGTGGAAAAACTTCCTAAATATTGAAGGAATAGAATTCTGCAAGAATAAAGTAGTGATGAAACACTAAGCAATAATATGCAGTTGGTTCAATTCTCAGAACAAAGACAATTACAGTTTTACTGTAGCATCTGATGGTTGAATTTGTCATTTGGAATTTTCGGAATGTGAACAAAAAAGCATCATGCCTTATTTTGGTTTTAATTGAATTGTAGTTTTAAAAAAAAAATCTCATCCTCCATTTTGTTCACTTTGTGGGTAAAATTAGACACAGTGCATTGAGTATACCTTGTTACCATCTTTAAAAAAAATAAAGTGAAAGCTTGCATTTTTATGCAATAAAAATGAATTTAAATAGGACATGCTATAAATTTAAACTTATGTTTGTTTGCATCTAAAGGTAAGGATGAACAGTGGAGCTCTTCTTGAGTAAACCAAACTCAAACAACTGCAACTCTCAACATACACAGCATTTGGAAAAACTTGAAAACAAACCCACCGTTTTTTAGAAAATTTCACTTTTCTGCCTTACTACTAATTTTCCAGTCATGTTTCACACTTGCTTTATTGTATAAAGCAAGATATACCTATGTTTACATCGCAACTTTCCATGGCTTCTGTGCTTTTTTTAGAATTGTATGCTGTCAATTATATGGAGTATAGCTGGAACTTTTCTTTGTCTACTGCTGTTCACAGGTAGCAAAACAGAGACCTGCCTGCCTTCTGCATGGAAGTGTAGTACAGCTTGCTCTTGGATGCTTACTTTATCTGTGCTGTCTTGCTTGTATTTCTTCTTTAATCATATATCAAAGCATTAATGACAGGGGGTGTGGAGTAGCTTTTACATTAAAATAGTGCTTAATTATCTAATTTTTTTCATCCCCCAAACCAAACATTTTAAGGTATCTAGTTAATTTAGGAGTAATAACCTCTGTGTACGTGTGTGGGGGTGTATATCAAAAAAGTTCTTTCTTCTTTGTTTTGTCCCTTTTTGCTTTTTACTACTGACTTTGTGATTTTACTACTGTGTTTTCCACTGTTTTTTACTGTTCACTGGAAATGTTCTGGAAAAGTTTTATGGATCTGAGACTTACTTGTCTGAGACTATGCCTATGCCTGGAGTGGGGGAAGAGAGAGGAGTATGTGTTACAGCTGTGGGGGGTTTTTTTGTTTGTTTGGGTTTTTTTTAAATCCTTTTACAATGCTTTTTTTCAGTGTTAATTTAGCAGAGTCAAGTCTTTCAGAGGCTTAGTTGCATGATGCCGCTGAACCCCTATAGCAACATGTTACTGCTGAAAGTGTGTGGGGGGTGTGTGTGTCATGGTTCTGCCCACTTACGTGCTGTTCCCACTTCCTGTGCTTGCTCTTGCATTTTTCTTGCTGCAGATTCAGCACACTGAACTGGCAGAAAACAAAACTAATCTCTCTCAGTTTCTACACACGCCATAAAAATTTATATTGGCTTGGGGGAAATTAGCAAGTTAAGTTTGTTTATTGCTAAATAGGCTTTTTTCTTTTTTCTTTTTACACTGTTAATCAGATAGGCTCTAGAGTTGGCAACAAGTAGGAGGGTGGGACCATGTGGTCCATTAGCAGCTCTATTTTTTAATCGGGCAGCCTGACTGGAAGCTGCCTTGGTTGAACAGAAATGTGTATCTTTACCTTTATTCCTCTTTTTTATTCAGTGCCAAACACAAACTGATTGTTTCTTAGCTGCTGCTGTCAAAAGCTAAAAAAGCTGCTGTCTTTGCTTTAACATTTTGCTACACATACACACTTGTCCCCAACCAGTTCCTGGTATTCACTAAAGATCATTTGATGAACTATTGCCATAAAATGTTGAGCTGATTTGGTTTTGGGATTGTAGTCTTGTGATTGCAACTTTGCTAGTCTCAATTTTGAATATATACCTTGTTCTTCTAGATCCGATTCTATGAAGTCGTCCATTCCTTAAGAAAAGAGCTAAGTGATCTACAGCTGAAAAAGGAGACCCTAACAGAAGAACTAAGTGGATACAAATCCCAACTGAAGTGTCTGACAGAGGTCTGTGCACCTTAATGATCTCAATTAAGAAACTGTGTAAATACATATATTGCAAAAAACTGTTTCTCCAAATCATACATGTGTAAGATATAAAAGTTTTTTTGCTGTACAAAAATTAATGGGGGGAGGAGGGGACAGGGAAGAAGAGGGGAAACGTGCTCTATACATCCTTACATAACAGCTAATTTTACGTTATGGTCACTCTGCAAGAATTGCTCATGAGACTGTTCAGGATAGACTCGTACCAGCTATGTTGTGCTTTCTGAGGGCAAGGTTCAAGGCAGGGACAGTGAGACAGGAGTTCTGTCTAGCAGTAGTTGAAGGCATAATGATGATTCAGTGTGTAGTTTTTGAGATGGTGATGTCTTTGCTTCGCTTTTTGTTTTAATGATATAAAAGTGTATTTTTTTTAATAATTCATTGGAGTTGCATCTTCTCTGTTATGTTTTTCAACTTTTAGATTTTGATTTTCTTACTTATTTCTCTGCTGAAGAAAAAGATAATTTGATTTCAGGTAAGGTATAAACACCAGAAGTAGAGAAACAGGTTATCTAAATATATTCAGTTTTTCATTTCAAAGAGTAAAAGAGTTGAAACAGTATAAGGAGAATGTTTGGGTTTTTAAGGTATTTATGAATATTTATAGTATTCTTAGTGTATATATACACCTAGGATGGTTTGTATTTTAGCTTAATTCTGCATAAACCAGGAGCTGTGATAAGACAGTTTCAGCTACCCAAAGTATACTTATCCAAGTCATGGCTAGCAGGGACTTAAATGCCACTGTCATTTTACTACTACTGAAATTACTCTTTAGTTACCACTTTTTTTTTTTTCCTCAAAATTTACTTATGGAATAATCAAGTGTACAGAGATATTAATTATACAGGATTATCTTGTGAAATTCATATTATTTTCACGTATCTTTGATTGAATTAGAAAAAGAAATGCACAAATTTTATTGATTAATGTGCTTCAGCATTATTTTGTGTCATCATCTCTGATAATTGAGATTAAATTAATCCTGTTAACTTTGATTTACATGAGCATTTTCCTTCATTGTACATTCCATATGCTCTGATTTAATAATACTCTACAGGAAGATTTCTTCCTTCTGAGATTTGACTGACATCTGTGGTAATTTTTGCTGCAGCAATTTAACGGGATAGTAGACAACAGTAATTAAAGTTGTTCTAGAAACAATTTTCTTGGTACATTGACCTTTCTTTAATATAGAAACTTCTAATTTTGTTCTTTTTATACCACATGGTGGCAGTATCCACCTTTGCCACCAACTTATTTTTCAAAGTTTGAAGTTCATGGTGCTTTTCTTTTGATGCTGATGAGAAAGCCATAGAATGTTGCCTGTGTTGAATTGAGGTGGTTCTTTGAATGGTTATACCTTGTTTGCATAAGCATGCTTTAAATGAGAGATAATTAGCGAGAGTGAATACCTAATTTAAAAAAAAAGTCGGGGAAGAGATCCAGATGTTGAAATGTCACAAGAAAAGAAAGGCTTACAGCAGTTAATAAAAATTATTCTTTAGGATTCTCAGGTTTCAGATAAGATTGCTTATTATAGTTCTTCCATATGTACAAAAAAAAAACCCCAAACCCCAGTCTTCACCTTATCTGTTATGCATAGAGATGACATGTTTTGGATATTTAATGAAATGTGACCTGATAGGAGGTATTTTATTTACGGAGAGATTTAAGAGTCTCTGTCATTTGCGTCTGGCTAGTTCAGATTTGACCTAGTGACTTGATGAGTGTCACTGTAACAAGGTACCTCAGGCTGTTTCAGGTAATAAGGTAAGAGGAGCATCATCAGTACATGGGGGTACTTTAGAATCTCTTATGTACTTGGTACACTAAAGCTAATGTACCTAAGCATCTCTTGCAGTTTACAAAGAAGTGGTTTCAAGGTGTACTATTGGGGTAACTTATTTATTTGAGCTCCTTCGATAAGGTCAAGTTTTATTGCAAGGAAATTTGTCAATAGGAAGTAAAGCAGAGTTTCATTCAGAGTCTTTCTTAAGCTCTTATACTGTTCTTTTAGTGTTTTTGTGGTATTCCAATCATTCTTTATTTCCAGCTACATGAAAAATAGTTGCTGAAGTTCCTTGCCTGTTACTAAATAACTTATACTCTTCAAATCCTTACTCTGGTTCCTATCCAATATTCCTTCATTTTTAAGTTTTCTCCAACAGTTGCAATATTTCTGTTCTCTACACAGTTGATCAATGAAGTGTCTGTTCTGGGTTTAAAACTTCTTTAAGAAAGTACTAATGCAAACTTTTGAAATACAGTCATCACTGAAGTTAAGACAATTGTTTTTTCCTACATGCTGCCACATTTTACTTTTTTGTTGGGGGAGGGAGGGAATCCCACCAAACAAAAGCCAAACAAAACTCATTGTTTGCCCAACAGATCCAGCCTGGCACAAAAGTGAGTGCAGTGGCCTGGTATTACGGCCTCTCAGCCCACTGAGTTTATAAGCCTCCAGCTGTAACGGCTAGGATGCTTGGTTCTTCAAAAATAGAATTGTCATTGTAGCCTTGTAGAAACTATTTTTCTAAGACTTGACAAATCCACGTGTTCTTTACCTCTAGGCAATTCATTAATTCATTTGTATTAGAAAAATTATTAGTGACTTCAGGGCATAAAAGACCTTTTAAAGTCCTGTCACACCTGTGTTTGTACTCTAGGGATACAAAAATATATTTTGTTTGTTCATAAGGGGCAGAAGGTCCTAAGTGCGTGTAAGCCTCTGTTAGCACTAATTTAATTCTTAGTATGCTGAGGAGTAAGACCACTAAAACTCTACAACTTTGTAACAAAGTTCTCTTGTTGATTGCCTGCTGCTCCGAGTTAGAGCTTAATCAAAGCCTGCTGAATCTGTGAAACAGATCCAGGGTGGGGAGCTGCTTCTGACAACTGGTAGCAAAGAACAGTGTGTGAAGACTGAAGTCTGATTTCTAGCACTGGAACATAATCTGACAAACACAGCTCGTGTCAAAAGATCTTTGTCACTACTTTCTGTTTTAAAAGTGGTCAATATAAGTGGTTCTGCAGTGCTACCACTAAGTTGGTGGCTCTCTGTATGCAGTTGTTGTACCTGTGATTCAGACCAATGTGATTCTTCTGATTCTAGGTGCAGCAGCAACAGACTGTGGCGAGGCAGTGGAACTGGTAAAAGTGATGTTCTTGTATTTCAGCACTGACTGATCTGTTACCAAATGTATAGTACAAACTCCTCTCAGTCCTTCTTTTACAGTGCTCAGTACTTCAAGTACAAATAATGTTGCCACCCCCACCTTTGGAGGTACAGATAGAGAAGAAAGTCCAGGCATTTCCCAGAAACAAAACCAGCTTCTGATGTGTGTATTCCCATGCTGAACATCAGTCTACTGTTTTCAGTTGTTTGCTTCCTAAGTAGTTAGAACCTTCCCTCAAACAGGTGTAATCTACTACTTGCGTGTTAAAAAGAAAGAGTCTGAGAAAAATAAAAGCAGAATTTCTGTACCTTTAGAAGATTAAGTATTGCTTTCTTCCTCTGGCTATTGAGTTCCTTGGCAATGTTTTCCTGGAATTTGGTCTTGATACAGTTTTATCAGGGCCTCCTTTCTTTAGTTATTTTTTTTCCGTAAAGTTGCCTTCAGGACTTGCAATCAAATTTATAGTATGACAGTCATTTAAAAGGTATGGTTAGCCTAAAGACAAAGCTGTATGTGTGTAGGACAAGGATCTTTTCTAAGACATCATCTCTGAATCCGGATTAGTAGCTGCCAGGTTTTGCTAGACAAACCTAACAGTTTTCCTTGTGATAATGTTTCCTACCTGGAGGAAAAGTGTTTCTGTAGTCTTCAGAATATAAACTATTGCACTCAAAGGATCAGTTGGCACTAGATGTATCTAATGTTGTAAAATTGAGGCTACGGCTGCCACTCCAGAAGGACTGCCTTCCCTAAGATTTATTCTGAAGTTTGCACATCTGTGATTAAAGACTGCACTCCAGAACCCTTCCCCAGCCCCCTGACACCAATTCTTTCAAGCAGTGCTTTGATTACTTCGTCTTCACATCTCTCTTTAGAAAGGACAGATGAGGCCTCAGTCGTAGGTGAGATACATGCCTTCTTTCCTTCATTATTGTTAATATTTATTTTGTTCAGGAAAAAAGCTGCAAAGAAAAATAGTCTATTGATAACTATTAGCTTGGGACAGCAGTTTAACATTTCCAAGACTCAAGAAAACGTATGTATCTATCAAAGTTCTCTTTTTGGTCCAATGTTTTCCTACCTCTTTTGATATATAGCTATGGCTTGTATAGACTGCTAGTTGTTGTTCAGAAGGACCAAATGGCTTAATTCTAGTCTCTAATGCAGTGATTTCAAGGATCTTCTTCACCTGAGAATATTTCACTGAAGACTCTTGTCGGCTCAGATCCACAGAGAAAGAGCTTTTTATTCCCCCCACTTTCTTTTGCAATAGAGGCACTTATGCCAAAGCTTTTCTTTCTTACCTTTCTTGCAGAGCTTCCCTATTTTGGATGTAGCCTTGCATTTTTGTTTATAATTTTTAGTGGCAGATAGTGCCTCATCTACAGTCCTTGGCAGGTTATCAATTTCATATCAGCATACTAGAAGAGATGTCTTATTTATCCAGTTATGTATAACTACTTCCTGACACTTGGGCAGTTGTATTCAAATAAATAATGTATTGACCGATAATTTTTTAGTGCATATTATGTAAACAGATTGAAGCAAAATGTCATCTTTACTAAGTAGCAGCACCTCATCCAAATAACTTGAGGGAATTGGTTTTCACATCACAATAGTATAGTAGCTTTACATTCGCATAGGGCCTTTAGGTACCTTAGGATATTAACAGGAAGTGCTGGCTGTGTAAGTGATCCTTAGAAGATGAAGTTCTTTTAAATAAGCTTTTTAAAAGCAGGATCACTTTCTTCCACAGGCTTATCTGTAGACAGTGTGAAGAAGTCATGCTACTTCTGCTTGATCGGCTGATTAACCTTTTCCCTGCATTTCTGTTGTTTATCTTCTTATCCCCAAAGGCTTTTTGAAAGATCAACTAATCCCTACCATGTATTATGTGTCACTAACTTTATCCAAAAAGTATGTCACCCAGTTTTTGTACTTGAAATGTCAATAGGTGTTCATTTCAGTGACTGCTACAAGGTGCTATTCATTCCGGATAGAGGATAACAGTGAAGCTTAATGTCATAAAACTGAGGTCTGTCATTAGATCTTTAGTTTCTCTACCAGTTTGAGTTTTGAATGGTGCTGATCAGGCAAGTTCAGAATCTTGCTTGAAACATCCATGTGTCAACAGTGTTTGTCAGCCAAATGGAAGTGCTTCTTGGTAGGGACTGTTTCACATGCTACATAGAAACCACCTGTACTGCTGTCTCTTGGACAGCTCTGTTAACAATTTCTTTAGGCAATCTTTGCCCACCCATTTTGCACAGGACAAGTTTGTTTTAACCACCTCATGTGTATGAGTTGCTACTCTCTGCAGTAGCAAAAATTAGTAAGAAGCTGAAGAGAAGATAGGTATTGTTGGCAGGATCATCATAATCGTGTTCCATGTGAGGAGGTACTGTTTGTCCTTTCAGGTTTGTCAACTTACTTAAGTTATTTTTATTTATTGGTGTTCTTTCCAGGACCTCATTCATATTCTTGAAAGTGCTCTCTATCTTGATCCTCTTAAA
>NW_009259336.1:810012-912169 GCF_000687185.1 Egretta garzetta
TTGAAGATAAATTGAAAGATAAAGCTGTTCCGCTGCAGAGATTTTAAAATCAGTTCAGGTTATATGGGCATTGTTATAAACTAAATTAACTTAATCACATGCAAAGCAAGGCTTATTCTTCCTAAGCACAGGCAGCTTGATGGCATGTCTTTAAGATGTATTGTTACAGAAGTCCAGAAGCTTGTGTATCTGCTACCTGGAGATATGCATACCATACAGGGGTGTTTTTCGTGTGCTAGCCTATAGACTGTTTATCAGCTTGCCTTGTCACGTTTTTTCCTGTGATTAAAATACAACTTTGATACCTAAAAAATCAGGTAGTTGGAAAACAGTGACCTATGCAGTAGAATTAGTATTTCTTCAAGGATTATAGTAAATGTCTAAAAAACAAAACCAAAACACCTTTTTTTAATTATCTGTTTAATGGTTTGATACTTTAGGTATGTCTTAGTATCACTTTTCAAAAGTAGAATTTAACTTCCTTCCCCTTCCGTGGAGTTACTATATTGTTACATGACATTAACAACTGATTTGTTAAATAAAATTCAAAACCTAGTTTAGGTCTCAGGCATTAGAAGGAACTAATTTTGTAGATATTTAACTGCTCTGTTTAATTGGTGCTTTAGAGCTGTTTATGACAAATTTTTCCAGTGGTTAAGGCATTTAATTTTATACCTTTGGTAGTTGTCTTCTAGCTGCTAAATCTGTTTTACTGCAGGGGCTTCAATAGCCCACTCTGTGAAGGGTGTATGAATTCCAGCATGGTATTAGCAGCAGAATGGTACAGGTTATCCACAGAGGGATTGTATCCAAACTTAATCTTTCAATTTGCACTTAAAAGTTAAGTGCCCTTAATACCATTTCCTATTGTAAGATGAGTCATGTTTGCGCTGTATAACAGGGTACTTGCACCTGTATGTTGCATATTTGAAACTTTAACTGTCAGAGGACACATCTGACAGAGGCTTTACCATTATGATAATGCCATCTTTATAAATGATGGCATGTTAATTGATTTAAGAAGAACGTGTTCTGTAGTGTTAATTTGTTTAATGAATATCCATTAATTAGGGTAAAGATAAAAATAAGCCATATATACTAGTGTGTTAGGATGAATAACAATCATGTCTTTAGATGACATGTTCTTAATGATGTCATCCAAAATACTTGTGAAAGTTTTCTCTGTGTTGTGATTATGTGATTGTGTTCTACTGTGATTTTAGTGCAAGTGTAAGTTTCTAGATTTGTGAAAGATAAAACAATAATTTCTTATTTATCAAGAGAATAGTAGAGTTTAGTAGCTCACGGAGCTTTTCTGTAGTGTCTTACAAGCACTTAGGTGGTTTTTTTGTGTGGCTTCCCCCTCTCCCCCAAGAAGGCATTCTATAGGACTTTCAGTTAATGGTGCCTGTGAATTTGGTTGGAGAGTTCTTTGTGTCTTTCTGTCCCTATCCTAGAATATCATACTTGTGTTCATTCCATCTAGGAAGCTGTATTTGGGAGTCATCCACTCAATATATGCTGTTGTCCTAAACTTATTGTCTATTAAAAACTAGCTAGACATAATTACTGTTCTCTCTTATAACTGTATAAAACATAGCTTTCTGCTGATTTTGAAAAATTACGCACTTGTACAATGTCCCTTACTGCAAAATAAATTTAATTTGCAGTGGCTAAATGGTTGGTTCAGTAATCACATCTTAAGGCAGTCATTTGGGTATATTATTCACCTTCAATGGATAATATTGTAGCGTCCACTCAGTATAACCAGATGGAGTTATTGTTTATCAAGCATCCTTATCAAGCCTGCCATGTATCAACCATAGCATTAAAAAACAGAACTTGGCATTATTCTGAGAAACAGAATATAGAAAAAATCTAGATGCCTGGGGGTATTCTCAAATTTTTAACAAGCAACTCTTTTTACTGCCCATGAGTTTTTCTTTGTATAGGTGGATGCGAGTTATTTTCTGGTTGTTTTTGTGAAGAAATTACTTAGTAGTACCGCATTTAGGATGAGCAAGCAAGGTAACCTTTGTGAAAACAAATGCCTACTTTGTAGAAAAATCTGAGAAATGGAGTCTAGATTGTGAATTAAGGTACAAAAGTCTGCTACTCCCATGGAGGATGGGAGGGAGGAGTATGAAGATTAGGAAATCTGTTTATCTTCAAAAGGAATAACCAGTGTTTTAAAAGACAAGTGCTTTCTGTGTGTTCTTCTGCCTTGGTGCGTTTTTTCTGGTTCCCATAGTAGTCTCTCAAAGTATGTGAGGAGAAAAAAAAATGGAAAATGGAAATTAATGCTGATAGACCAGTAAATAACCAACTTTTTCCTGGTTTTTCTTTTTTCATTTTTTTTTCTTCTTTCTCTGCCAAAGCTTTCGATGATATGCTTCAGCAAACTTATGTTTCCAGATACGGTTTGGGAGTAACTGGCTGAAATTTTTCATATAATGACAGAAGTTTCCAAACTTCCTGAATGATCAATCCTTTCTTTTTTTCTTTTCAAGTGGACCAGCAAGTATCTTCATGAGGAAACTTGTTTGAAAATGTTGTAAAGGTTGTGTGACTTTTGTGTTCCCCCTCTACAGACCACCAGCTGTATATATGAGGGTTACTGGTCTTTGAAGTTGTGCTGACTAACAAATGCATTAGAAAAAATAGGTACATTAATCAACTGTTTAGAATAAGATAAAAATAAGTGGAGTATCATAGAATATCTCAAATTGGAAGGGACCCATAAGGATCATCAAGTCCAACTCCCTGCTCCTCGCAGGACAACCTAGAACTAAACCATATGACTGAAGAGCATCATCCAGATGTTTGAGATACCTTTGTAAATTTTTATACAAGGTTTTGGAAATAACAATCCTGTCTACCTGTGCAAAAGCCCCAGCTTGACAGAAGGCCTGCCCTGATACAGAGCAGAAGAAAGACTCCGCATGAACAAAAGTGCTGTACTGGTACATCTGGTTACTTTGTGATGTGTGCTACATTTCCAAATACTGAGACAAATGAAAATACTACCGCTTGCATATTCATAAGAGGTCTTCACAAAACTTGGTGGTTGCTTTAAGTAAATATCAGTGTAGCTGTGATAATTTCAAAATGTCTTATCTTCTAGAGCTATGAAGATGAGAGGAGGAATCGGTCAGAGCTTGAGCTTAGATGCCAGCGTTTAACACTGGAACTGGCTGATACCAAGCAGATGATTCAGCGAGGTGATTACAGACAAGAGAACTATGATAAAGTAAAATGGTAGGTATCTTTATAGTTCAAGTGTTCTACTGACATACAAATGTTAATAGAAAAACTTCAACCTTGATTGACTAGAGTTTTTCATTTGACTCTTAGCTTATGCACACCATGGATACTGTTCCTTACCTCAGTCTACTAACAGTTCCATTATCTCCTGTAGTTTATTGCAGTCGTAAGATGAACAATATTTTGAAATCTCATGCATTAAATTATCTTCCTAAAAGTTTATATTTAGGGATTTACTGTGTTTTCAGAAAAGCCTATCAGTCTTAATGCAGCTAAAGAAGTGGGAGTGAATTAAGAGGCTAGGACCTTGGGAATTAATATTTAACAACTTAACAGCCCTTTCAAATTTATGGTTCCAAGGGTATCTTATGAGAACTCTTGGTCAGAGAATCTTAGGATTACCTTAGTGAATTGGTTTAACTGTGGGAAGTTCCAATGTCTCTGTTAATTTTTAAAATACAGATTTTAGAGTTCTAGCCTATGCTTTGAATACCCATCTCGTAAACAACAATTGCAAAATAGTGAAAATGGACTTCTTTATAAATACACTCATAGGTGTATACTTCATGGTCCAGCTCCCAAATGGCTTTTCCAGTGTGATTGCAGGTACAAGAAATCTGGCCTTTGGTATGTTTGTTGGGGAATGGATTAAAAAAAAAGAGGATTATGAATAGAAAATACCCTGTCAGCTCCTTAGTTGTTCACACTGAATGAACTCAGGCACAGTTACACAAATGAATATGCCACTAAGTCATTTAAAGGAGGTCTGTCTTCTGAATTACTGTTCACAGCTATATATACTCAAACAACCTTGGAATCTACCTGGAAGCTTGTTGCAAACAGGATGGATTGATGATATGGTTTGCTTCCCATGTGCAACTGCATCTTAATAAGTGGATTGTAATAACTTTCATATGAATGGCCCCAGTGTTTAATAGTGTACATTTAAAATAGTCTTGAGTTGAAAAAGGCATGAATGAACGTGCCAAAGCTATATATGAGAGAGTAGGTTGTATTCATCTGGGTAGGCACAGATGAAGGGGTGGGGAGAGCACTGTTGGCATGGCTGCATGAGGATATTTGGGAGAATTGCAGGAGTTAATCACTTCCAGGTTCGTTTCTGCCTTTAAAAATGCTATGTCAAATCTTCTAGTTCTGGTGTACTGCAAGTTATCTCAGTTTTAAAGCTATGCTATGCTTAATATAAAACCGGTTAGCTTTTTTCCTAAACTGCAAGCTCATACTGGCTCATTCATTCACTGTTCTGACAAGGTCAGATAGAGTGGAGACATAGAGCTACTTCTTTGTGCATATGGAAAGCACTCTTATTCAGGACGCCAACATAATTTTTGCAGCTGTGTCATGTATATTTTAAACATGAGAAGAGTAGTACAACCCCCTCTGGTATCAAGGGGCTGTATACAAAGGAGAGTAGCAACTGAGAACAAGTATACATTGCTTTCTGATTAGGAAGATGCGAATGAAGTTGCTTTAGTTTTTCATCCAACTTCAATGTCTGCAAAAGGTTCAAGAGAATATCATGCAAAATAGCATCAAAAGCTTGATAAAGCTAAAAGGATGGACAAGGGTACTTGCAGTTCATTGCAAAGAGGAGAAATGTGTAGCCCAAAGTTACACTAAAGAAGAATAATCAGAGGAGGGTGAAATAATTTAGGACAGGAATTCAGGGTTATAGTATTATAATTTAGGATTATTTTTTAAATACTTAAATAAAATTCTTTCATAATATAAGATACCATGTCAGGTGTTAGTAACTAAAAAAGGTAAGATTATCACTAATTGCCCAATGAGTGACTGGTTGGAAGAAGTCAGTGTCATGAACTGAAAGAAGGCTGAAGCACAAGAACCTTGTCCGTTACACTTATGCATCTAATAGTTTCACTTTATTTTAACAGTGAACGTGATGTATTTGAACATGAATTTTCAGAACTCAGAAGAAAATATGAAATATTAGAGGCGTCACACAAAGCGCAAGCTAAAGAAAGAAATGATTTATCAAAAGAGGTAAACATAAAGTTCTTATTTCAGTAATTGCCTATTTCTTTACCTGAAATATTTGATTTCTTTGTCTAATCAAGTCTGTTAGGATTGCTTGTAGGGTTATAGAATAATTTAGAAAGGTCCTCAGGAGACCAGCTGGTCCAACTCTTCCATGCAGTGCAGAGCCAACTTAGCTCAGATTGCTTAGGGCTTTGTTAAGTTTTGAGTACCTCCAGGGATGGAGATTCCACAACCTTCCTGGACAATCTGTTCCGATGTTTGTCCACCCTCTTTGTGAAAAAGTTTTTGTAAAATCTAATAAATGTTGTTGCGGCTTTTTTCTGTTGCCTCTTAACCTGTCACTGTGCACTTCCAAGAGTCTGTCTCTTCCTGTGTGTTCCAATTGGATAGGTGAAGATAATAGTAAGACTTCCCCCTTCCAGATTTTTTCTTCTGAAAAAAACCCCACTTCTCTCACCCCTTGTACATCATGTGCTACAATCCATGGCTATCTTGGTAGAACTTGCTCAGTTTATATTGTCATTGACTAATTATCAGATGGTTTGTAGCTCAGCGCAACTTTGATGCAAGAATAAGACTATTTTTAAGCTGTGTTTCTGTATAGAAATCTTTCTAGGAAACACTAAAAGGAATAGAGGAATAATTGATTGATTGTTCTGAATTAATTTGTGAATTTATTTTTTAATGTGATATGAAAGGGGCACTGTATGAGAGGGTTGTTCTTGACTTCTGCACTGCTCGAGGTGAGAATCAAATGGGAGGATCTTTGTGTGCTAACACTTTGGCAGCTGAGTAAATGAGACCAATTACGCCTGAGAGAATTCAGGGGAGATTGTGTTCCTTAGTGTCTCTGTATGTGTATCTCCCTTGAATAACCTTTAGTCCTTTTATGACTCAGGAAGGGTGAATTCTGTCTAAAACATGTCTTTATGGCTTTGAGGGACGTATTTCTGATAAGTTACTAATTTATCATTCTTTGAACTTGGCATGTGACATTCCCAGGAGCTTAAATGGCAGAATTATTTAAGGTGATAAAACTTGCATTTTGCTATCATGACTAAGGAGTTGGGTCACTCTGCACCAGTGCCATACTCTGTGTCTGTTCTCTGACAATGTTAATCTCTACTAGATGGTGACTACTCTCTGCCACACCACTCTCTAAAGATGACTGATCTGGTGATTGGGAAGGCTGTTAACAGAGCATCAGTTAGCATCAGTTCAGCCTTCTGTAGCAACACCATGCTAAATGAAAGTCAAAACAAAGCACATATAATTCTCTTTGCCCTTGGTACTAGTCTGGAACATTACTTTGTCCATGACCATCACGATAAACTTCAGCCCCAGAACTAGCAGTTTTATTCTTTCTTTATGGAGCAATAATCATTCTAGTGCCTTTAAACTTTTTGCTTCTTTTTCTGAGAATGTTGTAGCCAGTATGATGACAGGCTGGCACCAAGACTTGACATCAGTATTTCTATGTAGTACTTATTCAGTATTAGCACTATTCAGTACTTCAGTACTATTTAGATACTGAGGTAGATTAAGGGGCACTTTACCTCTTTTTCAGGTGCCAACTACCAGAAATAAATCATGAAAACTCCTAAAACTGCAATTTTATTAAAGTCTTTTTTTTTTTTCATCATAAAGCTTCACCAACTTACATTAAACATAAGTATAAATAGAGGTTTTTTGTGTAGGTGATTTCACAAAAGAGAGTTAAAATAAAATCGCAAATATGTGTACATAGGTTAAATACTTATCTTGAAGTTCATATTAAAGTGTTCTTTTTAATGCCTTTTATAGCTGGGAACCATACAGCAATCCCTCAACTTGTTGCAAAAAGATAAAGATTATCTTAATCGCCAGAACATGGAGCTTAGTGTTCGCTGTGCACATGAAGAAGATCGTCTTGAAAGACTTCAGATTCAGCTAGAGGATGCCAAAAAAGCTAGGGAAGAACTGTATGAAAAATATGTCACATCCAGGTAAGTTATTGTGTGTTCACTTCTATCAGTAGACAACTTAGTTAACTGTTTTCCCTTGTTTCTTGCACAAATCCTATTTTATTAAAAAAATTTTAACTTTCAGAAAGATAGTTCATATTTGTGTAACTAGAAACAGAACAATTCTGTTGGCTCTTAATGTGTATCAGGAAATTTTTTTAAAACCTTTGATACAAGACCATTGCAGTGAAGATGTCAGTGTTGAAAGTTTATGGCAACTATTCTCTTAGGTGTATATAGAAATTTACAGAGGCAACTGTAATTAATTACAAATGAGAGAAAAACTCTTTAAAGTGTGTATGTTACATATCTCCCACACACACCCCAAATGACCTTTATTAAAACCAGGAGTATCTGAAAGAAAATTAAATGATTATTGCAGAATAAATTTTTTTTTTTCACAGTTGTATAAAACAGGACATTCTATGTTTCTTATCAGCTGTTAGAGCTAACAGTCTTTCATATCTCAGGTTTGAATACAGATTCCCTAAATGTAGCCTTGAGAAACAAATTGATCACTATATGCTGGCCACAATGGTAAATAGTGTCAAATCCTTATGCTATTTGAATTGGTATAGATATATGTATGTATGGGATGTTGAATAAGAAACACTACACTATTCAGCTACATGTCTATCTACATATGTAATGCTATACTACAAAATTTCAAACCACACATTTTTCTTACTCAGAATTCAGGGGTTTCTAGTTCATGTTAATTCCCTACATTTAGATGCCAGAAAATACCACTTCAATATATATCCTAAAATCACATCAAATATTTGCCTGCATGTACTTCATTAATGAACATAAAACCATTTTTTTGGTTCATAGTCTCCTTAAAAAAACAACTGTGGATTGAATAAATGAGCTTAGAGTAAGAAGGAGGTTCAGCTTCTCTTCAGTTGCTTCCTTCTGTTTGAATCAATAAGCTGGAACTGCAAAGAGTGTCTATAAATCCTATGTCCTTGTATAGCTAAGATGAAGTGTGCTAATATGGCTCTCCTGTAGTGCTAAAAGACAAATTGTTATCTAAATGGAAATAGAAGAGCAGCCTACTGAATTTGTCAGCTGTGGAGTTCCAGCCCATATTGCTTATCAGAATTGTTTTTAACACTATTTTTCCTTTCAATGCAATCACTTAAATTTTTTTTATTTGTTTTACATGTGTATACCTCAGAACTATGTTCACCTGAAACTTCTTCATTTTAAATAAAGTTTTATATTTTTAACTTGCTTTTAAATGGTGTTTTAAAAAAATCATGTAGGTCTGAGCTGTCTTCCTCTAGAAATGTGCTTGTAAGCACTGACTGTTGTAGCTGGGTTTCTGTTTCTAGAAAACCACTGTGAAAGCCTTATCCTGTAATAATCATGTAGAGGCACTTTTGTAGAGCTGTCTCCCTTTGAGGAACCTAGAAAGAGACACATGTAGCTTGCCTCTACCACAGTTTGGGATACTGTGCAAGCCTGTTTGACTGTCCTCTGGAATATCAGAGGTCTCCGTCTCTTGCATTTTGATACCAAATAAAGAGAAATTTTGTGACTCTTATGTTGCCTTTAGAGATCTTGATACTGTCATTGGGATTCTGTACTGTTCCCAAATCTCTCTCTTCACACCGTTGGTGTTGGTGACTCTCTTCATGATGCTAATTTTCATAGGACAGAGATTGTAATGAATAATGCAGGTATGTCTGCTCTCCTCTAGAGACCATTATTTTATTTTGCAGGGACAGCATAGCATAGCACAGAAGACAGTGTAGTGTACTGAGCAGCATGTGTAGGACTGCGCTGCAGCTTGGGCAGCCTAGGTTGCATTCAAGGTTCTGCTGCTGACCTGCTGATGAACTTTGAATAAGTCATTTCATAATGTAAAAATGTAATGTAAAATGTAACAATGTTAATGTAAGATTTCTTTTGTAAAATGGGGCCAATAATATTCTTTTGTAAAGTGCTATAAAACCCACATGTGATCTGCAATATTGCAGAAACTGTCCCTTCTTTACATTTTCCCACACACGTGTACACTGTGTCCATCTTCTGAGACTGCATCCCATAGTGGGGATTCCTGTCTATGTAGCAACTTAAACCATCCATCTCTCAGGTCAAGTATCTATGGTATTAGGTTTCTTAAAGAGAGCTCTACAGAATCTTTTTTATTTGTTAGATAAATTAGAGAGGTACAAAAGTAGAGCAGGAGAACACTGTATGAATGAATGGACATCCTGCAGTCCTCAGTGCTACCTGGAGGTGACATCAATTTGTGTAATAAGCTTTTATTTGCTACCTTTAGAAGAATTTGAGGTTTTTAATGCTTGCTTCACATCTGGATCTCTTTTGGTTGCTGTAGTTCAGGAATGAAGATGATGAAAGCAAACCAAAGTATCTATTTCTAGGGATAAAGAATAATTCACCTTCTGGTCACCATCAGAACTGTTGGCATTGGGGTACTATAGTTAGAAAATTACAGACTTTAGGAAACTGAGGGATTGACTTGCCAAATTTTAAAAAAGACAAACTTCAAAATAGGTTGAGATTGTGGCAAGATGAATTACAGCAGTTTATAGCTACAGTTCTTGGGAATCTATGCGTAAGCACAGACCAACACAAAAGATTTCCCTTTATATGCTTAATCTTAAAAAGCAATCCATAGTTGCATTAAGATGTTCAGATCATGTTTAGTTTATTTTCAGTATACAACCTTATGAATAATAGGCCTGGAAAGAAGTTTAATAAAGCTTGCAGCCTGAAGAAGATGAAACAACTTGGTAGGGCAAAAACATTTTTAATTACTGCTCAAGCAAAGGACCTAAGAGCAGGTCAGGAATAAAAATCCCAAATGATGGTCCTTTGCTTCAGCAGCAACTTGGTTGGTGTTACTAAAAGGCATTGGCAGGGCAGTCAAGCTATATATTCGGAATATGCTCTTTACCATAGCATTCGTTTATTTTAGTTATCATAAAGATAAACGTAACTTTGAACTGTCTTCTGGTGACATCACTGTGGGTGTTCAAGACTTTTCCAGATTCTTCTAATTTTTTTTCAGTGAACCTTCCTGACTTTTAGGAATCTTGCCATGGGAGGGAAGGTGTAATTTCTACAATGACATAAATTTCTTTTTGGCAATTAGTAATGGTAATAGCAAATTGTCTCAGTACTGAGAAAATGGTAATGCTTGTTGAGTCTGCATGTAAGACTTGTATATTGAGCCACAGAACACATGAAGAACACAAAAGATTTCTAATGGGGACCCCTTACATTCCAGTACAGTGTGTTTTGGGGGATTTTCTTTTTTTTATATAAATTTCTTCATTGTATAAGGATCTTACTAAAGTATTTTGCTGTAGTGTGGCGTACTTGAGGAAGGAGAGGAGATAAATTTACTTTTACCTTGAAGGGTCAACTGAAATTTAGTATCTCAATAAAAAGAAAACAGGAAACCCTGGATAGCACGCATTCTGACATTTAAATATTTTGGGGCTTTTAGTTAATGTGAAGGAGTCTTTGTGCAGCTTAAATACTGATTTCTAAAAATTATGGGCTATCACACAATTGGAAATCAGAAGAAATCTAAAACCGTTTATGGCTATAAATAAACACTTCTTCATAAACATGCTTTTATTTCCAAACCTGTAATTTCTACCAGTTGCTTCGCTGCTGGTTGATTATTCTTGAACATTAACTAGATGCTATAAAATTATAACACTCCTTGACTGTTAATTACTTACAGCATAAGCCTTTTTCGTAGTTTTGTAGGAGAAATTCTTTTTAGGATTCCTACAGTCTTTTATGGGCTTCCAAAGTTACAAAAAGATGTCAATATTACTCTGAAATTAAATTCTTTTATCCTGGAATCTTTTTGTATCAGCTGCTTAAAAACTTAATTATGTATTTTAATTAATTTATATGCCACACTGACAGGATAAATTCACTAATCTTGGGGTTTTTTGACTTCACAAATCTCCACAGTGTGTAATCTTCAATGTTTTTGGTGGTTTTTCCCGATATGTGGGGCAAATAGTACAATACAAAGCCTTGTAATAGCATGGCAGTATTGTAAATTAGGAAGTTAATTAACCCTTACCCAGTGTTGAAGAAGCTAGAAAACTTTGGAGGAGTTTGTGAGGAGAAAAAGTGAGGAATTACATTTTTTTAAGTGGTTAATTAACATAAACACTCATGTAGAGGTTGACAAAGAATTTTTGGAAGAATGTTAAGCATAATGTTGTGTGATTAATAAATCAAAATCAAAACAGTATGCAGAAAGCTTTTATTTATTCCCAATTAAGTATTATTTATTCCTGATTGATTTTCACTCAATTTGCATAGCACTGTAGCCTAATATGTATTTCAAGTAATTTGGGAGGAAAATGAGTAAGAATTAAAATAAAATGTAAAATCAAGAAGTGCTCTGCTGTACTTGTACAGCTGTACCTGAAGTTTTGATGTTTTGGCCAGTGCAATTAATTTTAAATTCCCATGTTGTGTATTTGTTTATTTACAGAGACCACTATAAAACAGAATATGAAAAGAGACTGCATGAAGAGTTGGAACAGATAAGGTTGAAAACAAATCAAGAAATTGAGCAACTAAGAAGCACTTCAAAAGAGACGTATGAACGTGAAAACAGGTAGATAAGATGCAGGCAATAACCTAATGAGGGCAAAAATGACCAAGTACTGGTTTGTGCTTAGGTATAATCCTGGTTGACTGGTCCTTTGAGAGGTGATCAAAATGTGGGAATTTAAGTTCAGTTATAAAACTGAGAATCTTGTAAAAACTAAAATGAAATTATACTTGTACATTATTAAATGACGAACGTCTAACATTGTCTATGGAAAAGTATTATTAAAATTCATGTTCTAGATAAACATTAATGGTTTGAAGTTTGTTCAGATATGTAGTGTTAGTTAATACAAAATGTGTTGGGTTACCTGTCATGCTATGTGGGCAATCTTGAAACTGTGCCAGGAAACCAGAAGAGGTGTTGATGCAGAAAGTAAAGAAGAAAAAATGAGGGAAACCAGTAGGATTTATACCTTTCTAAAATAAATCTATTTGAGATTGTTTACAGCATTATGATTCACAAAAGCATTGATTTCCTGTAAATTATTATAAAATCCTCTTTTGAAGATCCTAGTTGTTCAAAGACCTGCATATTGAATTTTGTATGCATGTCATCTAGTTGAACTCTGTGGAATTACATGCAGTTAGGCACATACATAGGCCTCTGGGGATCTAAAGATTTGGACTTTTGGCTCTGGATTTCTTTTTGAGCTTGTTTTTTGCCCCTTTTATATCCTTTAAAATGGGAGGAGCTCTTAATAATTCATTATAACTTCATGGTAGATGTCCTCAAAGTGTCTTGTGGGGAAGGAAATGACTGTAGTAAAAAGATATTTGTGGCATCAGCATCTGTTCCTCTAATAGGTAGTTTTGTTACTGCTCGGAAGAGTGAAAAAAGAACATGACTCCTGCTGTCTGTCTTTTAGTCAACTGAAAGGTTCTAATTAAAAAAAATTACATCATTGAGTAGTTTTGCAAGTGTGAGTAAAATATATACACACACATACATGCACACCACTTCCTGTATGCAAATTATTTTGAATTACAAAGTATGAATTTAAAACCCCACTGTTGGTGGAGATTTGACAAGGGTCTGTATATCATTGGGAAAGCTACTGGAAGATATTTCACTTGTATCTGGAATGAATTTACAGAAGTTTTGTTCTTCATTTTGAAATAATTACTTCTGAAATGCAAATCCTTTAGATTTGACTTCATATTTTGCCAGAAAGGACTTTTAGTATATGCTCTTTTTATAAAATGCTAAAAAAAGTCGACCATGAGACAGTGCTTCCCAGTCTGAGGTGCCCCTCAGTGGTAAGACAAATGGAACCCCAAATTGTGAGCAAAGCAGTTTGCAATGATGTTGCACGATGTGATGAGATACTGATTGTGACTGAAAATAAAGCTAAACTGCTGGTTTCATCTTCAGGGTCAAAGCATGGAATGGTATTACAGCTAAGCTAATCTAATACTCGGTTGCTCTTACTCCTTACCACTTTGCCAAGCCTGGTGGGCCTGATATTTCCCATGAATTTATTGGCACTTATTTTACTCTTGGATGAGTCAGTTCAAAAAGCTAAAAGGAGCAGGGGGGGAAAAATAAAAAGGTGATGCTTTCATTCTTAGAAACAGTGTCACTTGTTTGGTTATGGTAAGTGTTGGCTATGTTTGCATTAGCAAGCATGAGTGAATTCACAGGGCATGAGGTTTGACTTTGGATTAGCTGTAGTCTGTTCCCATAGATCAAACACAATTTAGTAGTTTTAAGTACGTTAGGTGCTCTCCCTGAGCACAATTTCTGACTTGGTTCTGTCTGACTGGAATCCAATTTATGCACTCTAGAATAGGTTTGGGTTGTGAACTGAAGTGCAATAAATGGCAGTTGCTAAGAGGTTTATTTCAAAAGCTGATATAGATGCTCTTGTGCTTCTGCTTTCCTTCCCCTGCCCTCATCTCACCTTTTTTTTCCCCATACCTGTTCATGAAGCTGTAGGTAGTATTTCTGTCCCATTTTAGAAGGATGCCTTCACTTGCATGATAGGCTTGCTAGGTACCTGATGGTTCATACGGCCTGTATGTGCAGCCATCAGATAGGTGCTTTGCCTCTTTTAAAATTGCAATCACGCTATCTGAAAATTGGCAGTATCGTCAGTGTGTTTCCGAGCTCTGCTGAAATATCAGCAGAAGTTACATCATATCTGTGATTGTCATCTTGTTGGTTGAGTAGTACCTCACTTGTGTCCTTTTACCTTCTGTTGCATTTTCAGTTGATTGGCTATTCAGTTAAGCAAAACAGTTCATTGTCCAAATGACTTGCTGTATATCTCCTACCATTTAATTTTTACCCCACTTATGTTACTCTAGTCTTAAGGATACAACATTGCACTCTGACCTAACATGCTTGATCTTAATGCTGTTAACAAAATTAATTACCCTGTTCTTATATTTTGGTGTGAGCGAGTTCTAAAGGATCTACTTTCAAGATCATTCCCTGAATTCTATCGGTAAATTCTGTAGCCCGATAACTCCGTTTTTAAAGAAAATTTTGTTATCTTTCTCTCCTAACCAGTCAGCTGTTACATAATTCTGATGTTGATTCTTCATAAGTAACTACTTTCTATTCATATGAATTACTTTGAGTTTAGAAAACTACCGTTGATAACGTTTCCTTAGTCTAGAAAATAGTCTTTCATCCAAAAATTACACACCTGTATAAAATTACCTAGGATAACATTTGCATGGGCTTAATAATTTTCCATTTATTTCTATATGTTGACTTTTTTCTTCAAAATTTGCCTGAGACTATAATTTCACTTTTCTTTAAGTAAAAAAATTCCTCTGGGTGAAGGGAGGAGGAGGGGGGAAGAAACAACTTCAGTGGGAAGAGCTTGGTTGCATCTACATTAACAGTTTAGTTCAGATGAAGAATGTGGTTTTGAAGTGAAACTTCCTAGTCATTGCTGCTTGCCACGTCTTTGCTTGCCTCACAGTTTGTGCTTGAATTCATGGTATTGTGCTCACATTTGTAGCACATGAACAGAATTCCTTTTAGATGAAGTGAAATTGAAAGGAGTCTCTAAGATCATCTAATATATTCCAAATGCTAGTGTGTGTTCAGATCACAGGAGCAAACCAGTAAAATCCTTGAAAATGGTCATAATGTAGATGTCTGGTCCTCCACAACCACTGTTTGCTCTGCAAATTGGCTGTTACTATGTTGCACTAAATACTGGAGATACAACTTGTAAGCACTATCTAAACAGTACTTCCACTAAGTACAGTTTATTGCAATGGTATGCTACAGGCAGACTACGGGTTAACAGACTATTAATACCTATATTAATACTATATGTATTATTCTTCATATGATACTGTTCTCATTTGTGTCAGTGAAATAAGAATGAGATAGTTTGCAAGTCTTGACTGATTCTTGGTTAAAAAAATTGAAAAAAGTGTAGATTGATTGCAATAAAATGTGTTACTTTATGGTTCTGTGCAGATCAAAAATGACGCCAGCAACAGAATCCAGAAGGAGACACCAATGATATGCCATAACCTATATATTGGACTAGCTAGCCAGTTAGTCATATGTGGAAGTAGGATTTCTATGCCTAGCTAATCTTTTCCTGCTCTATCATAAAAGTTGTGAGTCATCTCAGCTGGGAGGACAGCAATCCCCTAGTTATTAATGAAGTACCAAGCAAAATTACTGGAATTTTTTTAATTCCTACAAAAAATAAGTAATTTACAGTTCTAGTATTCTAGAATTATTCATATATTTCTGCATATAAATAGGTGGTTCAATCATTATTTTTAGAATTTCAGAACTGGAAACTTTGCTGGTATACATGAAAGCAATCTAAAGTAAAGCCTCTGTAATGAATAGGCATATAGATAGACCCCTCTATCATTTGATGAGAATTGAAGGTAATATTGAAGTTAAGATCAGTCAGTAGAAATTCATGAAGCAAAACAGTCTTTTTCCTAATAGATTCTTGACAGAATAACTTTTGTTTTCTTCAGAAATTTGAGAGAAGCGAGAGATAATGCTGTCGCTGAAAAAGAAAGAGCAGTTGTTGCTGAAAAGGATGCTTTAAGAAAATACGATCAACTCTTAGAACAGTAAGTATCTTTTAAAATGCATATGAAAAAATGTAATGGTATAACTATATTTATGTCTAAGGAGTTCTGGGTAGGAGGAATGACTGCTTTGGCTTTCTGCTTATAAAGAATAAATTGAATTGCAAACATTTTGTTTAAATGAACTTACAGATTCTAGTAGTTAATTTTTTTTTTTTCCATTACGAGTGCAGTAACAATATGAAAGTTTGTTTCTTCTCCTACAATCCCATAAAGACAAGCAAACATAATTATGCATGTCATAGGACGAATGTGAATTTCATACTGTACAGTAACAGTGGTCAAATTCTGAACCTGTTCTGTTGGGTTTTTTTCTTCAGTTGAAAGTAGAAAACTATCTTGTATGATTACTTCATTTAATAGTTTTTGTGAAGTGTGGATCAAGAGCAGTAGTCATGAACAGTTATGCTTCCTACATGCTGCTTTTCTTACTGCTGTCTCTTCTCAGTCTTTAACATTCCATGTATAAAATATAGTCTCTACACAAATGTACCGTTCTGTTCATATGGAGAAGGTGATTGATTTTCCACCTCTTTTCAAGCAGTCTTACTATCTTGCTCTGCAGCACCTTGTCTCTACTTTTTGTAAATTTAGGATATTATCTGTGGTAAATTATGAGGTAATGTAAAACTATGGACAGTGATCAAAGCTGTTCGGGGTGAGTTTGTCATGTGTCCTCAATTTTAGACTTGATTCATTGTTTAATCCACATCTTTTTTTCTAAAATGAAAAAGTCAGTTCATTAACCAACTGTACCACCTAGTCATCTACTCAAAGAAAATACTTGACGTGAACTGTTTTTGCTTCAAATTGTTTTTAATTGCAAGTAGTAATCTGATAAATTGTTGTTACCTTAAGCATAGGTACAAATTAATTAAAGCTTTTAATTTTTATGTATAACTCCTAAATTGCAATGGTGATATTACTGAAGAAATAGCATTGCCCAGTATGGCCACAAAGGACTGAAAAAATATCAGTGCTAACTAGTGGTGTGAAAAAACAGGGGTGGTTCTAGATGGGTCAGAGGACTTGATATCCACATTGAGTTTCAGGGGTTTGACTTCAGATTAATTCTAGTTCGGGCTGAATGGGCCCAAGGGTGCTGAATGCCTTTTACTGGTTAGAGTGTGTTGTAGATGTTCTTGGACCCTCAAAAAGGATAGCAAACTCTGAGATGATGGCCCCACAATGCAAATCAAAATGTGGAAATCAAAGCTGGTTAAGTGGGGACAACTAGGAAACTTAGTCAAAACTGGTCTTCTGAGTCAGAATAAAATCCTAATATGAGGCAACTGCGTCTTTCTATGATACCCCTGCCTTTCACTGTGATTACTTACTATGACATGTGGGGAGTTCATATCTAACTGGAAGCTCTTCTGGAAAGTAGGTCCACCATACGATAATTTGAGTATGTACACTTTCTCGTTTCTATTGAAAATATCAACTTTATAATTCTTAGCATGTTTATTTTTAAACTTAAGAACCACAGAGAAACTACTTTTCTGTTCTGCTGTGTACCCCACTCATATAGTGCCTTTTTTTTTTTTTTCATATTGTTGCTTTTTTGAGGAGGGAAGTTCCCCTGCAGTCAGAAACGTAGGCAGAAGGTTTTAAAATGAAAGCTTTAGAGGGGAGAAAAAGAAAGTTGGTAATATGCCATTTGTTGTCATCTTGTTTGGTACACTCATGCTTCTGTCCTCCTGTAGCTTTTTCTAGTGATAAGCTCTCCAATTAAGTAAAACTCTCCTTTCCTCAATTTAAATAATTTGATTAATACTGGGTTTTGGAGTTCAAAGTAGTAGATTATTCCTCAGAAGATTATGCTTTTCAGAGGAAAAAACTTCTGCCTGGGAAAATGGAAAACCCATACTTCTTTAAAATGTAGGTGTCTCTCTTTAAAATTACCTCCCTTCTAACCACAGTACAGGTATCGATACCGTGACTTTTTCTGTATACCAAATTATCTTACCTAAATGAACTGCAGAGTAACAAACTGACATGATGAGATGGAATAAATGCTTTAACAGACCCCAGATTCTGAATTTACTGTGGACTGACATGTGGCAGTTCTGTGGAACAAAGAAATCTTCTGGGATCACCAGAAGCCCCTAAGATCAAAAAGGAATACCTGTGTTGTCCATATTTAAGTGATTATAACAGCTAGTTCTACTTCAGTGAAAACAAGGTGACTCATCGTAGTTACCACTGGTATCATAATCTGTATAAACAAACATGTTTGAAAGCCTCAGAAGTCTGTGGAATGTTGACTGGCCTGAATGGTGGTTAAATAAAGCCCCTGGCAAATCTTGTGATCAGAAGTGTAACTAATACCCAATTTTCTAGTCAAGTGCAGTTATTTTCATTTTTCTTCCTGATGTTTGTGATAGCTTTTTGTAAACAGTTGTTTACAAATGCCAAGAAAATACTGAAGCGATAATATTCATGTAAGAGTAATACTGAGAAAGAATCTGCTGTTTCAACCTCAGAGTAGATCACTATGTCAGGATGTAAGTATTGTTCCTTTCTGTTATTATACAGCTATAAACTCACTGTGAGAATCCACGTTTCATTTACCTGTGACAATGAAAAAAACTTAACTGATTTGATATTTTGGATTAAACTGTGGTCAATGTCACACATGTTCTAAAAAAATTATGACCAAATGGAAACATTTTCACTTTGTTTTAAACTGCTGGTAAGGTGACAAAGACTTTTTTCTAATTTTAAAGCTTTATTACCTCAATTGAAAGCGTCTCAGGGTTGAATGAGGAGAGCAATTCTATAATAGCTCCATCATCAGCTACATAGTAAAGTGCAGATGTTAAATACGTTCCAACTCTTCCTTCTGAATATTCCTGGAGTGTTATTTTCAAACTATTGACTGTTAATCTGTTACTCACTTCTTGCCAAAAA
Organism: Egretta garzetta; assembly: GCF_000687185.1. Taxonomy (NCBI): domain Eukaryota; kingdom Metazoa; phylum Chordata; class Aves; order Pelecaniformes; family Ardeidae; genus Egretta; species Egretta garzetta. The sequence continues at coordinate 828,921 of NW_009259336.1, forward strand.
AACCCCCAACCCTACAAAACAATAATAACAAAAAAACAGCACCGAAAAGTAGAACAAATGCATCCTGGTTTCCTATCATTTTTTTCTTCTGCTTAAATTTTCCAGTTTCATATAAGGTGCAACATCAAACTGAAATGGTTCCTTTGTTCAAAGTGGACTCTAAGGTCTAATATGAGGTGAACTTCTTGTATGAGTGGGTAACCTCAGGGGATACCCACAAGAGCCATCTCTTGCCTTTGATTGTTCACTTCCTTTAAACCTTAAGGAGTGTAATGACTTTTTCCAGGGCTGTATAGCTCAGCTCTATCAGTGGAAACTGGTTCAAAAATTCCAGAATTTCCGGGAACACAAGGGAGATCCATAGATGGTGTGATTTTACAAAATCTTACTTTTCTTAGTGACAAACCTCACATGATGTACTCCAGATGATTTTTCTTTTCCTGTCTTTGTAATGGTAAAATGAGAAGTGTAGAAAAATGAAGAGAAACAAAATAGGTATGCGATAAACAGAAAAGGAATATTCAGGAAAATTGTGTAATGGCAATACTTTTCCTTCAACTTTGCAGTGGGCACTAGTTATAAAAAACCCTCAGTTTTGTAAAAGCTAGTGGGAGGTTTAAATTCCTGCCTCTGTCTATGAGACACTAGGATATTTTTAATGATGTACCTTTTTTTTTTCTTACTTGAATATGCACAGGTGATGAAAGGGCATTTTTAAACAATGTTTTTATAGTTGGGTTGAGTAAAGTCAGGATTATGGCTACAAAAATAGTTGAGTTTTAGCTTCTACACAAATTCCAAAGTATTTTGGATTATTATTTAAACATTTCTGGATTGATCTGTTTAGCTCAGCTATTTAAAACCATTCAATTTGTAATGGACAATCAGCTACAGGTAAAAATACCTTTAGGAGCATTTTTAGTGTTCCTATTTAGAAATGCCTTTCTCATACAAAAACCAAAATAGAGTAAAAGTCATTGACATTTCTTGATGGCAATTGTCTGTACTTCATAGGTTAAAAAAGTATACAGAAAGTTCTCTGTATGTTTGTGTTTACCTATTTAATGCTTTTTTCCCCAGTCAGCTGCAAGCCCTGTGTACATTTTGGAGACTTCTTTTAGTCTATCCATTAATCTTTATAATTCAAATCTTTTTTTTTAACCTCTACTTTCTTTGTTCTTTGTAATTGTGGTACTTTTTAGAATTCATTTGGCAGTGAGATTAATGCTATCTGGTTTTAGTCATCTGTCTTAAACATTGTAGGTGATGGGGAGAGGTGATCAATCCTGTTCATAAAATGGGTGTATAAATTAGATGAAATTAAGATCCCTGTATCTTCTTATTAATTGCAGACAAGCGTAAAGGACTATCTTAGATGAGAAGATAATTCAATAAATTCACTGAATAAATAAATGTTCTACTTTGCATTTAGAAACTCTGCTGAGTATGCAGGAATCTCATTATTGGCTTAGCATTTATTTCATTATACATTCATTGTTAATAGAAACATTAAAATTAATTATTTGCTCCTCCTGTTAACATGTTTTTATAATCCGGATGTTGCTAACTGCAATGGCAGGATTCTAATCTGAAAATTATTAAGTCAATGTATTTCTGTGCTAGACTTATTGCTAATATTTAAATAAGGGGCTATTATCTCTTTAAGAGTATTTGTGTAAAATGAGGATTTAAATATGAATAAAAAAAACATCCACGGCCAAAATATTTTTTTGCCAGAGCTGCCATAACCCTATATTAAAAACTACTGTCATAGCCCTTTACTCCCTAGTCGTGGCTGCTACTTTTGTATATGAAGCGCTTTGTAATCCCTTGAATTGAAGAACTATGTAGGTCTTGAAAGTTACTGCTGCTTTAAATCTTCAGTTTCAACTAACTTCATTAGTGTTTTCTGAAGTACTTTTTTGGTAATAATAATTTGCTGCTGCTCTATTTATTTATGACTTCTATAGTATGATGTGTATATGCAATTTTGATACTACTTAGGATTTCTATCAGAATAAAGCCGAGCCCTTTGCTGTCACTGTTAGACCTTCTCTAGATTTCAGCCCTAGCCAATATAATTACTACACATTTCCCACAAAAACAACAATAATCTTGTTCTCCTGATGGAAAAGTCAAGTACAAGGTGCAGCTAAAAAGGTAAAATTTCATGAATGTCATAGAAATTGCTGAAAGACACCCTCTTGGAAGTTCAGAATCAATGCAAAGAAGGCAGTGAAAATACCAGGAGTGATACTATGATGGAGAAGCAGAGAAGTAGTCCATTTCCCAGGTGACTGGGTCTAGTTTGTTCCCAAGCTGTAGAAGCAGCACTGAAGTCCATAAAAAAAACAAATCTATGCATCCTGTATTTCTTCTGAAATGACTGAGGAGGCTCCTACTCTTTCTCCCTTTTTTTCTGAGGGTATGTTTATTTGGAGTTTACATCTTAATGGATGATTCTAAGTTGCATTTTAATAAACAGAAGGAGAAACCCTAATTAGCTGATTTGATGAAATAGATAAACAGTAGTGTTAGGAAGACTGCACACTTGCTAAGGCATGCCTAGTTGTCTTTAGTTGTTCCCTAATAAGGATCTCAAAATTTTACATTCTTAGCTAAGATTGTGTTCTTCCAAAATGAATGCTTTAAAGCCCTGTAACCAGTCACTTCATAGCTATAACTGTCTTGATGTTGTAGAATTATCAATGTCAAGACTCATAGGAATGATAAGTTAGGCTGATGGCTGACCTTTCTGAGCTTCATTACATCTGGAACGCGGGCTTTGAAGTTTGTTCTCTTACTGTGCAAGGAATGTTCGATGATTATATTTATAGCACTAGAAATCTTTTTATTTCAGTTTCTCTTGCCCCAGCTCCTAAGAAATAATTCTCACAAAATATTATTGGCCTCTGAAGGATGCTTTGGGAAGGTTGTAATATGAACATATCCTCATATCATAAAGATTTTCGTTAAGCCTTGATGTTCTCATTTTACCTGTTCATTTCCTGCTAGCCAAAATGCCTTAATCTTAAACCATTAAGATTAGTGAAGGCAAACTGTTAAAATTCTGTGATGGCTATTATGCTGAGTACCTCAGAAACTATTTACTCTTAAGTCCTTAGGGTTTTTTGTAGCCTGGAGAGGATGAAAATGTATCAGTGTCATTTGCTTTCAAAGTTGTACTCAGTTATAAATTCCTCCAAAGAAGCATTATACAATGTAAAGGTGCTGCTTCTTAGATGTCATATATTTCTTGAATTATAGGGTTGAAACTTCCACTGCAGTCCATGATTTTGCTGTGTTTATTAGTATTCCTCATGTATACACAGGTTTTTGTGATTCGCTGTGCACAGCTTGTCATTAATGATGAGCAATGACAGGATAAGCAAATAGGGGTCCTTTGGAACTCATTACCAAATGATGTTCCAGGAGCTAAAAGTTTACATGGGTTAAAAAGGAGCCTGAAAAAGCTCAGAGATAAATTTGAGAATTACTTAACGAGTAGAAACCACATCCAGTTCAGGAAATCCTTGAGCTAGAAATAGTTGAACACTAGTACCAGAGGATTAGGGAGAAATACAATCTACGCAGAGGTTTTTCTTGCTCTTCTCAAAACGTACACTTTTGGCTATAGTTGGAGACAGGATTATCAGGCTATGTGGGCCTTTCGTCTGATACACTACAGCTATTCTATGTACAGCTCTTCTGCGTAGAACAGAAGCTATGAAACGCTGGGAAACTTCTCAACCTGTTTGCATCAAGCCTAAGCTGGATGTAATGACAAGATATAAATGAAAGCATTTATCTGAAGATGAAGTTAATGTGATTTTTATTTTACTTTTTTATAAGATTGTTACATATGTCAGGTTATCTGTGCAAACGGTGTTTATTTCTGGAATGTTTCTAACCATCTGAGCTTGAAGGATTAAATTTGTGTGTGAAGCCCTTAGCAGCATTAGGTAGCCCAAAATACTAACACTTCAGTGGCAGATGAGGAAAGGACCTGTTTATAGGAAACTCCAAGTACACGGCTTTTAGAATACAGAAGAAAACCAAGTTACAAATAATATGACTATATATACATGCAGTGATTGTTAGTTGCATATGTCTACCAAAACTGTGCATTATAATGCCTATTCAAAAGCCAAATTCTTCAAAGCAGGGGTATTGTATTTTCTGTACAGCTGTACGTAAATTTTGATACTCAAATGGTGGCTCTTTATGTAATATTATATTTCAGCCTAATAAACCCATGAAAGTTTTCTTTTAATAGTAATTATCTTCTGGAATTACATTCCAAATTTGTGGTTCTATTCTGATTATCTTCTGGAAAAGGATGTGATGCTGTACTCCTATCTGGACAACTAGCTGTTGAAGAACAGTCTGTCCAAATAGGTGTTTATGTAGTTTGAGAAGGAAGTTACAGCTCTGTAATCTTATGGACCTCATAGTAAATTCATGGGAAACTCTGAAATGTTAGTCATGAAGACTGACACTTATGAGAGAGTGCTTTGGGCTGTGTTTTGGCCAGAGCTTGTCGTCTTCAAAATCACATTCAAAGTGTTTAGAAAATGTTAGGTATAACTGGAAGCCTTAACTCTACTGCTCTCAGCCTGGTCCTCACTTGTATGGTGGTGATACCTGTTTCATCTAAGTAACTCTCATGAATAAGGAAGGCGGTAGTATATTGTTATGGAATTGAGGGTAGCTAGTCCATTTGTAAATAAATAAATGAAGGACTGTAAGTAAAAGAAGGACCATCATACTGTGTTCACAAACATGCTACCAAAACAGTGTACATCAGTGAGATGAGGTACTTTCAGGCTGTAAGCCACAGGGAGCTGTTTGCCTTGGGCATTAGTCCATCCAACATTGACTATGTCTAATTAATCTTAATTGTATTGACGACTTCTCAAAAGAGAGGGACTTATGATATTTACAGGTAGTGCTCACAGCTGATAACGCTGTTCACAACTGATGGAACAACCATGCAAGTCCTTGGCAGCCTGTTTGCTGCTTTCTCTCTTCATGAAATTGGCTTGTCTGGTGACTGGTGCCTCGATGAGGAGAGAATGGGAAGACCAGGGTTGGAGGGCTGACTTCTCCTTTGCATGGTCTTGTTTCTAGGTAAGATTTCCTCAAGAATGTATCCCAGACTTTTTCAAGATTGGCTCAGAGTTGTTTACATTCAGGGAGACCAGTAATTTTTAAAATTTTTTTTTCTTTGAAACTACGTGCCTTTAGCACTGAAGTATTGCATCACATATTGGATAGTGGGAAGGCCATGTCCTTTAGTTTACTCAGTGCAAAGTTATTGCAAAGATAATTTTTACAGCTGTTTGTGTTTCTAGCTAAATGATCTAAAGGCACAATTGTGTCTGCTTACATGACTATCTGAGTAACTGTGTAAGAATATTCTGTGAAACCAGCAAAATGAACATGCAGTTAATGTTCAGTGCATAGTTAACCAGAGTTCAAGAGCTTGCTAAGAAATACCTTGATCCTGGATGGCTGTAAGGTGGTAGTGTGACATGCTAGCAGCATTTTTACCAGACATCATTTAGCCCTAGTGGCATTTAGATGTGACGTGACATTTGAATTGTGGGGACACCAAAAGGGTCATACTGTTACATTTATGATATCAGTGAGTATATAGGTATGAACTAGTTTTATATTTTAAAAAAAAAAAGTTACTTACAAACAGAACTTTAGTAAGACCAAAGTGAGATGAGAACATTTGTTCTGGATGGGCCTCTGAGGGGAGCACTGCATAAAAGCAGATATGCTGTACTGCTGCTTATGGTAGCTAGTGATTAGTGAGAGGATTTGTAATTCTGTGGTAGGAGGAGTGTGGTGAGAGGCAGTAAGGACAGAGAACCTGGGAATTGAAGAAACCCAACAGAGATGGAATGGAAGGGTGCATATGAAAGAGCAAACCAAGAGGCTTTACTACAAGGAATAAAGGGCTTCTGTAGTTCTTACCACTGGGTAGAATTCATAAAAATGTTGCTCGTACAAACATATACTGCCCAATCCTTTCTTATAAGCCCTGTTTATTAGCAGGCTTTTGTACTTGAAAGTAAACTAATGTTGACAGCTTGAAGACGATGTTGCACAGGCCACCCTGCAAACTTTGACGAAGCATGGAAAGGGTAGGGCTTGTGTGCATGCACCCTTTGTAGGTGCTTTAGAAGCAAAAAAATTGCCATAGCTTGTGCCAGCTTCTCATCCACAGAATAAAAATTTCTACAGGCAGCATAACTTGAGAACCTTTCTCTTAAAGGGAAGTAAGCTTCTTCCATCAAGTGGCAGTGTAGTTGTAGAAATAGATGTCCTAGAAATTTAATTTAGGTTCCTTTGAGATGAAGCTTGGGTGTTATGTAAAATGTTAGTCACTTAATCCTTTCATAAAATGTTAGATTTCACAATATTCACGTAAAATGTAAATGTACATAATTTCACTTACAAGCCTATTTCTATATTTCTTCTAAAATTTAAATACTGGTTATATTGTCAAAATGCTGCATCTTTTTGCTGATATTTTAACATATATGCATACACATGCAGTAGTATTTAATCTAGTTTAAGCTTTGATGTGGAACTTGTCATCTGGAATTGTTTTCATGGATATTCTAATTGTTTCATGGAAAGTGTTCGTTGCCATGGGTAAACAGATATAGAAGTGCACTGATTCATCCCTTCTGAAATTTTGCTTAATGTTTGCTCTGATTTCTCTGAGATCTTAACCTTTTCTTTTCCAGAAGTATAATGTAGATTGTAAGTTTCAAGATGCTTCAAAAAGTTACATCTTTCAATTTTCTTGGATACGTTGCTGGGGTCACCAGAACTGATTGTGGGTTGTAGAGAGGGGAAGACTTTGCCCCATTCAGAACCCTACAGGAAGGGGAGAAAGTTTTGTTTGTGCAAAATGGTACTGTAAGTAGATGAAAGTAACTAGAAGCCCTAGTTCTTCCCTAGTTCTTCTCTTGTCTTTATACGCCCCTTGTTTCAAGCAATTAACTGACTCTTGAGTCTCTGAGTATACTCAGTAATACTGTTTCTCTGAACAGTAGAGGATTAACAGTGTGACTGATGTAAATACTATGCCCCTGTGAAATGCCCAGAACTGGGTGGAGTGAAGCCTCGGTTGATACCTTAATTTTAGACTTTTAGACCTAAAACCATGTGAGGAAATATTGTATCTTTTTTTTTTTTGTCTCTTGCATGTTCTTCTAGGACATTTTTGTTTTTACAGGCAGTGTACTTTTTAGAAGCTAGTGGGACTGGGTTTTTTGGTTTTAGATTGGTCCCTTATGACACTCTGTTCCCAGTCACAAGTTGTGAAATCTGGGTTTAATTTCTGTGTTATGTCAAAGTTCTGGGTTTTTTTCCAAAGTATTCTATACGCATAGATAAATGGGGTACATTTCAGGTTTATTTTCTCAGTGCCAGATGAATGCTTCTTTTCAAAGAAAGAAAAAACTTTAAAGTGCATTTGCTGCAAGGTACTTGCATTATTAAAGTGTGCAGATGAACAGAAAGTAGTTGACATGCTACAAGTTAGAAAAGAGCTACCTTATGCTAATTTGTTTGCCTGCCAGGGCTCTCCCTGCATTTTCTTACTTTCTGAAATAATCAAATCTTCCTTTTGTGCTTTGTCTCAAATGGTTATCTGTTTATATAGAACAACTGTATTAAACAGTTTTAGTTTATCCATTAGAGTAAGCAAAAATAATTGCAACCTTTTTTATCGCTAAGTTGGTATCTTTTGGCAGAATTATTTGTGAATTATTTTTAAAGATAGTTTTTACATTTATCTTTGTAAGACTCTCTTGTTATGCCAGCTGTCTAAATCTTTTCATAAACTTCAGTTAAAAGAAACATATTTTCCATGATTATTTTAAAATATAATGTTTACTGGAAGGGAAGTCTAGTGAATTCCCACAGATGAAGTGTGAGTATATTTCTCCCACTTGTAAATGAGTTCTTATTTCCTACAGTACATATTCTGGTACCACAATGAGTCATTTTCAACATGTTTTAGCTTAGCTTCTAAAACATTTAAAAACTTGGCAGATACATGTAAATGAATCTTACATCCAGTTTTAGAAGCTGCTTCCAAATAATATTTTACTAACATGATGACTGTGAATAGACCTTTCAGAATGCAGAAGTGTCCTTTGTGATAAGCCTATAAGCCTAAAAGCATTTGCAGAGGTCTGTCTTTTTTTTTTTTTAACCTTTAACTTGTTTTGGTTTAACCATCCTGTAAAACAGGGATAATATTTTTGTGAAAAAAGCCTTAAGGTTTAGAGGCAAAGTGTTTTTAGTGGAGTATTGTAGCCAGGCAAGTGATAGCTTTTTTTAGGTATATGAACTGAATTTTGCAAAATCCCATGCTGTTTTATTTTACAATTTTAAAACTTTTTCAAAATAAATACAGTGCCATCTCTGGTTCAGTATGATATTGTTTAAGTTTATATACTCCATTCCATTCTTTAATCTGTTTCCTAATATGTTAGCTTGACAGTTCAAATATTAGAAGTGAATTCAAAATTAAATAGTTTGTATGATTAAAAGGGACTTACAGGTAATGGGGGTGGAGTGGGAGGAAAATGGGGGATGCAGACCAGGCACACTTATATTGAAAAGAAAAACAACCAAAACCAACCAACCAACCAAACAAAAAAACCCCAATTGAGAATCACCAGTGTTCCATTTGTGAGAAAGTTTATTTTACTTTCATTTATCTATTAAAGAATATTTCTTATTTTAACTTTCTTGTCCTGGCTTCATGGTATCTGGAACATTTATTATCAAGAGACCTGAGATAATTTGCTCACATGTTAATACCTATGCTTAGACACACTCACATTTCTGCAGTCTGGATTTGAATACCACCATAAATTTTTTCCAATTGCTGGCAGCATTTGTCTTGTCTATGCATGGTAGGGACAACTTTGCAAGTCTGTGATTATTCTCTGTTCCAACTTAACCATCTGTATGTTGTCCACAATGCAACACCATGTTATCAGTAAGTTGTTCTTACTGTAATTACCAACTTAAAAATTTCTTAAGATTTTTATTAGATGCTGAAGAAGATGGGGAAAACATTTAAAACTCTGATTACTAGGCCTTTCATTTAAAGATTACCTGGAATCCCTTTTCCCTTAGTTGTGTGATACAACGTATAAAGGAAACCTGTTTCAAAACCCTTCTACCCTCCTACCCCCCAATTAGTCTTAACTATATTAACTTTTCATCAAGGAGAAAATCGAAAAAAGGAGGGGGAGAAGCTAGTTTAGGGGATTGAGAGTCCCAGTTATTCTGTCAGAAAAATACAAATACATTCTTCTCCTTCCATTATGTCAAAGTTGTTGTGAAACTTGCAGGAGATTGGTGATAGGCAAAAGAAGAAAGGTGAAAAGATGAGGGGTAGGGAAACACATAATGTAAATTAAAAAAGAGATAAAAGAGAGAGCAGTCATGAAACCTTTACTGACTAGGGTTCATCTGAATGTAGAATATGTAGTGCAGTTTACTAGTCGTTCTCTTTAGAACAGTGGTCTAAGCCAGGCGAAGACAAAACAATTGCATGAAGGCATTGGGTGAGTGGAAGGCAATGTATTGGGGATGGTGGCAAGGTCCATTTCTTCAATCCTGCCCATCCAGTTACTTCTGTATAGCTATTTGCAGAGGTGGAAACTGTAGATCTTATTGATGGTAAGATTTGATACACATTTTGTTCTCCTAACACTGAAAACCTTTGAACATCCATTTTTCAGAGATCTCAGTTTCTTTCATACCACTGTTTCAGAATTTTGTGATCTTTTTGAAGCATTTTTTTTAATGTAATATATTGTTAGATTTTTGGATGAGTTCAAACATTAGTTTCTGAGAAAAGTAAGTAAATGTAACATGGATTTCACTACAGCTTTTACTGTGGCTGTCATCAGTCCTGTCTAACTTTAAATGCCTGTGCTGGGATGAAATTGTGTCTGTAAGGTACTTGTTTCTTTCTGTTGACTTATAAAGGGGATCTACACAACTAGCTCAGATGCAGTTACCCACGTTTTAAACATCTGAAGCTAGGTGAGGTGAGTCCACCTGTCTTTTCTGAGTTAAATGAGTTCAGCATAGACCCTTTTCACAAACTCATGGGCTTTGGAGATTTTATGCTTTACCGTCATTCTTACTGAGTCATCTTCCAATGCAGAATCTTTAAGCATTTGTCCAAAAAAAATTGAATGTTTTTATTATGAAGTATGATACACTTTATATGCTGTGCGGGTTTTTGGGGGGTTTTTTTGGTTTTTTTTTTTTGTTGATGGACTCTGCTAGATCTAGAGTTGTGATTATACAACGGATTAGATCTGGTTAATGAAACTACAGAAGGCAGGAAGATACCATGCTCCTTCAAAATTTTCAATCTTAGCTATGTTACAGTAAGTCTTAAAAGAGTCACCACACCCAAATGAAGAGGAAGCTTGTATTTGTCTTTTTAGAGTAAAGTGGAGAAAGCACAGGCAAAAATTGGATAATACACCATACTGTTTCCGTAGTATGAAATGCCTGTAAGTGACTTGGGGTCTAAATGTGACAGCACCATTAAACAGAATATGCAATAACTATACTTAAAATGTAATACATGGTTGATAAGTATGGGTTTTACACATGCTAATGGATTTCCAGCAGGTTGTCATAGTGATATCTGGGGGCAGATTTTCCTTGACTAGATTCCACTGAAGCCTTACCAATACCTCCTGTTCTCAAGCACCACCTAACCTCAGAGGCACTTAAAATCAGTCTGCATTCCAAGTTGGAGCACATTTAGATAGAGTTCCCTATGCATGCTCGGAAGTCTCCTGGTTTAGAAGGCTAAGTGCTTATTTTGATATGGGTAGGGAGGTGCTTGAACTCTGTTCAAGTCCCTGAAGGGCCTGTTTTTATTAGATCATGGCTAACTCACTCAAAACCGTTGAGTTCACTCCAGAACACTGTTAGAAGAGGAGGTAATGGCTAAATTTGCCTCTTTTGTAACCTGCTTTGAGCACTCGCCCAGGAAGTTCAAGACCTTGGCCCTTTCCCTCTCAGCCTCCCTAATTATTTAAACAGTTTTTGATGTTACCTGGAAGTTATGTCAATTTGCCCAGAATTATTGGCAACAAGTATTGATACACATACTGCATGAGTCAAGAAAATGCCACAAAAGAAGAAAAATAAACAAACATGAGGGATTTTTTTTGTGAAAGCTGATCATACAAATCCTCAAGAAAATAAAAATTCAATTCAAATATAACTTTTTTTAATCCATGTTAATTGCTTTTTTGCATTTCTTTTTCCATTATTAGAAACAAAACCCTACAAATGTGGATATTGGCAATAAAGTAGTTACCTATAAGTTTATAAACATAATTTTGAGAGTGAGCCTTTTGGGTCATTGATTCTTTTGTCATTGCATGTAACCTTTTCATAAATTAAACTCTGATCTCTATTATTCCTAGTGGAAGCTCTTCTAGTTGTCATGTTGGAGTTTTAATTTCTGTTCTAAGATTATTTTCTCCTGATTTATAGCAAGGAGTTCTGATGCAAGCATTAGTCCTCAAGTATCTGTTGTTTTGCCCTCTTATAATCTTAGTCAGACTTTATTTTCCTAGATTGAAGCTTATCTGACTTCTCATGGGATAGATTCCTTGTTCTCTTGAACAACCAAGTACCATTTCTTCTAATCTTAACCTTCCTCCAACACTGATAACTGGAATTCTGAACAATATTTAAGATAATTTCCTGATCTGTCTTGTATGATACCATCATTTTCACTAGATGTACCTTAGTGATTCCTGGAACTGTCTTTTGCATAGTTGGATCGTCTTTGCAGTTTAGTTATCCTGATATGTAATGTATCTATATCCTTTGCCTCAGTCCATTCCAAGTGTCTGGATGCAAAGAGATACCACCTTAAGTTTTCTAGCCCTGCTCTAAGTCCTGGATTTGTATGTACATTCTTATTTGGTTTTGTGATTATGCTACTGATGTAGGAATCACACTAATCCAGCATATCAGAGAGGCACATCACTCTGGAATTTCTGCTCCAAGTACTCAACATGAGATACAGCTCACCTAAATGTGGGTGTACACAGCATGGCTACTACAAAGGAGTTGCAAACATCTAAGATGTCATTACAGTAAGTGGAAACTTAGTAAGCATGATCAGTGGGGTTTGGAGAGCCATTCAGCTGACCAAATAAAGGTTGCTGCCTCAGGGCCGCAAAGGGTTCTCTTTATAGTTTTTTGACTGCAGTGACTAGGTTTCTACCAGTCACACTGGGGACGTAACTTACAGACAGATGCCTAAGCCTTTCTGAACTTAAATTTAAAAATCACAGAATGGTTGAGATTGGAAGGGACCTCTGGAGGTCATCTTGTCCAACCACCCCACTCAAGCAGGGCCACCTAGAGCCAGTTGCCCAGGTTCCTGTCCAGATGGCTTTTGAATATCTCCAAGGATGAGGACTCCACAGCCTCTCTGGACAACCTGTGTCAGCACTCTGTCAATCTCAGTAAAAAAAAAAAAAGGGTTTTCTGATGTTTAAATGGAACCTTCTGTGTTTCAGTTTGTGCTTATCACCTCTGGTTCTGTCAGTGGGCACCACTGAAAAAAGCCTGGCTCCATCTTCTTTGTGCCTTCTTAGAGGTCTTAAGCGTACACCACACAGGTAGCAATGAACTGTATCATCTAAGCAAACAATGGAGTCTTTAATCTGGAAGCTGTAAGTAGTAGTATGATGGTACAATAAAAGATAATGTCACATGAATGTCAAGGAATCTCTATAAACTTAACCCCTACAGCACTTTCATAAAGGAAGCATTTGAAACATTTTAGAATTGGATTTAGCAAAATTCAGTTGATGCGAAATACAAACCAATCTTATGTTAGTGAGATAAGAGTAGATTGGCTGTGAGTAGGTTTTATTTCTATTTTCCCGTCCCATCTTCCTTACCTACAACATTCTCCAGACTGAGATGTGATATGATTGCCTAAGCAATGATTCCTGAAACATGTTTTCAACCTATATTTTTATTTTTTTTAAATGTTAAGGTATTCAATGATGTTTCAATAGCATACAAAAATTGAATTGCTTAAAAAAGAAATCAAGTAGGTTTCAAAAATTATAATTTTATCTCTGGTGTATGATACTAACCAATGTAAACTTGTATTACTGAATTGTGGGAGAAAAAAATAATGTTTATGAAAAGTGCAAATACTTGTAAGTTGGTTCCTTGTTTTTATCATTCAACAGTTCATAAGAAAACTGTCCAGTCATTTTTTTCTGTATTAGCTAGTTATGAAAAAGCATAAAACAAATTACATGGGGTTTTCTGTAATTTTTGTGTTTGCCTAAGTCTTAACTCTTTTGTACATTTTATTTAGCAGCTACCAGATTTAATTGTTATGAAAGCATTGACTAATGTTACTTTTTTGTCTTTTAGAAATATGTAGGTTTTAATCACATTTCTTTTGCTAATTGATAGTCATATAGACTATCCCTCTATGTCCTATTAAACAGAAAGTGTTTGGTCAGTAAGAATGCCTTTTTAATACACTCTGGGTTTTAGGAAGAGAGTAGTATAAATCATGTTACAGTTCAAACAATAGGTTTACCTTTCACTTGCTTGCTACAGTTTTAATATTTTACCTATGTAATATAACTCATCTGTGAAATGATTAGACATGTTTAAGCATCACTTCTTTAAATTCTCTCTTATGCTATTAGTGCTTATTATTTTTCCATAATGTTTGCAGTTCCAGCAGTTTTTGTACTTGCTTGCCTTGGCCTTCCTACTCTACTTGCCACCCTACAAAATAAATCTTAATATATTCAAATTGATGCCGAGATGCCAGCAGTACAAATTATAATGTATGATTCATATTACATACTCTTAGAGCATTTATTGGTGCGCTAGTACATTCCTATGAAATGACAGTGTCAGATAAATTTATATATGTAAATGTACAATCACTGAAAAAGATTGTCTTGATCTTGCATGTGTGCACATTTCATATCGATTCAGTGATCTTTAAATACAGTTAGCAAGTAGTCATTTTCTGTTACTGCCACATTAGTGCTTAAATAGAAAATGAACCATTTTAAAACAGTCTTCTGAAATACTAAACAAAATTTGTTTGAAAATTAGAACCGTGATACATTTTCAAAAATAAAAATTGAATTTGTGTATCTGCGGGGGGAATATAATGAAGAAGGATCTCCTAAAATAAGAAAAAAAAAATTTAAAAGGTAACTGAAATGTGATTGTGCCAAATGAAAGAAGAATAGAAGTAGAAACGTGGAATGGGAATTGTACATGCCATTAGAGCAGTGGAAACTTGAGTTCATAGCAGAATAGTACCAGAGCACTTTGTGTTGTTACTTTTGTTGTAATTTAAAGTATAAAATCTGACAAAAATATTTGCAATAGCAATTGACTTTTCTTTATTAAATCCACAGAAATCCATAAATTAATATGCACGTCATAATTCTCCTTCTAGTGTATAGTTTAATTACTTTTCTCTCTGCAAAGTTTATGGTCCTATTTTCTGTCTTAATAAGAGTAACAAATGCTGCAGTATGCTGTTTATTTTATTAATCATACTGCATGCCATATTTGATCATGATCTGAGAGATGCGTTGAATTACTTTAAACACATGCTTTAGATTCCTATAGGTCCATAGTACAGTTGTTGAACATACCCTGCATTTCTAGAGAAGCAAAAAAAGATTGTTCGCATTCATACAAGAGCTTGCTTTCAAGCCAAGAATGACAGATGCTGGTACAGCTGAGAAATGTAGTGTTTTAGGAAAACACTCAAACAGTAGTTAACTTAGGTCAAAGTAGAAAAAAATGAATTTAAGATGCCTTCATCTAGACTGGAGTTAAAAGTACTTGAGGTGTGGATGTTGGTTTTACAAAGTGTCAAGGATTATGTTCCAGTTCAGTAAATCTGCAATATCTGAATGAAAGAAATAGTTCTGGTTTTTGCTTTTATTAATTTCAAATGTGCCTACTTTCTTGTATTCCTTGTTTTAAGTAAATATATTTGCAAGATTTTTTTTTTATTGTTTTTATTTTCATGTTGTAGAGGATGCGTTAAATGATAGCATACTAAGGGATGGTGAAAAGGGGAGTTGTCTGTACCTAATCCAAATTTTTTGTGGCCTGGATTTGACTTTACTGTGCCAAAGCAACATATTTGTCCTATTTTAATGCTGACGTGATCAGCTAGAGTGTTTAAATTCATTCCATGTGCTATGGTGAATAATTCACATGAGTGATTGTCATTTTTAGCAAGAATATAAGATAGTAAATTGAAATTTGAAAAGTAAAGTCTTATTAAGACTGAAGTACTGAATTGTATAGCATCGTGTATAATAATGCTATGGTTAGCATTAATACACAGTATTGTAGGAACACAAGAGAGGTAGTGGCACAGACTCAACAGTGTAGCATTTAATGTACCAAAAATCCCAGCACACACTATTGCACTTAAGTGGTGATAATTTTGGTTCCTAAAATACTAAAAATGTGTATGCCTTTACCTAAATAAGAAAAATAGTTGTTCTGAATTTAGAAAAATAAAAAAGTCCCTTAAAGATGGCATAGAAGTAATAACTTGTCAAATCTGTCAGTCATTAATTTTACAAACCCTCAAGTAATTCTTTATAGTCCAGCAAGGAAATTTGTGAAAGGTATTTCTTGTCACTACAAAAAAAAAAAATCAAAGCATCTATAGCGAGTGAAAAAGGTACGATTCTGTAGTTGTAGCAAGCTTTATTCTTTGATTAATTTGTAATGTTGTGTGTGGTGGTAAGTGACAAATAATCAGTAATTAATTTGTCTCTAAAAAGGTATTATATTTTATATAAACAAGCAAGTTATGTTGATTTGGAACAGGATTCATAAAGAACAATCGCTTCTATTTTGAGGATGCAATTTTAAAATGGAATAAAATGCTAAATATTCTGTATCTTACCAGTGTTGGTGTTACAGGCAGAGTTGAATTAGCTTTGTTTTTTATTACTCTGAACGGGTGAATTTCCCTTGAAAGTTTAAAGAAAATTGTTGAAACAGTTTAATCCATGGGCCACTTCAAAATTATATCCGTTTAGAATTTGGCATGTATCTAAAATACTGTTTCTGTCAAAGCAGATATTCTTTACTCTTACCAGCGTATTTTAATTCAAATAAGCATTAATTCAGGAAAGTCCCATGTTTTATGTGTGTCAAACAAGCTATTCTCTGTGGTTACTTTTGGCTATGTACGTATATACAGTTCACTGTGGTTTTGAAGGCATCTGATCTAACTTTATACTAGTCCACTCATATGCTGTTACTAGTTTCAGCACAAAGTGAAGTCAAGTCTAATTTACTGTTCTGTTTAGCTTATGTATTGACTGGAGTCTCGGAAAATGTTACTCATTATTGAAAGCCCAGACCTCTTCTTGAAAACCTGCTGTGGCCAAAAGAATTGTAAATCTTAGCAGCATTCATCCAGAAGTAACAAGTTTTTAATGAAATACCAGTTCCCTTAGGTATTTGTCTCCACATATGTGCATTCATACACTCAAGTCTAAGGACAGTTTCCTTTGTTCTCAGTATTCATGCATGTCACCTATAATCATCAGGCCTGCATTCTCACACTTAGTCCCTTTCAATGTGAAGCTGAGGATAACAGAGCATGAGGTCCAGAATTATACTGTGATTTCTGCTTTTTTGTCACTTCTCCAGAGGTGTCACCTCCACCAGTAGCTTTCTCATAGAAGGTAACTTTCTCAAATTTGACACTCACGTTTTTTGCTGACTCTGCTTTAAAGAGGGAAAATGGACATTTTGTGCAAGGTCCAAAACATTGATAAAAAAAGCTGTTATTAAAGATTTCAGGAGGAATCTCTTTTTGAAAGAGTCTGTGAGCTCCTTGACAAAGGCAGGAAACCTGGATGGAGATCCTGTTTTGAGTAAAAGTGGTTTTGATCTTTACTTCCTAAGATCTGTGCTGCCATGACAGAGACCTTTTGCCTCATCTAAGGACCGCATTCCAGTAATCTGCTGATGTAAGGCTTAAGCTTTGCTCTGGAGGACAGTTTATGCTTCCATATAGCTGGAACTTAAGAATAGGAAAAAATATTCACACAGTCCTCCACCTGTAAGTTCAGTATCGTTATATGAATAATGATGGGGTGTCACTATTTTAATATAATTTACTAACAAAGTCAAAATGAGACCTCCTCACTTAGGAATAACTGATCAAATGGAATTGATTCATCAACTGATGGGAGTGTTGAACACATTACTAAAAAGGATTGCTTGTTCCTAGTGAAAAGATAATTAAAGTGAGGAGTGATGATTTAAGAGCTATTTTCAAAGAACTTGGAGATAACACAAGATTGATCATCTTATCTTAGACACCAACAAGGAAGTAAGCGTAAATCTTTCTCTTCAAATTTGGATGAATCGGGAACGAATTTGAGAAGGGGTTTGGTTTTGGTTTTGTTTTTTCTGGATTTTTTTGTTTGTTTGTTTTTTATTTCCTAGCTAGGAAAGCTGCTGAGTGTTTTTCCTGTATTGCTTTTGCTGACCAGAATCATCTGCACAGTAAATCCCCAATAACCTGTAACAGAGGGGATTCTGCTAATGGAAATATAATTAATAAAGTTCTTATTATAAGACTTTCTACATAGAAGTTGAGGAGACTGCTGGTATTCTTGAAAATTTTGCTTTGAAATTGGGTCAGATTTGTCATATGAGCCTCAGACCCTTCCCCTATCAGGAGGACTGCTAGATTGTCAGAAGTAGAGTTTTCCTACTCGTCACAGGCATTGGGTAGCCTGATAGGAGAAAGTATTTGTTAAGGTGTGTGTGGCAGGGTCAGTCAGATTCTTGACTTATTTTATGGCTAGGTCACTGATCTTTCTTGAGGTAATGTGACTAGTGCTTCATTACATACTGTAGTTTGAAATGTTTGGCCCTTTAACTCTGTTAGGCAACAACAATAATTCCTTTCCCTCTTATTTTTCAGCAGTGGTGTTCTACACTGCTTGTATAGCTGACATGCTTTCATTTGATGGTAATAGACTCAAATATTTTAGATACTTTGTGTGTGGCAAAGTGAACCTAGGGAACCCTGATGTCTCAGAGCTTTCCCACTGGATGAAAAAGCTCTAAAATTTGTAATCATAATCTAGTAGAGCCTGTGTCATAGTGATGGTTCCCAGCACAAGTTCACCCCTGAGATTTGCACGGCTGTGTTTTAACTCCTGAAACCCTTAGGCTTTATGTTGCTTTCAGGATGATAATTCTGCAGTTCTTATTGAAGATTCCCTACCCATACTCATGGTGTTTGTGTGGGGAATACAGCTTGGAGTCACTAACATTGTGGATGTCCTGAAGCAGAAATCAAATTTACCTGTAGCTGTTCTTTAAGGTGTGTTTTCTGTATGCATGTTCACAGCGCACCCTTTTTATTGCTTGCCTTTGAATGTCCATTTATGGTTACCAGGAATTTTGAGATTGGGAAGAAGTGAAAATGTGGGCCAAACTCCACCCAGTTTATGTAACAGTAAGTATTACAAATGTGCCCCATTAGTATTGCTGAGACAAGCATGCTTCAGTGTCATGTACCTATAAACGCTGCATCTTCAAGAACAGCTGACAGTAAGATTTTCTTGTTTTCTCAGACTGACTCCATTTTGAATTAAGGCAAGTTGAACTATTAGCCTATTAAGTGGTTTTAGATTAAACTTAGAGTCTGGTTCCAACCTGGTTCAGACTTTTAACAGTGGGAGAATGGAATGTTGAGAATAGAGCTCAGAGTGGAATAGAGTTTAAAATACTGTGGAAAAACATTAAACACCTCCATCTACTTAAACCTTCTTGTAATAAAGAAGGCAAAAGACTTACACATTGCACAAAATAAGGTTAACTGAAGTACAGTAGTAACTAGACTGTTTTTCAGTCATGACCTAAGTATTCACACAAAACTGGTAACTATTATGGTCAGACTGAAGTGCAACAGTTCATTCTTCAAATTTTAAAGGGAAATTAACTTTTCCTATCTGTAAGTCCCCAGTCAATGGAAGTCTTTCTTGTAAACCGTAAGAATACAAAAGGTTAAAGCTGTGGTTTAACATACTATTCAGTGAACGGGTTCCCTAACTTTTATCAAAGGAGTTAATGTTAACAATATGACTATGTTAGAGAGAACTTCCCAGCTGCTGTTCAGTGAGTACAAGAATTGCATCTTCAGTAGCTTCATTAGATGCATGATAGATGCAGCTGTATTCTAGGGCTCCTAGCAGAAAGAATGGATGATGGCAGGGATTAAATGATACAAGCATTGAACACAGAGTAGTAGGAGCTTTCTCTTTTTATTTCACAATAAAAAGATGTCTACTTTGATATGCTATGATCTCAATGTTAAAAGGTATAGTCTCCAGGTACTCGGTTGGGGCAGGGAATATTTGGAGATTGGGAGTGTCTTGTCTACAAGCCCTATTAGGGTAAAAGACCCAAAAGAACAAACACTTGCTTTCAAGTCCACTACAAGAAGAAGGAAAATTATATTTCTCAGACGTAGTTATTGCAGGGATTGTGATAGTTCAGCTGAAGAAAGAATTGTTTAAATGGTAAGAGAGAATGGAGAAAAGGGGAGGAAAATACGAAAATTAAGACAAAGATATGTATGAAGGGAGAAGAAAGCTGGACATAATTAGAGGAAGCAGAGAAACAGAGAACTTGGTTAGTCTAAGAATTATATGCGCTGACATAAATAAAAGTATTTTTTGGTGTGGTTTCTCAGGAGCCAGGTGATAGTTACATCACTTCTAAGACTCTTCTTAGAAGGTATGTTTGAATTTTTTATTGCAAAGCCCGTCAATATCCCCATAATTCATGAATTCTGGCTTCCTTCTTTTCAAACCTGGATTTTGTTTTCTCTTTTTTAACTGCTTTACACAATACTACTCTTCTCAGATTAACAACTTTAGTAGTAAGAAAAAGAAGAGCTGTGTAAAGACAAAGTTGTGTCTATCTATAAAAATTATGTTAAACTTGTCAGATGACTGATAAAATATAGAAGAGTATGTTCTGAAAGCAAATATGCTCAAGAGTGGAGACAGCTTGGAGTTAGCTGATGATATTTCAAAATAGTTACTGCATTTTTAAAGTATTTTCATTTTTCACATGCCTCAGCAGGTAATACAGGATAATTTGATAACTGAAGAATTTATTGGAGTAGCCTGCTTTATAGAAAACATAAATTCATTGGACTTTTTCCTGCTTAGAAATGAAGAGAAATGAGATTTTCATTAGTGTCATAAACAGCTTACTGATGTATCTGTTCAGGATTCATTTATTACTCTGCTTGAAGCTTTTAAGAGTGTGTGGAACATGGCCTGTAGCTCCTTCCTTTTGTTTTGAGCTGTAAGAGTATCTTCCATGTTCTCTTATGCTACTGAAGCTGTTGTCTAAGTGTGTTTATTGTTCTTACAATATCTTCAAAAGATTCTCTGATTGATCTGAAGGACTTGTACGGTTCAGCAAAATAATTTTTAGGAGCAATGAATGATTCGTTTCTGGATAATGAGACACACACAGATATTTACATCTTAAGACTTGTAACAAACCAGTTATTATATAACATTATTTGATAGTTGTCTCTAAAGTCGAAATGCAGTTGATGAGCTTGTTTTTTAAGTCATATGAATGAAGGGAGATCTTCATGCTGTGTCCTTTGTTTGCCTGTTAATGGTAACGTTAATGTGGTTCCAGTTGCTATCACTGCATAGGAAAGGATATTTCACATATCTTAGTCTTGAAAGAAGACAGATCCAGTAATGCTACCCTTTGCTAGCTGTTGCCATTATTGTGTCTTTCTGTCCTGTCCTTTGCTTTTCTAACAAAAACTTCTCTGAGCTAACCAGTTGCACTGAAGCGTGCCTGATGGCCTACAGGCGGCTTAATGGAAGTTCCTTTAAGTTCTGACAGACAGATGAAAATCCATGAATTTTTCCAGTATCATACTTAGTTTAAAACAACTGCTGGAAGTACAGTTCTTGTAGTCTTTGGTACATGACTTTTAATATCTTAATAGCTTCTATGTAACATTCAAATGCTAATAAGTGAATGCAAATTATCTTGTGACTACACATTGTCCTTCTTATCTTTGAAGGGAACTAATGTTATTTTGTAAACAGCAAGTTCAGTCTTAGCCAGCAGTGTACCCTGACAGCATCCTGGGCTGTATTAGCAGGGGAATAATCAAGAAATCAAGGGATGTCCAGTTCTGGGACATCAATACAAGTAACATAATGATAAACTGGACTGAATCTAGTGGAGAGCCACCAGAATGGTCAGGGCCGGAGCACTTGCCTCATGAGGAGAGGCTGAGGAGGGGGGTTGTTTAGTCTAGCCACTGGGGCACCAAACAGCAGCACCCCCAGTGCCTACGAGGAGGTCACCAGGAAGATGGAGACAGGCCCTTCAAAGTAGGGCATGACAGGAGGACAAGAGAAGAACATCAGTTGAAACAGGAGATTCTGACTCAGTATAAGGAAGAACTTTTTCACTGCAGCCAAATGTTACTGTAGGCAGTCTCTATCCTTGGGAGTTGTCAAGACCCAAGTGGCTGAAGCCTTGAGCTGGTCTGATTTCATAGCTGACCTTGCCCCGAGCAGGATGCTGGAGTAGAAACCCCCTGAAATCCCTGCCAACCTGAATTATTTAATAATTCTGTTTTGTATTTGCGTTGTTGAAATCATGGTTTTAAGGGGTAATTTTACTGGGGAATAAATGGAAGATTACGCAGCGATATGTTGGCCTCTCGTATTTAAATTCTTATTTCTTAAGTCACTGCAAACACCAAGACCCTCCATGACATGAATTCTTAGGGGAGAAGTTGCTTTGCTCTCCATCATTGCTGCCAGTAGTACTTTTAGGAACACAACCTTGACAGGTAACAAGGTATGTTTGTACTTTGAACTCTGCTTATCAGGAAATCAAACCTGTTATGTGTGATATCAAGGACATACCAGTCATTTGCTAAATTACGGCAGTTTGAACCCTAACCTTCTGACCTACAATGCCAGACTTTCAGTGGGAAAGATGGAGGGGGGGAGAGCAGTCTTTCTGCTGTCACAGTAGTCACATATCTCTCTTCTTTTTTAGATGTCAGAGGAGCTTTGTCTGATGGTCTCTCAGTTAGCCCTCTCTCAAAAGATACTCTCTCATATCCTTTTCTTACTTTTTCCTTGCTGATCATCCAAAAAGTTCCTTTTTTCATCACTGTATAGAATAGAATTTTAGTTTCGATATTATTAATTACATACAAGTTTGTGGAATTAAGAACTTAAAAATCTGTATGTTCGTTTCTGACTGTTTTAAGGAGAGATACAGCATTCCAAACATTTTTATCCTGTTTGTAGCTGTCTGTGGGTTTAGTGCTTTTCAGATTTTTATTTGGTAAAGGAGAGAGACATTTCAGTATTGCTGTTCTGTCAATCATCTGACATTGACTTTTTCCCTTTTTGCATTAATGGACTTAAAAATCATACAGTAATCACCTTTTATTAAGTCCATATTTACATCTAAATGCTTCTTAATGAATTTTCTATTGAATCAGAGGAACAGCAGCATATACAACAATAGGCAATAAATGCTACTGTGGAAGGTAGAGGATAAAATTGCTGATACATATTTAAGTTTCTTTTCTTCTTTAACTGTGGAATTTATGTTTCCAATGTCTAAAATGTGAGTTGAATTTCATGATTCAGACTTATCTTTGTTATGCTTTCAGGCTCTGAGTTTACTGCAAAAGTTTTATCAAAGTTATGTGAGATGGCTAATTGCTGTTTGCTCTTTAGTAGTTTGTGTATAGGACTGCAACATATCTGTATACCTATTGCATGACCCATAATATTCTGTAAAAATACCTTTGCAATCCGATTTTAATTTTCTTGGTTTTAATTTTAATCAATAGTTTATGTAACCTAGTTTGTAGAAAGAGTAGCGAAAGGAAAGGCTTGGAGAGAAAAGTACATGCAATTTACAGATTGTTGTGTTCACAATGTAAGTCGTAAACAAATAGGAAAGGTAACAAACTTGTCAGCATGAACGTCCAGAGAGTCTATTTCCTTGAATCACCTTCCCCTTGTTGGTTTATAGTTTAGATTTGACCAATATGCATATATCAGAAGTTTTCAGTAGCTTCTTTTCAGCATCTACAGAGGTTTAACGTTTGTGACTTGAGGTATTTGGAAAAAAAATCAGTCCAAACATCTACTAGCTTTAGCAAGGAAGGTTTTATTATGTCTTTCAGAGCTTGGGGTTTGTGTGTACATGCATATGAATATTTGGATGCAGTAGTATTTTTTGACAGTGGCAGCACTGGTATGGATTGATTAATTAAAGAAAAAGAAAGAAGTCTGTTCTCTGGAGAGGATCTACAGCATATTGGGAATACTGACAGATTGTTTACCTCACGAATTTAATGTAAATTTGGTAGTTGTAGTTATGTCAGGTGTCTTTAATTATCAGTCTTACATTTGTTTCAGCTACTGTCTTGAAAAATTACTGCTCTAGAACATTTAATCAAAGGAATGTATGCAAAGATGCTAAGGGCCAGTTGTGAGCTAAGGTCAGTAATGCTGCATCAAAGTGTATTTGAGCCATGTAAAGTAAAACCACATGCACGTATCGGTACTCTGAAAACTCCTTGAGTACTGAATTAGCCTAGCAAGTAATAATCACTCTATCCAGAATCATAAGAAAGACCTGAAAATATTTATATTGATTTAACTTGAATATCTGATGAAAAATAACCTGTGTTACTAGTGGGAGTGAGACTTTTAAAAGATACATTTTTGTATGTTTTATCCAAAAGGAAAAACCAATTCAAGCAACGGTTTCAGACTCTTTGTGTAACTGTTGACTCCAATTTCTTAGTTTGCTTGAGCAATGTTTGCACTACAATAATAAAGTTGTAATGAACAGTTTCTGTAGCTTCTGATATCTCCCCAAGTCTGTTCATGTATGTTTAATCTGCTACCACAGCAGTTTATTTCAATTATCCAGAAACACACATACTACTATTATTAAAGAATATTTTCAGGAAGTAATAATATTTCTGAAAAAGCTAACATTTGGTTTAAACAGGTGAGTTGTTGAATCATTATTGAAATTGTATGTTAGCTTAAAAAAATTATGAACAGCAGAAAAAAATTATCAAGCCAGACAATTCTAAGTGTATGTTACAAATTTGAAATTTAATATAGAGTAATATTAAATGTTGATGCTTTTCTTTTTTTAGTGTTTTATAGCAAGGAAGTTGCTGGCATTTTCTTCATTCAGGTCTGTTATATATTTCTTATATCAAAATCTCTCACAGTTACAATTCAGATTAATTATTTTCTATACCAATGGATATACATTATTGGGGGATAAATTTCTCACTTTTCTTTGTCTTTTTGTTGATTTAGTACAAAATTCAGCTTTGTTAACATGGCATTTTTTGCAAGGACTGAAGTAAACCATGAAATAAAAATATTGATTTAATAAAGTTAATAGCTTGGGATGCCATGGGAAATCAAATAGAGAATAGTGTGCACAGAAAATATGACTGAAGACATAATGGGGTTTTAATAAATATACTTTGGGGGTTTTGCTCTTGGATTAAAATATGTACAGTAGACAAAACCATATGGCAGAGCAGGGATCCTTTTCAATCTGTCACTTCAAAGTGAATTTAAAAAAAAAAAAAAAAGAAATATTTGTCTGTTTGAGCAAAGATGTTTTTTAGGCAATGAGAAATCTAATCATGCTTATTCTGCTGCTTGTCCAGATGTGCGTTCCACCTCAGTTCAGCATGTTTCTCATACTTTCAAGATTGGAGACTTTTGCCATTTCATGTGCTAGTGCACACAGATGCAAAAGATAGCTTTGTGCAATGTGTCAGGGCTGTGCCAGAAACAATAGAACTGTTTAGCTTCTTCTGACTGCTTTTGGCTTGAGGTAGGACTGCTGGTGTCTGCATCCTTTAGCTTGGCTATGTTTCCCTTTTAGATTGCTGCCTTGTACTTAGGAGAATTCTGTGAAGCTATTTCCTTTGGTATCTCTTCACTAGGCTTCAGAGAACTCATTTAATAGCCTTCCTGTTTGAAAAAGAGGAATCTTTTATCTTTCTTTGGGGTTATTTTTAAGTTTTCATCAAGGGATCTTGTGAGGTGATAATTTCCAATTTTGGATTCACAAACTAGATATCTCCATGCCTACATTCCCTGAAATACCTCATTTGGTAGGTATTCTCTGACCAACCACGAATACTGATGATTTCTGTGTTTCATGTTTGTACAGTTTTTCATAGATTTAGAATTCATCATCCCCATAAACATAAAGAGAACACAGGGGTATATACATCTTGACTAAGAAGTATAGGCAAAGAGAAAAGCAACGACCGTTAAACTCCTAAAAATTACTGGGGTGACTGTTCTCCTACTTATGTATCTAAAAACCAGATTTTGGGGAGGAAACAGTGGAATTATATTCCATTATTATATGCTTATTGGTTTCTTCATGTCCTTTCTTTTTGTTAAGGGTGATGTTAATATCTCTATACCAATAAAGTTCAGTTAGGTTATTTGGACAGATTTTGTGTTTATTTCATTGAATCAAATAGCAAGAGTTAACTCAATCAAGATGCTGATTACTTAAACCAAGTAATAACAGTCTAGGCAAGTGACTGAGCAAACTAAGCACGCATCAGCAGCACTGAATTAACACAGAGTAGCAACCACATCCTGTTTCATTTTTTTAAAAAAGCATGACAGAAGTTGCTCATCTTTTTCACAGTAGCCCAAAAATAAGCGTGCACTTTCAGGAAGTGGAAGACTGGATTCAATGTCCATCAGAGCTCCAGGATTGAGAGAAAACTCCCTAGGCAAGGTTTATTATGAAATGACTGTGACCGAAAAATAACTCCCAAGCACAGGCTGCGCTAGGCTAGGCTGAGGCAGTCTCTACCATTACTGTTGAAGCTGTGCCTCAGTGCGGGAGCAAATCTTAAGTTTCACACAGTCGGAGTCAAATAAAAGGAAGCACAATTGCATAGTCCAGTGACAAGGAAACAAAGATGTATTTCAGTCCCTACCAGTCAGCATGATTTAGCAGATATATCTAAAGCAGACTCATCTTTTGTAATGCTCATTCTTCCAGTTCTTAAGAGATGGAACACTCATCATGCTAATTAGGTCACTCTAGCTGTCCTAGTGGAATAAACACGAAGATAAGCAGATACCTTTGTAGTAATTCATCAAGATGTGCCTTCTGTATGTATATTCTGCAACCCCACCTTTAACTTTGCTCTTTACCAGTTGTGTCACAGGTTAGTGAGTAGATCTCTGCAGTAGCTAACCTGTTTCTGTCTCTGGCGTAAGGCACAAGAATACATGGGAAGTATGCATGTTCCCATCCGGCACTGCAGGGAAAAGTGTCCAATCTAGTGTACTCTGGGCATTAGCCTAGTTAGGGGAGAAGGAATACTTGGATTCCACATACCGAAGAACTCCACCTATTGCATAGGCAATTTTGCATTCAGGTGTCCTAAAACTACAGGTAGTGTAAAACAGCTGTTTTATCTTGCTGAATCTGGATGTATGGAACCAGCACTTCCTACAAACTGCAAAATAGTATGTGGAAGCCTTGCCTCCAATGAAGTTGTTTTGACAGAATGAGGATCAGAGACCAATACATAACAAATGCTTAGAATGCTGCAAAACACAGAAATCTGCTTTGAAGCAAGCAGCTTTAAACAAAGCTTCTAAGCTTTCTCTCTCAAACAGATTTTACTAAACCACATGCAAAAGTACTGTATGTTTAATTACTTGATACGAAGCGAATGTAACATCTGGCAAGAACTTGCACGTTAAATCATGTTTACCCTTTAGCATTTAAGCTATGTGTTTCAGGATTTTTTTAAAAACAACCTAAAATGGGACTACTGTGCTGAAAAAATTCTCATTGTGTTATTTGGGGAAAACAAATTTTAAGTGAAAACTATTTCAGCAAACAAATTTTTCATTGTTTAAGCAACTTGTAGATGGCACGCTTCATCTTCTGTTTAATCATTATACTCAGCTTTTTTTTTGCTTTTGTTGGAGATATTTAAACTTGTTGTTACTCAGTGCATTTTTCTTTTAGTCCAGATTAGAAGTTAACATATTTGATAGACATTAATGAAGCAATAAATGGTAAAAAAGACTGAAGGTGCCTTTAAAGTTAGTGTTACATTTTCCATAAAATTTGTGTTTTAATGAAGAATGAAAATTTTCTTACTGATTTTATAGTAAATATTAAAACAGACTTCCAGTTTGTTAAACCAGCCAGATACATGATGCATCAGACTTACATTCAGTGCTTCAGAAGTTGAGCAATGAAAGCATTTGAAACTAAGGATCAGAGTTCCTACATTTTCAGTTACTTAATGGGTAGAGCATGAATTCATGGGAAAATTTTGATTACTCAGAAACAAACCAACCAGTTTTTAGTACCAAGGATCAGAAAGAGAACCAGTGAAAACAAGATCCTTCGAGTGCCTGTGTTTGACTTGGAGTCTCCTAGTTTGCCACATGTATGTGTGGTCTGTAACATGACTGAATTTAATTCAGGACTATCTAGACTGCTGTAATCCCTCCTGTGTGACTCCAAGTGGCACAATGAAAAGTAAGGAGAACACTGTTCTGTGTTTTTATACGTAGCTTTGGGCTCTTTGGAAGTGAGGAAGCCTTAACAGCCAGACTCAGTTGCAAACGGTGAGGAAGTTAAACTGGGATTTGAAGCTCGTGGTGATAGAAGTATGGGTAGGGTTTGATGAAGGATGCTGAACTGTGAGGGTGATGCAGGAATAGAGAGAAAGAAAAACAGCAGTTGGAGGGTAGGGGTATAAGATAAGAATGGAAACTGAGTAGGCTAGGAACACAGGTGAGAAGAAAAACAGATGCCCTGAGCAGAAAGAATGAAAATAGAATTGGAAATCAGGAGAAATCTGGGCTGGCGCTGGGACAGAGAGGGAGGAGGGCAGGAACATCAGAGGACATGTTGGGGCTGGTAGTGGGAGATCTGCAATAGGACAGGTTAGGGAGGAAATGTCAGTAACATATAGGTTTATCTGCAAACTTGGCACTGAACCAAAGAACAGACATTTGTACAAATAGAGTATACTGTAATTACGCTAAAGATCTTAGATCTAGAACTGACCCATCTGTGGAGTCAGGATGATTTCACAACTTACAGGTTTTTTTCCATTTTAAAACTTGAAAATAGCATCTAAAATATATCCTAAAGAGCCTTAGGTTGGTATTATCAAGTTTGCAAAATTAGAAAGGGTTGGTGTTCTGTTCTGTAGAATCTAGGTAGGTCTTCCTTTGGAAGATTCATTATTTCACAGTATTTACTTGCTTGGCATTCTTTCCTATTAACAAGCATAATAGTAGGATTTGCTACTTCTTGAATGCTTAATTTTACAAATTTATTGTCTTATAATGTACTTCATTATGGATGTCATATATTTGGACTTCTGTAAAGCCTTTGATGTTGTCCCCCACAAACTCCTCCTCTTTAAGTTGGAGAGCTATGGATTTGATGGATGGATAAGGAATTGGCTGGATGGTCTCATCCAGAGGGTAGTGGTCAACAGCTCGATGTCCAGGTGGAGACCACCGATAAGAGGTGTCCCTCAGGGGTCCGTACTGGGACAGGTGCTGTTTAATATCTTCATCAATGACATTGTGTGATTGAGTGAACCATCATCAAGTTTGCAGATGACACCAAGCTGAGTGGTGCAGTTGAGACACCTGAGGGATGGGATGCCATCCAGGGGGACCTGGACATGCTTGAGAAGTGGGACCATGTGAACCTCATGAGGTTATGGTCAGGGCAACCCCGGGTATCAGTATGGGCTGGGGGATGAAGGGATTGAGAGCAGCCCTGAGGAGAAGGACTTGGGGATACTGGTGGGTGAAAAGCTGGACATGAGCCAGCAATGTGCACTTGCAGCCCAGAATGCCAACTATCTCCTGGGCTGCATCAAAAGCAGCATGGCCAGCAGGATGAGGGAGGTGATTCTGCCCCTCTACTCTGCTGTAGTGAGACCCCACCAGACTACTGCATCCCAGCTCTGGAGCCCTCAGCACAAGAAGGACATGGACCTGTTGAAGTGGGTCCAGAGGAGGGCCACAAAAAATGATCCAAGGGCTGGAGCACCTCTCCTATGGGGATAGGCTGGGAGAGCTGGGGTTGCTCAGCCGGGAGAAGAGAAGGCTGCAAGGGAGTCCTTATTGCAGCCTTTCAGTACTTAAAGGGAACCTGTAGGAAAGATGGGGACAATCTTTGTAGCAGGGCCTGTTGCGACAGGACAAGGGGTAATGGTTTTAAACTAAAGGAGGGGAGATTTAGACTGGATATAACGAAGAAATTCTTTACAATGTGGGTGGTGAAACACTGGAACGGGTTGCCCAGAGAGGTGGTAGATGCCCCATCCCTGGAAACATTCAAGGTCAGGTTGGACAGGATTGTGAACTAGTTGAAGATGTTCTTGGATTAGATGGTCCCTTCCAACCCAAACTATTCTCAATTTTATGATTCATTGTTCAGTTATTGAGGAGTACTGCTGTACATCTCAGTTTTTGTCAGTGGGACAGACAATGGTAAAAAAGTCTATTTCTGTTAGGTTAAAAGAGATTAGAGTTTCTGTCTCAGGACTTGTGGAATGCTTACAAGAAGTTGGAAATGTTAAGTGAATCTCACATTACACGCTTATAAGACAGAAATCTTTGAATATCAAAGATAATGGCTGCACTGGATGTGTCTTGTAGTTCCTCCATTCAAAAAACAGTTGGCTGCTATACTTTCTTCAGTATACAGACTACATGATTTTACCATAATCATTCAGTTTACTCTCATTGTATATAGATTTTGAAAAGTTACTAAATCCTTATCTACCATTTGCAAAACCAGACTCCTCTGATAGAAAAATCTTAAACCCATTCCTACAAAACAGAGTTTAAGTCCCTCTCTGAATAGTCTCTCCTCCTACTTCACTGTAGAAATAACCTTTTTGATAACCATTGTGTCGCTCTGCTTTAGCAAACTTCAGGCATTATTGATTGGTCATCCTAATGGCACAGAGACATAATGAAGTTGAGACCTTATTCCAGATGATTCTTATATGTTTGGGGTTTTTTCCCCATTTTTTTCATTAGCTCAATCTGTAAGTTCCTTGTCATTCCCAACCCTCATTCTTCTGTGAGACAAAAACTCCTACTCTTTCACTGTATTGAGTTTGCTAAAATGTCTTCATTGAGAAAAATTCTGTATACCCGCATTGTACTATTTTTTCCATAATAGTAGTTTTAAAGCATAGGGTGGGTTTGTTTTCTTTTGTTTTCCCTCAGAGACCATCTAGGCTGATGAAGGAATGTATTTTGACATTGTGTTACATGTCTGTGTACACACATGCACACACACTTCCTGTGAAATAGTAGCCAAGAAACCAGAGATACTATCTGGCCCAGTAAAAGCAGATACAACAGAGAAAAACTGAATGGTGCTACAGTGAGGGAGTTATTTGTGAGCTCAACAGTGTCGTAAGGTCAAAAGAAAACTGACTCCTCATAACCTTACCAGTACAAAACAGATGGTGCACATTCCAAAATGCAAAGTACAAAATATTTTTTGGAAGTTACTGTTCATAAATGGGTTGATAAGCATGCTCTGGAAGCTCCCAGCTGATTGAGTAGACTTACAAAATCATCAGAGAACTATAGACTTCTCTGGGAGGTATAGAAAGTAAGTACAGAGAAGTATACATAGCCTGTGTTTATATGTGTTTCCAGTGTGTAGGCTCGGTACAGAACAGATCATTGAACCTCAAACTAACTTAAGGTCTGAAGCAGTCTACAGGAAGGCATTTATTTTGTGTAAAGGCAGAAGATATTAATTTGATGTTGAAAGTCAATAAATATGTCTTGCGATTTGTAGGTAAATATCATTTATGTGTTGCATTGCACATCAGTTGGCTGGGTGACACATATCTTTGTGAAGACTTACTCATTTTGGAACAAAACAGTCTTCCCAGGATTGTAAACAATGTGTACAGAAGAACAGATTTGGTGTCATGCCTGCAGCCAATCATGTACAAAGTGTGGAGGATGTAAGAGTGCTGAAACTGGTTTTGTGTGGTAAAATGAAAATAGGGACATACAGTCAGGGAGCAGTGATGAAATACTTGAAGTATCAGCACTTGAAAAGCATCCTCAAGCAAATTTGCCAGCAGTAGTCGATAACCAGATAGATAATTGGCATTTAGCAGTTTGAGTGAGGTAGCTCTGTTTGAGAACAAATGTCATACTATTAAAAAAGAAAATTGTTTTAAAAAGAGTGACCTTTTCACGAGCTCAGTAGGCAGAATTTCCAACCTCTGCGCATGCAGCCTGTGTGGCAACAATCTCATTCATGCATTGGGCTGTTTACTCATACACAGATGTCTACAGAGTGATTATAAAGGGCATCATAATGACACCTGTTTGTTCTGTTCAGGTTAATGCTAGTGAAAATTGCTTCCTCTTTGTGCCTTAGAAACATTCCTACATCTGAAATCCTCGGGGAAAATATTTGAAGTAATCCTCTTGTTTTCGTTAAATGCTCTCAATCCCACCTAAAGATCAGGTGCTAAATAGGGTGGAATTGTGTTGCAACTGCTATTTGACAAATGACAGGTAACATAACAGCCATGCTGGGTTAGAATAAAGGTTTATCTGGCATTCTAACAATTTGTGGTTAAGTGATGTCTGTGTGAGAAGTGCGTTTAATAGTTGTCAAAGGATTTCTCTGCTGAGGATCCTCTTGAGTAAGTGTTAATTCTTAGCATCCACAACATCTTATGGCAAGGAATTTCACAGCTTTCATGTGTGAAGAATGACTTCTATTTGTTTTCATTCTGCATCTGCTAGCTTTATTAGGTGCCTTCTCATTCATCCGTTGGAAAATACAGTGAATAATTGATTCCTATTCTCTTTCTTTGCGCCACTCATGATGTTACAGGCCTCTCTTATTTCTCCATTTTCCTTACACCATCTCTTCCAAGCTGTAAAGTCCTAACTTGCTTAAGTAATTTCATCCACGCAGTGCAACTGTGTAAGTGCGTGATGTTGCTGGTTGTCAAAGGTAATCCTCGTTACCCTTCTCTGATGCTTTACCAGTTCTATTACACTCCTTGTGAGGTGAGGTACTGGAACAGTAGCCAGCATTCAGTATGCAGACAGCAGCATGGAATTATAAAGTTACGTGATATCTGTATTTTCTCTACTGCTTTCACAGTAATTCCCAAAATGTTGGGTTTGACTGTTATTTAAAACTGAGCTTAAGTTTTCATGGATTTGTCTAGTATAACCCCAAGATCTCACTAGTGAATGAAAACAGTCAGCTAGGAGTTCATCATTTTATGTATATGGTTAGGATAATTTTTACAAGCTGTGATTTACTTTGCATGTATCTCCTTTGAATTTCATGTGCTATTTAATGCTAAATTTCATAATGTTTTCTACTGTTCTTCACATCACCCTCATTTTCTACAGTCCAATAGTTTAGTATTCTATCGGCAAACTTTTTTACCCCTCTTTTTCTGAGATTGCCTGTGAAGTATGATGAGTAGAATGAATGAAGTCCACATCTAAGTGGAATATTGTTCATCTGTCACCTATAATTACCTTGTAGTGATATGCTCAAAAATATACTTCATTTCTGCTTTTTGAGAAGGACCTGTGGTTCTGAATGAATGTGGAAATGAATACACCATTGCGGTCTGACATTTCTTCATATCTTTGGGTATGGGAAAAAGCAGTGTAGTTGATATCTGTGATACCCCATATCCCAAGGGATCTGGCATTGATACCACTGATGTCTAAAATCACTTCTCCCTGTCACGTGTAACATGTGATGGTAAAGATGGGAGACTATCTCCTTAATATCTCTCCTATGAAAAGACTTCACTGCATACATTTGTGTACCAAGAAAGAGACTCACATTAATTTAACATTTTTTAAAAATAAGGTGTGTTGTAAGGTCATTGACATTCAGTTGTGCATTAACCACATATTCAGAAGAGTCATGGACTGAGTTTTCCACGTACTGTGTTTTGTTGTCATTATAATACTGAATTTTCCTAATGATGTTTCAAATATGAGTTACAATAGTTACATGGATAACCATACTAATACTTATTAAAATCTTAAAAATACTGCATGAATTTCTGAACTTTATACCTGTATGAACAGGACTAGCATGTATTCTATGTCTTTTTACTTTTGAATCATCAAAACTTTTTTCCTTTTTTTTTTTTTTCTTTTCTTTTAGGTATAGACAAATGCAGCTTGGCACAGAAAGCAAAGTAGCTGAACTTCTTCACCAAAGTAAGTTAAAGTCCTTTGAAAGTGAACACATTCAACTCGTGCAACAAGAAACAGCTAAGAATCTTTCACAGTGCCAAATGGAATGTGAGAAATATCAGAGAAAGCTGGAGGTATGTTATATAAAGAGACCATGTACAGGGTGTTTCGTAGTTGTTTTCAATTGGAATTTAAAATGGAAAAGTGTGGGGGAAAAGTAGCAAAGAATATACACGGCTGAATTGGTATCTCCATCAGATTCTGCTGAAACAGAATCTAAAGGCAAACCTTCTTAAGTTTGACGAGTTCAGTGGAAAACAAGACTTAGGGGAGAGAAAGAAGGCAAACAATCTCTCATGGAGAGACGTTAAAGACAGTACTTAATTCATGTGAGGTATATATATGCTTGTGTCACAAAGCTGCTTACGTCAGCCTTTGTAATTATTGTATGGAAAGAAGGAAACTGTACCTGAACAGTTATGGTGAATTCAGTATCATTATTAAAACCTGGTATTTATAATAGCTTTGTTACACAATAAAAATACTTTATTGATACACAGTTCTGGAGCAAATTTTTACAGGTGAAGTCATCGAGGAGAGCATGGTGTATACAGCATTGAAAAGACCTAACATTGCTAATCCTGTCGTGGTGGGTTGACCTTGCCTGGCTGCCAGACACCCACCCAGCTGCTCTCTCAGTCCCCCTCCTCAAGAGGGTGGGGCTAAATAAGCTGAAAAAGCTTGTGGGTTGATATACAGATAGGGAGTTCGCTTACCAACTACCATCATGGGCAAAACAGACTTCACCTGGGGAAAATTAATTCCACTCATTACCAGTTGAAATGGATTTGGATGGTGAGAAACAAAGACAAAAACTAAAACATCTTTCTCCACCCCTTTCTCTTCTGGGTTTAACTTCCCGCCTTCATTTCTGACTCCTATACCTCACCCTCCTCAAGCAGCGCAGGGAGCAGTGGGGAATGGGGTTGGGGTCAGTCCACAACAGCTCCTCTCCGCTGTTCCTTTCTCCTCACACTTCTCCCTTGCTCCAGTGTGGATCCTCCATGGGCTACAGCTTCCTTCAGGAGAAAACTTGCTCCCTACTTAGGCTCTTCACAGGTTGCAGTTCCTTCAGGGCATGTCCACCTGTTCTAGCATGGGGTCCTCTATGGGCTGCAGTATGGATATCTGCTCTGGCATGGTCTTTCGTGGTCTGCAGGAGGACAACCTGCTTCACCATGGTCTTCTCCACAGGCTGCAAGGGAATCTCTGCTCTGGCACCTGGAGCACCTCCTCCTCTCCTTCTCCACCTTGGTGTGTATGCCAAGGCTGTTTCTTACACATTTTATCTCTCACTCCTCACTGCCATGCAGCTTTTTTGTCTTTTCTTAAATACATTTTCCCCGAGGTGCCACCACCTTGGCTGAGGGGCTCAGCCATGCCCCGTGTCGGGTTGGTTGGAGCCGGCTGGAACCAGCTGTGTCCGGCACGGGGCAGCCCCGGCCTCTCCTCACAGAGGCCCCCGCAGGCCCTGCTGCCGGCGCCCGGGCACCTGTGCCCAGTGCACCTATTTACATGGAGTTGAATGACTTGGACCTTTTTATCTCTACAATTAGAATTTATCTTTCAAACATGTACTTTCAAGGATGTATCATGACCCTGTTCACCTATTTTTAGTATTGTAAAGTTGTCCAGTATTCACTACTTTAAAACAAAATTTATTCACCTGTGCAAAGTTAATCCCAAAATCATATCACTGAGTCCAGTTTGTGAGATTTAAATAGGATTGGCAATGTATGTCTAAAACGTCAGGATACAAACTGGACAGGATGGAACTGAAACCTTTTTTTCCAAATGCCAGCTATGGCAGCCTTCATTTTTTGGGGAAGGATGCTGTTCTTCAAGTCCCTGCATTTCTAGTGCCGAACATACCTAGGGTGTTTATGAAAAGGAACTATAGAGTAGAAACAGAATTAGAGAGTTCTAGATAAAATGTAATTTCTTGTTTTGTCTCTATTGGGACATTCAGATCCTGGCTGATGAGGTTAGTTGTGGTCACGAGCACTGGGAGTGCCAGTGTTGCTAGACTTTGAGGTTGCTAAACAGATTTTCAATTGCACAGGCATGTCTAAACTTCGAGAAGATAATTAAATTTGAGTTATATTTCCTTTTTATTTGTGGATATTTATTTGATCTGAATAACATCTTGAACACTTGGCATTCAATTCTACTAACACTTTTGGCACTTCCTTTTCTCTTTAGAGAAATTCTTTGAAACCAGTGCTCTTTCATTAAGAAATGTTCTTGCAGAATTTAAATATTTGATGTCTGAAGTTTTGCTTTTCTTCATTTTGACTGAATTCTTAATTTTTTTATCTCCTTTCATATATACGTTGTCAATGCACTAAGCTTTTTTTCTTACCGTTCTTGTAGAGTATTGATCTTACTAGTGTAGTTACTGATATCTTGTGGCTCAGCTACAGCTGCTTCATGAACAAACTCTTGTTTTTATTTGAATTTCAACATAGAGTAGTTTCTCTTCTTACGCATGCTAAAACTAGGAAACAGGTGGTTTATATGTTGCCAAATTTTAACCTATACTTTATTCTTCTGTGACACTAGACCAATCTCTTTATATTTTAGTGGCTTGTTTCTCTAAGCATTATGTGTTCTGTAGTGTTTTTGACAGTGAATCTAGTAATACTGCTGTATACATTATGCATATGTTTCTGTATCTCAAGATCTATATTCAGTTGTCACCTTGAATGTTTGGAATTTTTATTTGGGAAGTTAGTATTAAACTTAGCTACAGTACTAGTTTGTTATTACATTACCTGTTTTGGTGGGGTTTTTCTGCAAAGCATGTAGATAACTACTTACCAAGGATTTTTTTTTTTTTAATTCCAGCTGGTTCTAGAATATTTATGTTGTCAATGTTGCTTTCTATTTTCAAGCACTATATCAAGCTTTAGTTCTTATACGGACCTTCCTAACTTTTACTTTTGAATATGTGCTTTTTTATTTAAGCTTAGTAGATTAAGTATTTACATTAGTCCTGAATGTTACTGGCATATTACCTTTCGGTAATAAGTAAATAGTAAGAATATGGTGTATCTTAAATACCAAATTTTGATATTCATGCATTTACCATTCTGTAAAGGAACCTATTTTTTAATTGATAACTGAAATCCAAATCCAGTTAAAGCAACAAAAATAAATGCATTTACACTGTTTTGACTGCTGTGTATTAATTTTTTAGCTGTTACCTTGCTTTTCCTAACTCTCCTTGAAAATTCTTGTAGCTTTAAAGAGAGATTCTTAGAATTACTAAGGCCGTAGGAGACAGGCATAAGTGATAAGACCTAAGAGTGTAATCTGTGCAAGATGATATAGTTGAAAAAATAACTGCTTTTTAAAGTATTTTAATATTCCCTGTGCAAAAGTTACATCAAATATTTAGTATCCTACTTCTAAGCATTTTATATGTATTATATTTTGCCTCTCTCCTAAATAGCTGTAATGCTGAAACCCTGATCTTTCCATTATTCATTCTCACAGGTGCTTACTAAGGAATTTTATAGTCTTCAGTCTTCTAGTGAAACACGCATTATTGAACTTCAAACACAGAATTCTGAGTTTCAAGCAAGGCTAGATACTTATGAAAAACTTGAAAAAGAACTTGATGAGATAATATTGCAGACAGCAGAAAGTAAGTTCTGCCACAAATTATATTCTATCTGTGGGTGTTTCTGGCATTACGACAAGATCTCTTATATCTTATGGCACTTGGAAAGTATTACAGTGTCTGTCATTCTCCCTGCTTATGCCTGACAATTAAGATACAGTAATTATTTTGATAGAAAATATTAATGATGGGTTTCTAGACATATTTGTAAATATGCATCAAATAAACATGAACTTGGACATACGAATATGCAAACTCATTTCAGTGGTTCCTTTTCCCTCATTTCTCTTTTCCTTATTCTAATCATCCATTAAAATTAGATATGGTTTTTAGGATTCTTCTATTATTTAAGTATATTTTGAATACCAAGAAACCCTCTTTGTTAACAGACAGTTGTAGTTTTCATAACACAGTACAGGGATTAATGTGAATTTTTGAAAAAAGCTCTTCCTTGTCTTGAATTAATAATAATTAAACATTAAGTAGTTGCTTGTGGCAGGTCAGTCTGTTCGGAGTACTAAACCCTGGATTAAACTCAGGCTTCATTACTCTTGAAAATTTTTGTCTCTGACAACAATACCTGTTCTCAAACACAACAAAATTTCTATGAGATCTCTATTGATTTAAATTCTCAGCCTAAATGAATCCACAAAGCAGGTCATTTCTAATTTGAAACTAAGACTAATCTTGAAGTCTTTTAGCCTGTGTGTAAACAGTAGGATATTTTAAGATTTAGAACTAATTCATATATATTCTTGTCCTTTTCTCTTTCTTCTCTCCTCCAAATAATAATCACAATTTATAAATAAAGTTTTCCAGATAGAAGATCATTGCATAAGCTTTATATATAAACAACAGTGTAGAGCAAAGTATCTATTACTAGGACGCAGTGATGTCTGGGTATCTTTAGTAATTAGACTGTACATACATACTTTATTAATTTTATACACTGCAGCTTGTACTTGCTACTAGAATGCCATGACTACCCAAAGGTTCCAGTCTGACTACAAGCATGTTTGCTACATATAAGTTTGTTTTATAATTATATAATTATATATTAAAATATAAATATATAAAATATATAAAAATAATATATATTTTTAAGTATATATATATATAAACTTGCCTGAGGAGTATTTATGCATTAATACAGAATTTTTGGACCTTACCTTCATTTTTTCCAAGGAGAAGATAGAGTTCAGAATGCTGGGTTTTGCATACACTGATTTACATTTTCTTATGCATCTTGGGATGGCACGAAGGTTTTTTACAGAACTAAATAATTCTTAACTTCTTAAGTATGTATTTTAATTACAATTTATATTCTGTGCTACAGAATATGAAAAAAAGAAATGAAATTTTACAAATGGACTGTTCTGTTAAAATATAATGACTTCATAGTCTGTTTTTGTTTGAGAACAAAGGGAGTTACAGTTCATTATTCCAATATACAACTGTAATACTATTTAATAAATAACATTGTTTTTTCTTACTCTTATGGTAGAGTACTTGATATTGAAAATTAGGGTTAATACTAATTAAGACTGAGTTGCAGCACCCAGGTGAACTTCTGAGTAAAATCAGAAGAAATAAATGCATTTCTTTTTTCAAAACTTTGAAGGAGAACACACATACTTCCTCCTGTGTCTCAAGTTATGTCCTGGTATTTACATGTCATAAATAGCTAAAGGTAGAAAATAGTTGAAAGAAAGGAAATATAATTATTTTTCAAATTTATTGTGTTCTGGAAATACTCCAGTCTCTCTTTCAGAGCATATAATTTAGGCTGAAGTATTGTGTGGAAGACAATTAGAATTTTCTCTGGACTTTAATGAGAGTAAGATTTTACTCTTCAGTCCTGTGGTCACTTCTTTATATTTCAATATCATGTAACTTTTTTTCTCCTTGAGTTACAAAGCCTCTGCTGTTTTATGATATTTAGGGGTGCTGGTGGGGGTTGTGTTCTCTAGGCTTTTTAATAAACTGTATATATGCACGTGTGAGGTGGCTTTTGTCATATAACCATACAAGCTTTTTATTTTTTCCTTTGGAGAATGTGCATGTGGAAGAGATCACTGAATTGTGACTGTTACTCCCTCATCATTATGCCTCACTTTATTAATATTGAAATAACATGAAACAGCCTATTCAGGAAGCTATCAAGAATTTATGTAGCCACTCCTTACAGCATCCGAGTGGTTTCCACATGAATAACAATAGTAAATTTTCTTGGCATTTGTCTATTCTTCCTTTTCAGGATAAAATCTTCACTTTGGGGTATTTCTGTTTTAGACGAGTTGTTTGATTTTTTTCTTGCTTCCATTGGTTAATATCTTTTTAAAAAGAAGGTTGAACCTATCTGTAGCTTCACAATGGCACTTTTTTGCTAAGTAGTGTAAAAAAATTCATTAAAGTGTCCCCTAACTTGTAAAATGTATATTTTATACCATAAAGTCAGATGAAGAGCCTGGAAAGACATAAAAGAAGGTAAGAGAAGCACACACTGATACAGAACATTACTTTGGCTTGATATCTACAACATCTCCAAATTTTTTTGTGTTTGTCTTCATGATCTGATATTTACATGGACACTACTGACAGATATGAATTTATAGGGCAGGATCTTACTGACATTTTTCTGAGACATACAACACTGAATTTGTAAACAAAAAGAAGGATTTTGACAAAGGCACGTTAAATTATTTTTATGTTTTTCTGAACCAGAGGTATTTAAGGCACTAGAGAATTCCCCATCATAACTAAGACAGCCTTGAAAGTCTGAAGTTCTCGTGCCTTTGTATTGCCACAGTAGTAAACTTTCTGTCATACTTACGGGAATTTCTGGTTCAGGATTTTTTTGTGTAACTAGATATGTGACTTACCACAAGTGCTCTACTAGAGGTTTTTATCTTTCTAAATGTGTCTTAAGAATCCTTGTTTAAATAGCATTGAAAGGGTATTAGACAAGAGAGGAAAGAAGCTACAGCATTGTGCAAGTTGTTGAGAGGAGTAGGTATTTCTGATTTTGAGGCACTTGAGCATTAGGAAAGATGAGGCAGATAGGACTGTCGCATCATTTCCTAGATTTGTTTCTCCTGTTCCCAACTACTTGATTCATCAAAGCTGTTGTGTAGTGTCTGGGTTGGTGTTCACTTGTGCTCCCTCCCTTTCTCACCTCCCTGCCACTTCCCCTTTCTCTGTTCCCCTTCATCCCCCCTCTTCTGCCCCTGCCTACCTCACACACACACACACATCTTTTTAACCCTGGCCTACTTCATCTTACAGAGTAGAGGAAACCTGAATTACATGAGCTGAAATATTAAAATCTGTACACGTTTTAATCTTGCCGCTATTGGGATTTCTTTTCAAAGCAATTCCAATGTGTTTTAAATCCTTACAAATACTTTTTCAGAAATCAGTCATATATGAAGGCAGAGATTATTTTGAATGCTTTTACTTTGCATAAACATAAGAATCTCCTTGCCCTTCTCTGAAGATGGGTGTGGCATCTGTTTTCTGATCACCACAGTCTTTAAAAAATGATAGTGAGCAGCCTCACAGTGACATCAGCTCCCTCAGCAACCCTGGATGTGTCCCTTCTGGTCCCATGGACTTGTTTATGTCCAGTTGTCTTAAGCACTACCTAATTTTATCTTCCTCTACTACTTCATGTGTGCACAGAAAATGAATGCTTTAGAAAAAAAACCTAAGCAACCTAACCCTCTACTGCTGAATTAAACTTACACTTTTAGTGTGTGTTTTGTGACTATACCAACAATATGACTATTCAAGGACACTGAACTCTTTTCCTTTACGTTCATACTGCATAAGTCTTATGTTAATCAGAAAAATAAAAGGTGAAAAGCATGTCATCATTTTAAGAAATCAATATATGGCACTGTATTAATGCTAATTGTGAGCAAAATTGTTCCACTGAAGTCCGGAAGAGTGCACCAACTGAAAATCTAGCTTCTAGAAAAATGTTTGTGTGTGTGTGCATAATTATAAATAGAATTGCTTAGAAGTTTATAAGTTCTTGCACTGTAATTATGTTCTTCAACAGTACTTCCTGCAATTTTTTGCAGTGGAAAATGAAGTTGAAGCTGAAAGGGTTCTCTTCTCATATGGGTATGGTGCTAATGTTCCTACAACAGCCAAAAGACGACTAAAGCAAAGGTAAAAAAGTGCCTCCTGAATTTGCTTATTCAAGATAAAGTAAATGAAGATACCCGTATTATGTCTTGTCTTAGAATCCAGCCAGCTTGATTACCATAAAGAGGTTTTTTTTAATTACTTACATATTCAGGCATAGAATGAAGACTAGGACCTGTTAATGTTGTTGATGCATATAAACGAGCATATACATATTTTTCTGGGTCATTCTAAGATCTTTTTTCCTTGTCTTTCAGAAAGAAGAATTTTAATTGTATAAAACTAAACAGCTGTAAAAACAGACTAGTTACATTGTTTACATTTATATAATAGGAAATAAGTTTTTAATACTCTAAAAATGATTGTATGTAATTGTAACAAAAGCACATCTGTCAGGAAATTAAGGCGGCCAAGGTTTCAGAGCATCACTATTTCATCTTTACAAATACAGGATCTGATTCCAGTTATATTTCTTCAGCTTGTTCTGATACCATTTGATCAATACATAATAATTATGTGTAGGCTGAATAACATACCTCTTGATCATAGTCATTTTTAAATAATAAATTTATCTTACGCATTGTCTTTAAGAAATAATACTGACATTTGAATGGCTCATTGTGAGCATAAAGGCTACAACTCACTGGGAAGTATAGGGAAGGTGGATTTATTTATAATATTTTTAAACTGTGACCACAGCAAAACTTTGACTGTTTTTTAAAGTATGTATAGATAGTATAAAAAGAAAACATAACCTGAGATTGGAATCATGGAATAGCGGGATGATTTAGTTTGGAAGGAACATCTGGAGGTCAGCAGGATCCAACACCGTGCTCAGACCAAATCCAATTGTTCAAGAGCTTGTCCAGCTAAGTTTATTTTCTCTATTGATACTGATTCCACATCCTTCACAATGTCAGGTCAGAGTAACGTGGAGTTTTTTGTCCAGAATCCTGTCTCCAGCCTGGCAGAGGAGACACCACAATTAGGATGGTGGTTCTCCCAGCATTAGAGTCACTCCTTGCACTTTGAGTGTGCCTACAATTTTCTCAAATGCAGGAAAGTCAACTGCATAATTTGTATTATTGGTAGACATTGATCGTGCTGTCTTCTACCACAGTGAGAAACTTCACCATCATTGGTAGACACACGAAGAAGAGTATAAAGACAGGGCGAACATGTACCTTAGCTTCATAGTGTATGTTTCTAGCATTCAGGAGCTAGAATGCACTTCTTGTCACGTATAGCTGTTTTCCACTACAAGCATTATTTTGCTTAGTTGTCCCTGTCCTCTTAACCCCCACCTTCTCCATGACAAAGAATATTTAACATTGAAAGTTACTGATGAGAATTAAAGGCAAATCATGGTCTGTTCATGTTTGCAACAAATTTATGGGCCAGTTACTATTTCTTCTGTCCTTCATTTGTCAAGAAAGTGTTGTTGATACGATTGTCAATCAGATTAGACCTGTTGTGCACTTAGTTACATATTGCTGACAAAAATCATAAAGATTTTCTGTAGTACTTAACTTTGGCATGGCTTCATTTGCCCTTTCACATTTTTAAGCCATTTCAGCTTGTTTCCTTGTAAGATTTCTTTTTATATTGCATAACATTCAAGAAAACAAAAAGGGAGGGGGGAGCAAAAAACTCTGTAACCCTGTTGTATGTCTGTTTTAGGAGACTGTTGTAGCATCATTTCCTAAAACTTCAGTTTCTTCCTCCTCTGTCAATAGTTTGGGAACTTTTCTGAGTTTCAGCTTAGATCCTTCTCTTTCCCCATCTCGTTAGATTCAGTTTAGATTGTTTACAGATAAAAGAATTCTACTAAGTCACCTTTGAATGGTGAATCTGATGATCAATAAGCCAGGATTT
Source organism: Egretta garzetta (assembly GCF_000687185.1). Classification (NCBI taxonomy): domain Eukaryota; kingdom Metazoa; phylum Chordata; class Aves; order Pelecaniformes; family Ardeidae; genus Egretta; species Egretta garzetta. The sequence goes on from NW_009259336.1 coordinate 872,121, forward strand.
CAGATGTGCTCAGAAGTGGTTCTATCAGAATGCCTCATATACTCCTCTTTTGTTCCAGAAGGCATTGGCAGATAAAGCTGATTTAATCCTTCATAATGGCGTTGGAGACTCCATAGGCTTTCTTTGTCTTTTAAAATTAAGAAGATTAAAAAATCCATAAAAGTCTGTGTATGGTTTACCTGCTGCTGTTCTGACTCAAGGACAACTGCTATGCAGAGAATGCACATGATGCCTTTGGCTCCCTAAGCTTTAAAGCAAAGTCTCTGTGATACCAACTTCTATGTTTAGAGCCATTAAAGAAACATAGATAAGTTTTCTGCTCTCTGGGATTGCTTAAGGAAAGAGAATCTATTACAAATGTGAATAATCTTCTTTTTGGAGTCTACTACCTGCTCTTTAATTCCAGCACATGGGATCCTAAATGAAGAGCTCTAAAAGTACACAGATTGCACTTCAGTCTCTGAAACTTTGTACAAACCCACCTATTCAAGCACAATACATTGTGGGGCCTATACCTCTTTGCCTACTGGCCAGAAACAACTATTTCATTACTTTGAATGCAGGCAACATACACCCATACTTGTAAATTAAACATGCCTGGGAACATTCTGAAGCATCAAGACCGAATGGCATGTAGTAGCCCACTTCCATAAATTGGCAATGATTGCTTGCCCACACTAACTCTTCAGCTATGCCTAGGAACTGTTTGGGAGAGTGTTAATGAGTAAATGCCAGAATACCACCAGGAACACTCTAGTGGTTTGCTAACAATGAAATATCACATTCTTGAGCACTGCATAATTTTCTAGTACAGTTGGAATCAAAGTTTTCCAGAATAAGATGTCTTTGCAGATCAATCCCTTTCTCCTTTTGCTTTAAACTACCAAAAAACATACTGACAAGCATACTTGGAAGACGTACTTGTGTTTATCCTTAAATACTTGGAAATTCAGGTCAAGTTCACTGAATAGTTATAGCTGGGAAAATTACGATGGGCTACATCAGCAAAGTTGCTATGGGAAGGTATCTATGTTTCCCCTTGCACTCTAATAGCTAATGTCTAAGATCCCTGACTAGAGGTATAGGAGAAGTGGTTTATTTCTTATTTGTACTAAATGGGATCTTAACACACATCTCATATCTACTAAATAAAAATCCAAATAACTAGTTTGGAGCATTAATTTCTCTTTTTCTCAGTTATTGTTTACACAGTCTAATGATCCTTGTAGGCAGAATTGAGAGAACCAGCCTCTTAGTGAATGCTATTGAGAATTTCAGGTAATTCCTCTCATAGAAGGTGAAAGTAAAAGAGTGTCTGTATAAAAGGGTAGATTTATAATACAGGTGAAGAATATTAAGACTTCTGCCTAATCTACAAGTGCATTCTCTTTTACTGAGGAAAAGGTGGAGGTTGCGACTGGTCAAATTTTCAGAGGAAGTTTATACGCTCATCTAGCTTTACACTCTCTAAGCCTCAGCTTAAGGGTAGATATAATTTCCCTGTCAGTCTGGTTTGGACCACTTACACACTTACAGATTTAGTATCATGATCAAGAATTGTGTAACACTTTGCTATCCATTAGTTGGAAACTAAGTGTCTTACATTTTCAGTTTATGGATGGTAAGCATCGAGAGTCTAAGATCTGAACTGAAGTGACTTCTCAGTTTCTTTGATATACAAGTCTCTGAAAAACGGCACACATTTGTCTGGAAGGATAGATTGATGCGGAGAGCCCACAGTCCGCTGGTTAAGGCATACTAAAAAGGGGTATTAGCCCTGTATATATATCTTCCTCATTCTTAAGAACTCTGAATTTCCCATGTCATTTTGTGAAATAGGTTGGTGACTAGAGTACCTAAACACAGAGGAGTACAGTGATAAATTCTCTAGATACAATTTTGATGATAAGCCACAAAGCAGCTGAACCCTACAAAGATGGCAGGATTCATTACAGGATACATAGATTTAGACATCTAATCATAGATTTAACATAGAGACTTGACATCTAACCTTCCAGTATAACCAGTTTAGTTCTAATCACTATGGACAATGGAGTTCGGAGCACATTTCAGTTCACCATCCAGGAGTCCATTTTAGTGGAAAGTAGTCAGGCTCTACAGACTATCAAATAGGACTAAATGATTACTAACACCTTCAAAGACTAGGTTAGATGTCTAGAAGTAGGCTCTGCAATTGCATGATGACTCTTCCCATTGCTGCCTGTGGAACTTTGCTGCTGAATTGATGAGAAACTCTTTTGACTTTGAACATGAAACCTGCAAGAGGTTGAGGATCTTAGTTTTTAACTAGGGTGTTTTAAGTAACTCAATAATCCTTTCTCTTCACTTCTAAGTTAGTTTGTGGATCTGTGTAAGAGTTTATTTTTAAAAAAAAGTGGCAATATCATTTAATTATTTAGCACGTTAAATGACAGACAAAAAAATTTTGCCTCTGTTTGGAAAATTATAAAATACTACGTTTGTCAGTGTTCCACTACAAAATTAATGTGCTTTTTTTTTTCTTAAATTATTTAAGGAGAAGCCAATTACAGTGATTCTCTGAAGTTGCTAAAAAGTAAATACTCATAACTAGTTGAAACATTTTGACACAATTACTGCAATAGCGTAGTATTATACAATCTATTTAAGTAATTACTTTGTAAAAAAAAGTTACAATGGCATAACTGGGAATGCTATTTCAGTGCTGTTAAATTTTGTAATATTCTGATTGTCTTTCTAACTTTGACCATTCTGCATGTTTCACTACGTAGTGTATATATATCAGTACTTATGGTGAAAAATTAAGGCAATCAAGTTCTGAAGTATAAATGTGGGAATTTCTTTTGCATGTTTTGGAAAAAATTCAACCTGAGCTTGCTTTTTATTGGCACAGTGTTCACTTGGCAAGGAGGTTACTGCAGCTAGAAAAGCAAAACTCGTTGCTTGTAAAAGATCTGGAACATCAGAAGGAACAAGTAACACAGATTTCACAAGAGGTAAATTGCTGCTACAAAAAAAAAAAAGTCAAATCTGTAGAGGCTATAAACATTGCAGAACAGCTGTTCATAAGATGAAATATTTTCTAAACAGTGTTTATTATCTATTTGATGTCAAAAAATGGCCTCGTAATTAACCAAAACTCTATGTTAAACGTTTTCAAAGAAGTTTATATTGTGTTTTGAAATGAAGATCAAAAGAGGGATTACTTTACAGGCTAAACAAGAATGTAAGCCAGACAGACAACGTTCTGATTTCTGAACAGAAGACCAGCTAGCCAAACTAGTTTGTTCTGTTTGATAGTTAATTGTTCAATGAATACCTCATTACTTTTTACACAGCTCTTCTCTTAAATCACTTTTGAAGATATTTCTGTAAATCCTTTTATGCATTGTTCAGTTCCTAAGTCTTTTGAATGTACAAGTCTGGGGAATGTTTAACATAAGCTGCTTTTTAAAAAAGCTAAAATTAGTATTATTTTTACTTTGTTACAATGAGTTAAATTTAATAATCTTTTAAAAGTCTGTATGTAATACCTGAAATCACATACTATATTGACACGGAGAACAAACACTAAACAAAACTCAGCTTGAAGTCTCCCAGAATTAGAGCAAACTATTTTTTTAAAATATTTTTAAATTGTCTTCTAAGTTTCTTTTAGGAACCAAGGAGCCAAAGAACTCCTAAATTTGCCACTATATGGAATTTTTAGTCTGACTGCTTCAGGAATGTGATTAACAGTTTGATTTTTGTTTTTTGTTTTTTGTTTTTTAAAGCCATGGCAATTATAGATTAGGGTAGCTACACCCAAGTACTTCACAGTGCAACTACTTGCATTTTCTACATATTTTGAAATTACATAAATTTTATATATTTTTTAATGTGTATATATGTATATATATTGTTTCAATGAAAGATACATGAGCAGTGATGGTTTTGTACAGGTTTTTTTCAACCAGTAGTACAATTTGTTATGGATTCTTCTTAGGTATATCCTAGTAATTTGTATTTGGCTAGAACATATCTTTCAAATTTACTTGACTTGAAGACATAAAGATATTTGTGAATCCAGTGTTATCCTTGGTATTTTTCTCTATCACTATTGTTAGTAAAATCTATGCTTTATTTCCCACTTAAATCTGTCTGGTACGTTCCTTCTTACCTATAGTGGATTTATATTTGCTTCTAGGTCACTAATGAAAGATTCAGTACCAGAGACCTTAGTTCAAATTCCTGCAAAATTCCACTGGAACATCTTCACCTCATTTTTATTCTCCCATGAGATGTCATGTAGCCCTTTCTTGATCCTTTATCATATAATTGTATAGTTTAAATCAGAATGTCATCCAGTACGAAGTTAAATGTCTTGCAGATAGCTAACGCACAGCTACTAAGCCTATTAACATCAAACTCATAAGGTTAAATAAAATCTTTTAAGACCTGCTTTCTATTAAATTCATGTCTGGCATTCAGGTCAGAATGCTTCATCAGATTTCTTTCTTCCTTTTTTTTTTTTTTTCTTTAGTTTTGCGTATGATTCTAGGCCATTTTGTTTGATAACAATTACTTAAGCCATTCTGCTTACCATCCTTTAATATGTGCACAAAGAGTTCACACTTGTTATTAATGGACTGGAAAATAGTTCATCATTCTCATGTTATATAAACTGACCCTCTGACTTCTTTTCAAACAGAGGGCAAAAATTTTATTGAAAATTTCTGTGTTTTCTTCAGCATTATATACAGTTTTACCGTATCCCTGCCATAATGGGTTGTACTGTTTCTAGGATTCAGTTGGTCCCATTTTTTTCATTCTAAGAATTCTATGCCTGCTAGTATAAACTTCCCCTTGAAGTTGTAGCTCCTCTTGTAAATTTTTTGTGTGTCATATTTTATACTGATTGCTATCTGTTATCTTTCTTTATAGGAAGTTCTTAAACTTCTGTTTGCTGTCTTTACTGCATACCCTGAGCTCAAATAGATTTATTTTTTTATCCCAAGCTATTGTCTGTCTTGATTTTTTTTTTTTTAAGAGATTCTGTAGACTTACAGCATGCTCAGGTAGCCCATTACTACTATTTTGTTTACTACATTTTGTTCAGTCATCTAGATGAAATCTAGAACGTGGATTGAAAGTTGATGCCAAAGTGATTGGGCCGGCTTTTCTTTCGAACTTGGATTAAATACTGGTATTTCACTGCAGTATTTATGATACAAACTTTATAAGCTCTTTAAAGGAGGGAGGAAAAGAAAAAGATAGCAATAACTACAATGGATGCTCTTTCTGAGATACTTTTTTTTTTTTTTTGGACTGTCCTCAACCAATTGCTGTTGAGCTTTATAGAAAGGAATTATATTGATCTTCTGGGAAAGTCCAGCATTATCAAGAAGAAAATACCAACTTCTCCATAATTTCATTCATTTGATGGAAGTCTGATATACATGTCTGTTTGAAAGTTGGAACCCGATGGGAAAGCCCAACTGTTGAAAAAAACTTGTCAGTCTTCAGTTAGTCCCATTATAGTTTGCCAGGCTTTATGAAACTGCAGGATCCTATCTATTTTCAAGTCTGTGATACAGCATTAGAAAAGAATTTTTCCTTAAAGTCCTCTTTGTGTAGCAGTGACCTGCAATGGTACAGTAGGTATTGAGACTTATTTCATACTACAAAAGGTTTATTGACCATGTCTAGGACAAACAGGATAAAGGAATTCTCATGACCTGATCCAGGAAGGATCCTCAGCTAATGATATTCAGTCTATTGCCTCTGCAACTCACTTCATGTTACTTTCAGTTTAAGTAAGTGTAAGGCTATGTATCAGCTTCTGCAAAGTAGTGATCTGCAATTACTACATTTAGTGTCCAATCTAAATTTTGGAATAAATTCACTTTGCAGAGGTTTTGAACAACAGTGCCAGAACTGATTGATAGACAGTCTCTTCTGCCTAGAAGACTTAAAAGAGACTTAAAAAGCAAATACTGAGTCAGTATGGAGTAAAAGTAATGCCCCAAATAAAGAAATTTACTAAGCTAATATATTTGGCTTGGTGCTGAATTACTTTTTTAATTCATCATGATGTTGTATTTGCCGGTTTTGTATGCCTCCACTGAAACATTTTTACCAAAAGCAGGTTTACATCTCGCTCTGAAAGAGAGTATAGATCAAGCTGGACTATGATGAAATCCTTCAGCTTGGTAGAGGTGTCCATTCAGGGATAAATAATAAAATGTCCAATTGAAAGGAATTAGATTTAGCGCTTAAAAGAATGACACAGAAATACTCAAGTAAATCTTGTACATTAAGGCAGAAAGAAATCAAAATTGCATATAAAATAATGCCTTTGCCCAAGGATAATGTTTAATTTATATACATGTGTGTATATGAGTAAAATCCATTAAATGCATTTAATGCTTAATTGATTACAGTTCAATGACAACCTCTTTTAAGTTTATATAGTCAAACAGGTGGCAAAGCACCACCATGGAGAGGGCAGGGATAGCCTTTTTTCATAATAGCAGCATGCTTTTTAGCTGGTAAAGTTAGCAAGTTAACAGATGACTTAGCAGTATCAAACCAAGCTTACAACACCTCACTTGTCCTTTCCTACTGAAGTACTTTAATTCTTATCAGTGAGAACAATGAGGAATGTCACACTGTGATGACAGCATCCTTTGAAGGTTCTTGGGCTATCAAGAACAGAATTCCAAACAAGATCACTTAGATTAATACTCTCCTATTGAGGTAGCCTCAAGGTTTTATACTGCAATTTTTAGACCATTCTAGAGATTAGTACTCCATGTCTTGGAATTACCTGTTTGTCACGTAAAGACTCTCTATTGTCTTTCTGAAGGAGACCTTTTTTGATAGCTTGTATTCTTAGAAGATTAATAGCTTTTTTAATTGCCTGTAAATTTACTGAAGATAATTAGTTTCTTCAGGAAGATGACTGCCTTTTTTTTTTTTCTACTTCTCTACAATAAACTTAGAATTTCACTGTGGACTAAAATAGGTATTTCCTGAAGGAACTAATGTATTTAAGTAATACTTAAGGATATACATTAAATTGAAGAGCTGCAATGTTATTGTCTCTCATTTCACTTTTTAAAACATGAGGTGGAGTTAGCTCCCCTTTTAATAATTCCAGTAAGGTGAGCAACATCTGGTTTTAATAGATGTGAACCTTTACATTGTAAGTTCTTTGCACATTTGACAGAGTATAAGGGCAGAATTAAAACTTCAATAAAAATATAACGGAATCAGAGAAAGAAGGAAACAGTCACATGATTTGAAAATTATGAATAGGAGAAAACTCTGATTTTAGGAAAGTCCTGACATAGTAATTAAATAGGCTAGGTCTATAGGAGGGGGTTTTTTTCCCCTGTTTTCTGCAACAACACAAAATAGGACAGCTGGCTCCTGTGTGTGATATGGCAAATGCAGTTTTTCAGTCCATTCAGAAATTTTGTAAACTAATCGGAATGCTTAACCGTTTTCCATTGAATTCATAGAATCATAGAATGTTTTGGGTTGGAAGGGACCCCTAGAGGTCATCTAGTCCAACCCCCCTGCAGGAGCAGGGACACCGCTAACCAGATCAGGTTGCTCAGAGCCCCGTCCAACCTGGCCTTGAATGTTTCCAGGGATGGGGCCTCCACTACCTTTCTGGGCAACCTGTTCCAGTGTTTCACCACCCTCATTGTAAAGAATTTCTTCCTTATATCTAGTCTAAATCTACCCTGGTTTAGTTTAAAACCATTACCCCTTGTCCTGTCACAGCTGGCCCTACTAAAAAGATTTTCCCCACCTTTCCTATAGGCCCCCTGTAGGTACTGAAAGGCTGCAATCAGGTCTCCCTGCAGCCTTCTCTTCTCCAGGCTGAACAAGCCCAACTCCCTCAGCCTGTCCTCATAGAAGTGCTTCAGCCCTCGGATCATTTTTGTGGCCCTCCTCTGGACCTGCTCCAACAGGTCCATGTTCTTCTTGTGCTGAGGGCTCCAGAGCTGGACGCAGTACTCCAGGTGAGGCCTCACCAGAGCAGAGTAGAGGGGCAGAATCACCTCCCTCGACCTGCTGGCCACGCTTCTCCCGATGCAGCCCAGGGTAGGGTTGGCCTTCTGGGCTGCCAGCGCACATTGCCTGCTCATGTCCAGCTTTTCATCCACCAGCACCCCCAAGTCCCTCTCAGCAGGGCTGCTCCTGATCCTTTCTTCCCCCAGCCTGTATTGATACTGGGAGTTCCATTAGGCCTGTTTAGATATAAACTTTAAAAGATTTTAATTTATTACTTAAAGAATCTAGTTGGTAATCTTGACTTTTATATACTCCAGCTGCTGAAAGTGCTTGATATGTGATCTTAATTCTGTACATATTTTAGTGGATGATCTTGTTATATTGCTCAAGATACAAGCCATATCATGCAAGCTTTTTAGACCTAGTGATCCTAATTTGTTCAGGGAATACAGCTAGAAAGGTTTATTTCCTACTTATGGGTATGACAGTTATTTTATACTACTCTTATAAACATCCTGTTGGATTTCACTGTTCATATAAAGAACAGGAAAGGGAACTTTTCTTCCATTATTACTGTGTTTTTATTTACATTCAATTTCTGAGCTGAAAATTCCATTGTAGTAGATACTGTTTTAAAAAAAAAGGTCAGTTGTGGTCAATCAGGTGAACAAACAGAGGCTTTGTCTATACTAATTTTTTCATCAATGTTACATTAAAACTCTTGAAAATGCAGATTAGGGACGTGCAGAGTACAGTAGCATGATTGCAGTGAAAATATACAATTAGAAAAGTGAGGATAATATATTAGATAGTAATTTGAGGGTAGTTTGGTTTTTCTTTGTGAAATAACAGGTTTGGGGTTTGTATTACTGTGCAACTGGTAGTAATCAGTAATATCCTGTAATAATTCAATAATAATCAAGTAATTGTGCTTTATAAATTATAACATTTATAATAGTAATACTTCCTTTTTTGGCAGCTTGACAGAGCAAATTCTTTGTTGAGTCAAGTACAACAGCCATACAAATACCTCATTGAAACGGTTCAACAGAGAGATTCTCAAATAAGTCTACAGAGAGAACATATTACACAACTTGAAAAAGATGTCAGGTAATTAATATCACTTTCTTTATTATAAACTGAGAGTAAAATTACTTATGGGTTTATCATTAGAAAATAATTATGTTATTGGCCATAAAGTAGGAGATGCTGACACGCCATCATTGAATAAGTCCAGTCTTTGTACTGGAACTCTAACATCTGTGATTTCTCTCATACTGTCAGAAAAAGAGGCTTTAGGTTTGGAAAAGCAGCAATGGTGGTCAGGTTTAAAGTGAGAAGAGCTCTCATAAAGTAGAGGAAAGTTCTGAAGAGTAAAAGGAAAGAATGACATGCACCAGATGTACAAAAGTAAAAATAAAGGAATAAAGTCAGATTAAAATAATAGACTAGTCCACCAGTAAAGGGTATTTTGGGCATAACTCGAGCAGACTTCCTCTAGTGGAGAATCTCTGATTTGCTGTTATATCCAGCTGTCAGAACTCGCTGACCACTGAGCAACTTCCCACCATCATATAGCTTTATAAACTATGTTTAACATCTGGTTCCCAAGTAAGCTGTTACAAAATAATTTGCCCCTTGATTTTCAAGGAAGTGGATAGCTGTGTGCCATTGCACTACAGAATAATTAACATTTTAACTGTTAGGTGTTTATGTGGTATCTTGGTTTTGGAAATGCATACAGTAACAATTATGAAGCATTAATGTGATGATATTATGATACAGGTAGTTTCCAACAAATTCGTTTAAACAATGAAAATAGAAAAATTAGGACTCACTATAGCTAAATACTTTATCGTATGTACTGTCTTACATACATCACTATTCAGAGCATTTTGATGGTTTGGGATAGTATTTATTATGCCTTGCTTATTATCCAATTAAATCTATACAAAAATCAATACATTTATAAACAAACTGAAATATTCATTCATACTTCCTGACAAGATATCTTTCACTGGGCTTAACTTTGATTCAGTAAGAATAGATCTTCTTTTATTCTAGAATCCAGCGTTTTTAATATTTTCCTAGACTTGATATAAGAAAAACTTCAAAGGTAAATTGTATTTTTCCAGGAGATTAAAAATCGTAACTCTCTCTATATATGCAGGATCTTAATTTCTAAATGTGAATAAAATTGTCAAAGAATTGGTCAGTAGCAAATTAAATTTTCAGATTACAGTAACATGAAAATGTTTTTCATTAGTCACATAGTTGTCCAAAAGTCTCTCAAAAGCTAGGAAAAAAGGGTGGTAGATAGGTGAGATCATTTCTGAAAGTGTATGTTTCACGTAATTAAAATATGTAAGAACTTAAATGCATTATTAGCATTGATTCTCTTGAGTTTTTATGGCTCATTACAAATAATCTGTATGCCCAGATATTCTTCCTAAATTTAGCCTACAAATTAAGGCACCTAAATTAGGAACTTAGTCATGTCAGCTTTCCTTAGTAGTTCATGGAGGAAGTGGCATCTCCAAAAAAGCAATTCAGATTTTGGATGGAGTGAGTCATTTGCTAGAGATGCCTGTTACTCTCCATTAACTATAAAGGGAATTTTTGGCATCTTAAAGTGCCTGAGGTTAAGGAATAAAATGGATCTGCACCACAGTGCAAGCATTCATGGTAAGCATACCAGCAATACTCTACTGTGGTGAGCTAGGGTGTGCTCACCACTACTCTGTGTTTCTGTAAACGAAAGTGTGGTCTGACAAAATTGTATTTTTATCCTTAATGGTTTTGTAGCAAAAAAGTAACACTTACTTTGCACATCAAATGTTTTGGTAAGAAGTTTTTTCCTGTAGTTTCCAATATTCCTTGTAAACTAAAAATAACTATTACTCCCTTATCACGATTTTGCCTCGACTTTGCTATCATTTCATAGGCCAGTGAAGTTCTTGGAAACAGCCTAATATCTTAGGGCTTTTGGTACATATCAGTAGTCCCTAATTTTGCTATTCGTAGCTACACATTTAAAACAAATGTTCTAAATTGTTAGCTGATATTCCTTTGAGTACAGGAGAAATCACAATCTGGTATACAATTGATAATGCTGGTCCTTTACTTTCCTACAAGTGAGAGGAAAGTTAGAGGAAGGGATTTCTTACCAGAGAACCATTACATTGCAGCAATATTTTGTCATGAGGATAGCCTTTTGGAATCTCTTGATGACAGTTTTAAATTAAAATATCCTTTAGGTGACTTCAGATTACTTTGTGGCCCAGTCTAACTCCCAGCTATTTCGGAACTGAATCAGAATGGGTTTTAAGTAAATTAATGATAATCCCTACCAAATATATGCCAAGCGAAGCTCTGCCGGCTCAAAAGATTTAGACCAGTATTCCTATCCGTCTTTCTTAGTTCATTAAACAGCATTTTGTTGGTTTGTGTGCAGAATATTTTTGAGATGAGTTCAGAGAATTAGTGCTCCTCAAGGAGGGCCCTAAATTCTGCAGTTGATGTTGGTGCTATTAGAAAAGTAATAGTGAAAACGCTAAATGTAGTTTATGAAGCCTGGTTTCTCTGTATCTCAGACCTAAAGGAAAAAGTTAATATTTGTAAAGCTATTTCAAAATTAAATGTTTTTTTCAACCATTACTTATAATTAATAGTTAATATTGCAGTTCTCACAGAAACAGAGAATCACACAGAATCACAGAATGGCAAGGGTTGGAAGGGACCTTGGGAGATCACCTAGTCCAACCCTCCTGCTAAAGCAGGGTCACCCAGAGCAGGTTGCACAGGACTTCATCCAGGCGGGCCTTGAATACCTCCAGAGAAGGAGACTCCACAACCACCCTGGGCAGCCTGTTCCAGTGCTCTGCAGTAACCTTTTTAAATTGAGGTTTAATTTTTGCTACAGTTACACAAAGTACATTATTTTTTTTAAATTTTACATACGATACATGCATTAGTTTTATTTCTGGAAAGCCATTTCACAAGTACCAGCTAACAGAAAAATAATGTTCAAATTCTTGGTTTCAGACAAACCTTCAAAAATACTAGTGAGGTTTTCTTATATTTTTTTAAAAATCTCATATTTGAGTACCAGATTGTGGACAAATTAGTGTAATGTTGATAGGCCTGCACCCTGACAATCAAGACAGAATACTTAGTTTTATCCTCACAACTACCCTGTGCTTGATCATGCTTTTCCTTCCTTCGTGTTTAGTGTGCAGAATCTATGGTGGAGGAGTGTTCTTTTCATGTTGTGTTTTTATCTCATCTGCTCATGAAAAGAGATGGTTCTGCGTTATGTAAATCATGGATCCCCTAAGTAGAGCAGTCAAATCTGTGTTATCAGTGCCAGTGTTCTCTATCACCTCTCACTTAACTTGAGTGGGGAGGGATCAGCAAGGATGAACTTGCAAGTGAATGTACTTTTTTAGACTTAATCCGTAATTGCCTTCTGTGCACAGTGATGACAGCCAATAATCTTTTTAGAACGTACTCCTAGGGTGGTTAGGTTCCAGCAGATTTCCCAGGATGATGAGTCAGTACTTTCTTGCAACCTTATAAATGTTTTGCAGCAACCTGCAGCACTTTGTATTTCCTTGTCTATTAAGAAGGTTGTTGGTTGCTGTTGGATGTGGTTTTCATTCTGTGATGAAATAGACAGTCTTGAATGAAATCAGCACATGAGGAAGGCTATCTATGACAGCAGTCTCTTTAGTTTTGGCTGTGGGTGTCCTTGTGCCATTATTTTTACCGATTTTTTGCAAAATGGCCTAAAGTGATTTATAATGTGGTCCCTTGACAGGCAACAGATGTGTCCAGGATTCTCCACACTGCATCATTCTATGGAAGTGTAATTTCTGACAGTAGTTATTTCCACAAGAGGAGTGGGACAGATTCAGACAGATCATTTTGATACAATACTCTTTGAGAAGTCCTGCAGATCCATCTAAGTTTCCTTCCAATGCAGTCTTCAAAGTTCATTTTAACCAGAGCAGCTCACATGCCTTCATCCTTAAGCATCATACCTCTACATCTAAGGCTGTGTTTCAGACCCTCCATATGAAAATGTCTTCCTCACTTGGAAGGGCTATTCAAAACAGCTGTCAAACTGAATCATAGAATGGTTTGGGTTGAAAGGGACCTTTAAAGATCACCTAGTTCCAACCCCCCTGCCATGCGTAAGGACATCATCTACTAAATTAGGTTGCTCAAAGCCCCATCCAACATCTCCTTGAAAAGAAAGGAATAGTCAAAACAGGTATCAGACTGAAGCAAGGCCTTGAAGTAGTATATTCCACCAAAGCTGGAGCTACTTTGGTGGCTTGCTGAGAAGCGTGTCTGTTCTGGACACCTTTCACACAGCTCTGTGGATCTTTAGCCATACCTTCACTAAGAACTGCAAGATCTGTTGTGGCTGGGGTAAATTCTTAGCTGAGCAGCTGTCATTGCTGTTAGTTATTTGCATGAAGGACTTAGGGACCCATCTCCAGGTTATTACAGGTGTGTGACATTACTGCTTAGATTCAAGTGTGAAGGTGCAAATGTATTACCACTCAAAGATAAAAGGAGGTTGTTTAGCAGTAATTGAAGCTCTGTTGGATGTTGCCCCACACGTGTGTTCACTACTGCTCTCCTTCACATTCCCTTAGAATTCTCCCAGGCAGGCCACAGGCTGTGCTGGCACTTGGCCATGGCAAGAACTGAGGTGGCCCTGGGAGCAGGACACCTCGTGTGCTGGTGCACTGAGCCATGCACCTGCAGATGCGCTTCGGATACAAAAGCCCTCGTCTTGAGTGACAGGGCATCTGCAGGGTGAATTAATTTATAGGTGGTCCACATATCTCAAAATATCTGTTGAGTAACCTCTCATTTATGTTAGTCCACATAACGTTCTCATTAATAAAAGTAAATAGCAATGGTTAGTAAGAGCAGTGGTATGTATGAGGATGACTCCTTCCTACTACAAAGAAATCTCTCTAGCATACAGTACTTTAACCAGAAAGGAAAACATCACATTTAGCACTTCTTTTGAAAAGAAATGCCTTGTAAATATGTCATGCTGTGGGAAAACAAATCTCTGAATTTCATTCTTACGTGTGTAGTGAAGTAATTGTAGTTTTAGTACATAATTTTCTGCTAAAAACATCTAGGTTTATAAATAACTGGAGACATTAAACAGAACTTTATTCATAAAGAGAGGGTATTTATTTTAAATGCAGTTACTCAAATTTCTCGGTGCCAATGGCTGGTTTTAAAAGTGGTTCACTTACCCAAAAGCACTCAAAAGCCTAACTGTATGGCAAATCTAGAAGCAGTACAAGGATTTTTGCTCACTAGGAAGCTATGTACGGAAATGTTTCTTACCTAAACATTTTGGGTTCTCTAATTGCCATCCAAACATTATAAAGCTCAGCATACAGTGTTAGCTGAGTTTTTCCCATCACAGAATGGGCAATGAGCTTTTTATGAGAACATTACCATTCTGTGAAATATGCGTCATCTATTCCAATGCTACTGCAGTTTACCTGAGAAAGGCTCCAAACAAAAACTGTAGAAGTATTTTTTTTTTCTACAAATGAACGTTTTCTGATCTGTATTATGACTTTTTAAAAGTTGTTTGGGTTATGGTGGTTTATGTTTGGTTTTTTGGTTTTTTGTTTTTTTTACAATTTGAAAAAGTAATTTATTTTCAATTTGGACACTATGTGGATGAGTTTTTAAGCGACCTGAAGCACTCCAATTAAAATCGTTAAGCAATACTCTCTTAAATGCCTTTAAAAATCTGATCTGTGGTTATTTAGCTGCACAAGAGATCACAAATTTTTCATGTATTCTCTCTCCTCTAAGGAACTTTTATTTGGATAATTTTTTATATCTCCCTCTCTAACTACATGATTTTAAAAGAAAAGTTTACTTAGACTTTAAAAATTAGCTGTCTGCTCTGAGCTATTCCTCTGTAATTTGCAGAGAAGGGATAGCTGTACTATATGCTTATATATTCAGTTTTATGTACAAAACAGTCACGTATACTATTTCTATGTTTAATTTTTTGATGGTAATTTTTGTTTATGAACATAAAATGCAAAAAAAAATAACTCTGTATCGGACTTCAGTTTTCAACTTCATCATGCTGTAACATGAAATTCACAGAAAGGCACAATCCTTATTTCTTACAGCATTTGGGGTACACAGTTCACTGAAAAAGAAGTCTAATTTTTTTCAAACTGAGTAGAAGTAATAATAACACCAAGTAATCTATAAAACCGTGTTTAATTGGTGTGTTCAGCATTAGCATACTATCCAGAATATCTAATAACAGAAGCTTCTGAACAGGATAGTAGCTAGTATATTTAGACCAGAGATTTAACAGGTGATTTAATTGCCCATATTCAAAAGGCTTTAAAAGTCTGAGACTGGGAAACGTTAGTCTCCATTCTCCAGAAAAATCAAGTCACCTAAAAATGTCTTTCTTAGGATATCCAAGCTATCTTGCCTTTAGATCCTGAGTGAAGCAAAACAAAACAAGCCAGTGGTTGCTATGAGCAATGTGTATGACAAGTGTATTCCATGGTAAGTCCTGCATTCCTGGTACCTGGATTCATACCTGGCTAGGTTTTGAAAGCATGAGGGAATGAAACTGAATCTCCTCCCAGATATTTTGGTTTCTGCTGGAAACCCAGGCACACAGGAAAAGCAGGAGCTGCACTGCTTTTCAGTTAATTGTCCAACCTGGACTTTTGGGACCACAGTTATATGATGTGTTGCAAAGGGCACCTTCTCCACACTCAGGATGGAGCAGTCAGTGACCAGGACTGTGGGGCACAGCATGGTCTACACTTGCCCTGCAGTGTAAAACAGCTGTTTGTGCTGTTCGGTAACTCCAGGGATATTAGATCATTTCAACACAGTCTGTTTCTCTCGAGTGTTTGCATGTTTTCACCCCAGAACAAGTCATTGGAAGATTTCTTTTAATGTTTGGTACTGTAGTATTTTAATACATGTCTGTATCATGAAAACATAAAAGCATGATTAGTTAAAGATGGTCAAGAAGATCCTGTCTCTTCAGATGAAAGTTATAACCCTTGAGCTCATGTGGGAGAAGCTGGTTTGTCTAGTTTCGTAGACCGTGGTTTCAGAATCTTAACCAGACAGTTAAGGCACTCTGTCACCAAATGGAACAGTCTCATCCTTACCTTCGGCTGTGAGTTTCCGCTGTACATGGTAAATCAAGTTGTTTTGGTGATTCACATGAAAAATAACCTTTAAAAAGACTCCATCTTCCATCCAGACCTACGCATGTGGTCACAAATGTTCTAGTACCAATGCAAAGAGCAGGTTACCAGTATTTTGGTTAGGGAAGGATGATCTTTTAGCAACAGTTTTCACTTAGGTCAGCTGAAGTGAACTGTAAAGCTGCTCTCTGATTTGTTACACTGCCAGTTAAAACTGGATTAGTTTAAACTACTGTTTGATGGAAGCACAGGGCAGTTTAAAGCTAGAACCTCCTTGACTGCTGATATCCAAGATGCTGTTCAGAACGTTTCCATAATAGGGGCTGAAATGGTCTGTATTCCTCCTAAAATTGAACTTTTGAAGGAATTTCTGCTTTATTTGGTTACTACAGGTATGAATTTATTAACATTGTGTTTGGTAATGCTGATTTCTCACTCTTCTAAATGTATTATGCCTCTTTTGCAGTGTTCTTTCAGAAGTATATGAATTATTTCCTTTATCTGCAATGATGAAAAAACATAACTATTGCAAAACTACTACATCTGAAGTGTGTGTGTGCTTTGGTAATTGTATATTCATATGTATGACAGAAAACACATAAAGTGCTACTGAATGATGTTGCAGTCTAATTCCTGTATTTGACCACAAACAAAATTAGAACTGCTCCACATGGATCAGTCGTGTCATACTGTTTCAGAAGGTATAACTAGCATAACTAGAATAGGTTCTGTTCTGTGGATGAAACTGAACCTTGAACATGAACTTCTGGTTTAGTCATGAACACTGATGTTTATGCTTATTCAGTACATTATTTAAGGCATAAAGGAACTTTATTGTTGGTTCTCTAATAAGTTTGTGAGTCATTCTCTAAAATGATTGGTTTATGCTGTTAGGAAGTACAGAAATCCCAGAAAGCCTGACATATCACTAAGTTACAACATATGAACTAGGAAAAAAAAAAAGTACAGCAATTTCATCATGATTAAATATGTCACAGAAAAAACTCTTGAAAATATTAAAATATCTTTGTAGTTTTTCATAAATGTTACTACTTTCTTTTTAAATAACTCAGACAACTAAGCAATTTGGCCAAAGCATACAATTCTTCTGAGAATTAATGAATGCCTAGAAGGAATTGACAGTCATAATTTACAGTACAGAGCTTGCAAGGAACTGCCAGAAAATCTCTGGGGCAAGGGATGATGTTGCTTATTTGAAACAAGCAGATGATACACAGCCAATTAAAGAAAAGGTTGATTTATTTTGTTTCTGATTCTGATCATTTCTGGATTAAATACTAGGAATATTAAATAATCTGTGTTTGCAACATATGTAATCGTTCCATTCCATTTATAAAATTTTAATATATTTGCTTTTGAACTCCTGACCTGTATTCAGTACTACATATTTGCACTCCATATGCAGAATTGTGTTTTGCATAGTTGTTGATTTATGTTATAGTTTATACTGTACAACCTATTTAGTTAAGTCATGATAATGGCATATATAACATTGGTGTTCCAAGACAATGTCTGTGGCTTATTTTAACAAACTAGATTATATACTGGCATTATGTATGCATTAGTCTGAAGTTTATTGTTGGAAACTGATGTTGGGGCTAAATATGAAAATACTTCTAACTGTATTAGAATTGCTGCCTAGGATCAGAATGAGTATGCTAAACATTTTGAATGTTCATATTCTATAACTAAGAAAACAAAGGACAATTAGTTAAACTTGACATTGTGCTACAAAAGCATGCCTTCATGTTAAAACGGTTTTCATACTTGGCTCACAGGACAAACCTGATCCCATGCATTCTCCTGAAATATAAAATAAAAAATGGCAAAAATACATTCACAATTTCTGCAGAAACTACACAGCTAAAAGAGAGACCTGGATGTTTTTCTTCCTTGTATGTGTTATTTTCTAGATACAGTAGAATTTGTTGAATTTGAAGTACAGTAGTATCAAAAGAGGCGGTACTGAGAGAACAGTGTGTGCTGCTACTACTGATGTATACAACAAAGAAATCCACACTTTGATACAGAAGTGTAGCTATAAGGAGTCTTTGCTTATAAAATGAGCTCATTCTGCCTAGAAGAAACCAAAAGATAATAATAGAAGATTGTGATAATTTAAATTACCCTTCAGAGAATCAAAAAAGCCCCATATTTAATGAAGATTTTGAATAGTATTTCTGTTTGAGTAAAATAAGATTTTGTGTGTATCAGTGCATTCAGGCCCATTTATAAAAATTCCAGTGCTCAAACATAAGAGAAGGATCATTTGATACAATTATTTGGGCAGATTTTCATTGTTGCCAGTATTTAGCTTTAGAAAATGCATGTTTCAGCCAGAATACAAGATTAAAAGAGATTATCTGTTGCTATTACTGCATTTCCTATCCTCTTTCTACCAGTCTTTTAAATAAAGAAAAGACAGCTTTGCTGCGTGTCAAGAATCAAATGGCAGCAGATTTGGAGAGACTTCTAAATCACCGTGAGGTAATCTTCCTGTTTTAATATTACTACCATTAGTGCATTTTTTGTCTCCTCAGCCTTAAACCATGGAAAAAGATTGGTTTAATTTGGTTTGATTTGTTGGGGGGTTTGTCTGTGGTGTTTTCAGAAACACAGGCAATCATGTCTGTCAGGCACCCAGGAGGCTCTCAGTTGTACTCTCAGTTGATAAATTCTCTCTGTTGACTTAGTCTCACTGTCCTTTCTTTTCCTGTGCTGTAGTGTTGTGTTTAGCCTTTGCAAGCATTTAACAAGTATTTAGATAAAGGTGATGAAGTTGATACACATAATCTGCAACGCCTGCATGTGCCACAGCATGACCCAGGATCTCTCCCTGTTTCATAGAATCATAGAATGTTTTGGGCTGGAAGGGACCCCTAGAGGTCATCTAGTCCAACCCCCAACAGTCATCCAGACCAAAAACCTGAACAAAGCATTACACAATTTCCAGTGCACACATCTGAGTTTCTTTTCAACTCCAACATAGGATTTGGGGAGAGGAAACAGGACAGTAGTCACCCAGGTTTCCTTCAGACAAGAGTCATAGTACTTCTGACATACATATGCAAAATCTTGTAGTTTAGATGTAAATGCACTATATGGAGATTCCCAAAAGGCTTTTGTCAAGATTTCTCTCTAAACAATCTTTTGATTAGATTAGTTAGAGGCTAACATGACACCGAGTATGAGAAATACTTCCTGCAGATTAAATGTCTGAAACAAAGGATGGAAATAAATAAAGTTTACTGAAGGAATCCCATACACAAAAGATCTGAAAAAGGGTGAATTTTTATTGAATTATATGAATGATATGAAAAATACTCTGAGGAAACATGACTTAATTGTATAAACATATAGTGAATTTTCTGAATTTTCAATATGATAGGCCCTTGGCAGGCTAGTTTCAAATTCATGTCTTTCTGAATTTCCTGTTCCTACTCCTTCTCTCCCAAGTAGTGCTGCTCTCAAGTAGTTACGCTTTCAAGCAGTTACACCTTGGGTGCCTAGTTTTAGTAGTGTCATGTCAACCAACATGCATTGCAGCTGATTAAAATAAGTAGAAAATTATAAATAAAGGTAAAATTTAACAATGTTTTGTAAGAAAACTATAACATTTCTACCTCAAAGCTATGCAACATTGTTTACATCCAAACAACATTAGCCCCTATGACTACCCACATAAACTATTCCTTACACGCAGCAGTTTGCTGCTTCGTGTCATTTCACCACTTAAAATTTTGTGTGGCCAATGATGCTAGCAAGTCTGAGTGAAGCAGGCTTTATAAAAAAGAAAATAGATACTCGAGTCTGAAACAGACTTCATCTTGACTGTTCCTTGTGCCCTGGATGTTAAGAAATTGAGCAGATATTTCCAAAATTATTCAGTTTTGTCAAATTTCTTTTTATATGTGTTAAAAATGGGCCTTATTAGGTATATTGTTTTACCTAACAGTGATAAAGTTTTTTTTTCAAGACACCTATGCAGAAAAGGATATAAATACTGAAAAAGAAACATTAGAATTTGCATGTTTGGGTGAAGTAAATTACTAAATGCCAATACAAGGCACAAAAAACACCTAAGAAATAAAAAAATAAGCTGAAGTTGTTTTAGGAAAACGTGTGAAAATAACAAGTGTATGTGTATGTTTAATTTTTGCCATTTCTGTTTATTCCTAATGCAGCCTTTTTTTTTTTTTACTTTTAATGTAGACCTCTTCCAGTAGTTTCACAGTTTATGAATTTCTCTAAAAGGCAATCATCTCATGTATTGAAGTCTTTCTACAGAATAGGACAATTTACAGTGAATTAGTCAACTAATTTTTTTTGGCATCTTAATAAAAAAGTTAAATATCATAAAATCATAGAATAGTTCATGTTGGAAAAGACCTTTAAGATCATCAAGTCCAACCATTAACCTAACACTGCCATCCCAGCACCGAACCATGTCCCTAAGCACCTTGTCTACCCGTCTTTTAAATACCTCCAGGGAGGGGGACTCCACTGCTTCCTTGGGCAGCCCATTCCAGTGCCTGACAACCCTTTCAGTGAAGAAGTTTTTCCTGATGTCCGACGTAAACCTGCCCTGGCACAACTTCAGACCATTTCCCCTCATCTTATCGCCTGTTACCAGGGAGAAGAGGCCAACCCCGACCTCGCTACAGCCTCCTTTCAGGCATTTGTAGAGGGTGATAAGGTCTCCCCTCAGCCTCCTCTTCTCCAGACTAAGTATGCAGAACATCACAATTTCACAGTAAATATCTCTGCTAATAGAAAAAGACAATCAAAATTTTCTAATCTTGGGCTTAGACAAGGTATGTGCTTTTAAACAAAAGTAGCATGCAATCTGTAAATACAGATATATGCAATTTGAAAAAAATATTAATTATGCTTGTATATGTTCTGTACATGCTATCATGTAATATGATTACTATCAGTCTTGTTTAGTCATTGCACATACTAAGCTGTCATGTCTCATTAGGAATTACTTTGTTGCCCTCATGTTTGCAAGTAAAAACATTAGAATTTTTGAATAGATAAGCTCAGGATATTCATAGTTCACATAAATTGAAGTTTAGGTATGTTAAAAGTACAAGCAAAATGCCAAAACAATGTTAATGCTGTCTTACAGCAACATGTTTCAGTAAGTATTCGGTTTTGACTTGGTTATTCCAGACTGTGTGGTCTCAGACTATATTAACTCTTTTTATTTAATGAAATGTTAGAGTTTGAGGGGTTGGGGGTTTTTATTTTTATCTACTTGTGATGTCAGTTGGATTCATAATGCTTGCTTTGGAGGTAATGACCGCATTTTACACACTTTTTAAGTAAAGTAGCATATGCTTAATCTTCTCTTTTAATGTGTTTTAGTTTTGGAAGAAAAAAAATTCTGAATCTTGGAAGATTCATATAGGGCTCTTATGTGAGCTCTTTTATCACAGGAAAAAAAGACACTATTACTATTCATGTAATAAAATAGTTCATTATTTCAAATTATGTAGACTAAGCTAATTTGATGATTATTTGCTGTGGGAAATTGAAGTGAAAATTGGTCATTTGACTACACATATTCTAAAAAGTTTGGATCCACCCATACAGGAAGAAAAAAAATGAAGCTTTCTTTTATTTAGGCTATATTCTTGGCCCAAATTCTTAATTGTTTCTTGGTCTGTTATTTCCTTTTTTTTTTTAATCTTAATTAGTAAATGAACGTGGAAAACTTTTTAATCTAGCCTCTCATTTAGATCATTGAGAATCAGCTGCTACAGTAAAATTTGTCTTCTTCATATGGATAACTGCAAACATCACTATTTGAGAGGAAGTTCAATGGCATTCAGGTTGGACGGGGCTCTGAGCAACCTGATGTAGTTAGCGGTGTCCCTGCTCACTGCAGGGGGGTTGGACTAGATGACCTCTGGGGGTCCCTACCAAGCCAAAACATTCTATAACTATGTGATTATCCTGAATGATCAGTATCCAGGATCATGCTGAGATTACGTTCTTAGAGGTTCATAATAAAGCCTTCACAGTGCTGCTGCCGCCTTTGAGCTATCAGAAGGAACTGGGGTACGCAGAACTGTGATGCCATTTGCAAACCCCTCAATGCATGACAGCAAGTACAGGTAGTACAGCCAAATTTTTGAGCTGATTTCAGACTAAGAAATTTTATATGTTTTGTCTAGATAACCAATCAGAGGTTTAATTGTTTTTCCAGATCCATCAGCATAGCATTAAACATTGTTTGGAGGAACAATGGGATAATTAATAACCTTCTAGTAAACAGTGTTCATTTTTTTACAGAAGGATATGTCAAATCCAGATAATTTTTTTGCATTATTATTTGTAGTCCATGTTCTCTTTTTAATTAGCTGAACTTTACACTTTTGACCCTCTAACTGTGGATAACCAGACCACACGAAAAAAAAAAAAACCTTCTGATCTTGATTCTTCCCACTCTAACTTCAGCACTTACCTTATACTCCCAAACGTGGACCCTCGTTGCCCTAGTGTCTTTGAATAGTCTGGGGAGCACAAGTAAGAAGGATGTTCCGTCAAAGCATAAATCAAGATGAAATGATACATTATGCCCAAGTTGACCCAATAGCTATGACAGTAACAATGCCTTACATCTTTGCTCCTGATTCTCCTTCTCTCTCCTCCTCTTTCGCCAGCTCTGGCACATCTCTGATGCTGCACTGGGACCATTCAGATTACTAAACAGAAACCTAACCTAACCAAAAAAAGAAAACCACAAAAGTGAATCGCTGTCTGTTAGGTTAGCAGTTTGAATCACCTTTGGAAAGGGTCCAGCAAGGAAAAGAGCAAGTAAAAATATTTATATGTGAGTATTACTTACTTGTGAAAAAGAGGGCATTTTGTGTCCATAACTGTGGAGTGTAGCACACCAAGCTTCTGTGCCATCCTTTATCTGTGTCCAAACTTTATCCTTTTGTGCATGTAATGGGAAACTGTAACTTAAAGGCACTGAAGTGCAGTTCTCTGTTAAGTGCTAAAGTTAAATGGGATGAATCTACTAAATCTTTTTAGCTGTAGCTCTTGATCCGTGATTCCTTTAACCTGCGGTTTTGTTTTTTTTTAACTTCTCTTCCAACAGTCAGCCTTTGACTAAAAGAAATATTTACTGTGAGCTCTGTGATCTTGGCGCTTCCATTGCCTTTCATGCTTAATGCAGTTGTTAGTATTTTGGAACATCAGAAGTGCAATTTTAGACTTTATCCATTGGCTTGCAAACTTCAGATGAAAACTTGGAAGGGCAGTCTGTCAGCACTCAGATATTTGGCAAGAAGTTTTAGTAATCATTTTCTGAGGTTGCATTTAAGAGGCTGTAAATTTGCTATGCTTTGATGTATGGTATTGTACTATTTCTTCAGATACTGAAGATGCAGACATATCATAGTAAAGAAAACCAATAATGTGCACAATTAAATCTATTTATTTTAGTGTTTCTGATTCAAAGTGCAGAGTGCAGAAACTGACTTCTAAAATCTTAAAAATCAACACTGTTGTTTATATTTTTAATGTGTAGTTCATAATCTGTTGGGTTTGGGGGTGAAAAAAAACAGAGCAAGTATAGCAAATGTGTTCTTTTTACGTTTTAAATATAAATATTCTAGGAGGCATGAAAAGAAACAAAAATGAGACAGTGGTGTAAGAGACACCAATAGAAGCCTTTAAATAGGTATTCCTCTAAGTGCTAAGATCAGTTTCTGTTTATATGAATATAAAGGAGTTAAACTTAATTTACGCTACCTTTTTTTTTTTTTTTAAACTGCTTGAAGTCACCTGTGTGCAATGCAGTCTGGCAATACAGTAACTTTTGATCTATAAAAGTAAAACTAATATTGTGACACTGTAGTAAGAAATAAAAGGGTAAAACTTATGACATAAACGGTACAAATGAAGGCTGTTTATAATACTTGCTAATTTCCTATAACGCAATTGTTTATGCAGACATGATTAGTTATCAGCACATGAATATTATATGCTGGTTAAAAAGATATGAAAACCTACTGATATTTTATCTCCTTTACACATCTGTGCACTTGTGGTACATTAGCAGCTGTGCACACAAGTGATAGAATGTAAACTTGCTGAACTGGTCACCTGCCTTATTGACACATTCATGTGTTACTGTGCCAAGGCTCTTCAAGTGAAGTTAGCAACCAGAAACCCGGCTCTGGCTATCTGCTGTAGGACAAAATAGAAAACAAGTAGTAGTAGTTTAAATAAATTTACTTGATATCAATCATTTAAATGGATACAGGCACATGGGGTTTGATTGCTATTTGTTTACTTAAATCCAGTTAGCTTATGTCAGTAAATTGTTGAATCGAGCGCTAAATCTGTCTGAATATGTATACCTCAATTGGTACGCATCTTCAGCTAGACAGGGTTAAAATTCAGTTAGATTGGTCATTGCAAGCTCCTATTCTTTTTAAGACATAATGAAGTATTAAAAACCTCTTACTGAGCTGTTCTTGCTGAGAAGGATCTACCAGGTTAGTATTAAAATGCTAATTGCCTGAGTAACTGTTATGTTGAACTTACTTTCCAATTGGCAGGTTGGAAGCTTTCCAAATCTGATGTATAACTCACCATTTATGAGTAAAGCTAATGTTTTTCTTTTGCTGCCATGTATCTCTTCTCCCTTTCCAGTTTTTCACTGTTTCTTAACAAGATGTGAAAATAATCCTGTTTAGTAACTGAGTATTTCTCTGGCCTTCACTGCAGTAACTGAACACCTCACAAATATTATCCTCACAACTTAAAGCAACAGAAATATCGCTACCCCTGTTTTGCAGAAGGAACAACCACAGTGAAAGGAATGGTGGTTTGCCCCAAACTCCCCAGAGTTTGTGGTAGAGGTTAAGAGTTCATGTGTCCTAATGCAGTGTCTTAATTACAGCCATTCTTCTTTCCTTATGTGTTTCAGTTCAAAAAGAAAATCTCCTTAGTGTTTATTTTTCCTAACTACACACAAATTAACTCTTTCCTCTAAGTCATCTTCTTCTGTATGAACTGGTTATAATTTGGAAGTAGTTTCACAAACAAATTATGTTTTCACTTTGTATCATTCTGAGAATTTACATTTATGTACATTTTTTAATCCACGTCTCCTGAAAAAGACCACTTTCCAAAGTCCCGTGAGTCTCTTAAAAATTAAATCTAATGATTTGAGAATCTAGTAGTCTCTGTGCTTGCACATATTCATCTCACATCAGTATCCTGCACAAGACCTTGTTACTTCTCAATAATTACCCTGTTATCTGGCCCACAAAAGTGAAAGAAGACAGGTGCTTTTATTCTTTTGTTCTTTTGAGGAGAAGCAAGGACTCCTGAAGTATCTGTGCTTCACCTTACTTCGACCAGTTACTCCTATATTGTCATGTTTATCTATCTGACTTTTGTATTTCCCTTGGGGAATGCCCCTCACTGCTAAATTCTCTGCAGCCAGTTTCGTTCCATCTCAGCAATGACCTTGAGGATTCCAGATGAGTTTTCAGCATTTCATTATTAGTCATGCTTTAAAGTATGGCTAGTACTATCCTTAGCTATAATTAAGTTATGCTGAAGAAGGTTGACTAGAAGTAACCTAGGACAGAAAGACAATGTGTTGGATTTAAGAACCTGGAGAGTAGCAACAGCTGCCATCTGCAAAAAAACAGAGGTAGAGAGAAGTTCAGAGGCTTGTAAAAAGCTTTGGAGTCATAAGGGGGAGGGCAGTACGTGTTTAATCAGGGGTGGAAGCTTACTGGATAAAAGGAGAAAACTGCTTTGTTGGGAGAGAGGGGAAGGAAGGGGTATCTGCAGGGGTTGGGAAGACAGGACTGAAAAGAAGTGATTGGTAACAGGTGCCTTCAAACAATCTCTAGCTCTACCTCTTTCCCCTCTTTTCTGTGTAAAAGATTGTACATGATAATGTCAAAATTATTTGTGTTTCTAAAGTGAATGACTTCCTGCTCATCTATGTGCTGCAACTTGTTTTATATAAAAAAAAATGCTGATGTACAATGCTTAGCTCTCTTTTTAAATGTTAAACCACAGAGTAATTATCATTTTTCTTATGCTACGTTTATGTTCCAAGACTCTAGTTTCTATTAACGTTCTGCATGTTTTCTAAGTAGATTACAGGGACATTTCTGCATCACAAGTAAGCCCTGGAGCTATTCTCAGCTTAAAGCTTGGAGAAACAAAGTGACATTTACATTGCTAAACAAGTGTAGAGAAGTTTCTGGCTCATTTTTTTACAAGGAAAAATATGCTCCTAAGCAGTATTTCTCATTTTTGTTATCTATTTTGTTGCTGTCAAGCTTCAATAAAACTTGAATTCCAAATAGTACTGAATTTAGGAAGAGGAAGGACTTAACAGCTAGGTACATTCATTCCTTTCTTGGAGCTGTATTATTCAGAATGTCTTACTAGTTTTCATATATAGTCTTTAAAGAATTATCTTTGCATTTGCAGTGGTATACACTAAACAGTTGTGTACTAAATGGTGATTTCTACTCAGCATTTTTTTTTGGTAGAATCTTAGAAACCATGATAATAACAGAGGGTTTAGTAATGGCAGTTAATACAAGTCAAATATAAATACATTTTTTGTTCTCAAAACCAAGAAGTTTCATAAGCAAAATGCAACTTATTTATGAATTATGGGATGGAATTGGCATGTATATTTTAAATAATATGTTTTTGAGAGAGCCAGAATTAGTTAAAGTGAAAAATATTTAAACAAGACATTGTTGGCTGTTGAACAATCTGAAATTGTTCAGATTTTCTGAACATTTAACCAATGTTCTGTTATATTAACTTTTCCTGTATTGGCTATGAATATTTCCGTCACATTCTGCTGCTTATCCAGCTGTGTAAAAATTTTACTTTTGTTCACTTTATGGTAGCATGTGAATATTTTCAAGTGGAAAGTGAATTTAAATACTCCATAAGAAATACCAAAGACAGGGAGAATCAAACTAAAATGTTACCCTCTCAGAAAATACAGGAACTTCTACATAATAATTTATGCAAATAAGGCTGTTTTGACATATTAGCATTTGAAGCATGTTTCCTGTAAGTAGAACTTACTCAAGAAAGCCTATTTTTTATTACACTTGAATTTGAGTAAATTCAGTGGCTCAGATTAAAAAAATATTTGGGGATTTAGCTCTAGTTATAATTGCAAATACATTCCTGATCTCCAATACAAAAAGTAAAAAAAAACTTTCAGAATTTGACATGCAAGTTCTGAATGATGAGACAAATTATGTTCTGTTTTTCTTAAGAAGTTAGAAAGATTTAACTCTTAAGAACAAATTTAAGATACAGCTGAAATAGGCAGAGATTTTTATGTATCTAAAAAGGCAGAAGCTGTCCACTGCAATGACTGGGCCACTTTATTGTTGCCACAGTTCTAATGTATTCACCTTATAAAATGAAGTAGTTTGTAGATCCATACAGTCACAAATCTGTCAGTTCATTTTAAGTTTTTATATGCACTGGGATACAGAGGACTCCTGAATTAAGTGTAGTGCAGAGAAGCTATCAACATCCTGCATATGGTCTGGCATCTTTCCACCACCCAGTTATCAAGTTCATTTGTTTGATCAGGACATTTCATACTGTCTTCCAGTTTCCAGCTTTACAATGTGTATCCATGTGCCTAAGATGACCATATGTGCAAATCTCACACCAGAATTCTTTCTGACTTCTCATATTTCCAGTACAGCTGCCATTGAGGATGCAGCTATGTCAAATACACTCTGCCTTACATGAGGGATTAAACCATGACTTGTGATGTTTTCTTAATTGCATAGGTGGTTGTTAAAATCTTCTTTGAGCTCTGTTATGCGCGTACGTTCTACTGATAGGCACAAGCCCAGAGCGTTCCACTGTTGAAGCTGAATTTGCAACATTCGTGCCATCTGCAGTCATAAATAGCGAAATGGCCTGACTTACCATTTGCTTCGTTTTGCTGTCACATCAAAAGGGACACTACAGAGTGGCTTTCTACTGTTTCACACTTTGTCATCATTAATATTAATGTCCAGTGTTGTTAATTCTGTGCTAATGGGTTTGGTCTTTTTTCCACTTTCAGCCAAAAAAAGGAGACAAATAATTCATTCTAGGTTATTCGTGATAGCCCTTCTGCAGTGTGTCTCTAGCTGTTTGGCAGAAATAAAACCTGTGAAGAACAGTTCTAAAATAATTCTTTGTGTGAATTGTCAGTAATTCTAAAGAGGAAACATTCTGAGTACTACTTTGCAGATGAGACGAGAGTCTCATTCCTTGACAATGACACAAATATGTCTCCTTTCTTTAAGTGTACCATAGTCAAACTTTTTCTTCAAAGCGCTGTATGCGAGTCATTGCACATGTTGAAAGGTGGAACCAGGTTCTATTTCAGTTCTCTGGTCTGTTGTTCTCCAGAAATATGTCAGTGACTTGGTATTCTATGCCAACAATCTGTACAGAAGGCTCTGTTTGTTTACTTCCATTTTATCTGGTGAACTCCAGTGATATTAAAGAGTAGTACCGATGTAAAGATGATCTGAGAAGTAGTTTGTCAAGTCAAGTGACAAAGTAGCAGAGATGGATCTTGCCCAATTTTAAAAATCTGTAGTGTAGGTGTCTACATCTGAAAATCACCTAGGGATTTGTAGTCAGAAAAGGAAAGCAGGCACTATTATGGTGTGATTTACCATATCCTCGTCTAAAATCAACAAAATTAATAGTAACCTGTGAATTTCTCACCAACAGCTGTATAGAGGAATCAGACAAGCTGGTTTAACTAGGTTTAAATGCTATTACTGAAGATACCTGAGGGTCAATGTGAGGAAGTCCAACCAAGTATTCAGTCATATGTTCCAAAGCTGGACTGTAATCAGAGTTGTCACAAAGATCCCTCTCCATTTTAGTATCAGCTGTTAAATGATGCAACTTTATTTTTAACGCACCTTTACTTTCACAGAAAATCACAGTAGGAATCTAAGAGGGGTCCAAGTAAGAAAATGCACAGACTCCATAAGAGGACAATATCCTTAGTATTTTCTCTGCCATCAAGCTTGACCCTACTGAACACCCTGAGACAGACAACTGTGAAGACCGTTCCTTCTGAACCATTCTGCCCTACCCTTTTCCAGCTTGAGATCACTTTCTCTCAAAAAGAAGCTATAGGAAGTATAATTTTTTTTTCCTCTGAATCCTCCCAATAACATTTGTATATTCAACATGAACTTTTAATTCTTTAGAGACTGAGAAATCATTTCTGAAATGTGCTCTTTACAAAAAACTACCAAATGGATATTGCATTCTTAAATGCTGGTTTAGGTTTCTCAAATCAGTATTCTTTAACATACCCATAACCTCATTTTCTGAACTCTGCTTTTCCGTGTGCTGACTTGTTTGAAGACTACAATTGCTGCCTAAATGGGAGGATATGTGCATGTGAAGACAGATTGCATTGACTTAGCACAAACATGTTTTTCATCCCAGTACGGCTGTCTTCCCTCACTTGCATGTTTTGTTATAGCTATTGTTTTATTGTTGTTGTTATTTTAGAAGTTAATATAGCCAGAATAGTCACTGCTAAACTGAAACCTACTATTTGGCTCCCACATTGAGAAGAGTCTCATCTCTGGACTCAAGGTGTAGTCCACTAAATCTCATGAAGCAATTTTTTTTGTCTGGCCCCCTCTATGCAAGGGGGGCTGTACAATCAACTGTTTTAGGGCCTAAAGACAGTGCTGTAATCTCTCAAGCTTCCCCAAACTGGTTACATATTTTTATTTTGAGTTATAATTTAACCACATGGGGACCATATGGCAGTTAAAGTGAAGAATACAAGCTTTCCAAAGGAGGTCCCAAACATACTTACTCTACTCTAGCAGTACGGAAGAATTACAGATCGGAGGTGGGGACACACATCTAAAATCATCATCTTAGTGCTTGACTCACAAATTCTGAGACACCTTAAGTTTTGATCAGCATCTCTGAGGGAGACAAACCTCAGTTTTTATCCATCCTTTAGCTGATTTTTCTGGTTTTGTCAGTGAAATTGGTTTTCTTGTTTAAAGATCATGGTATTTGGTGCCTTTTCTGTGTTTCCATTATTTCTATGGGGATTTATGCTGTTTTCTTCTCTGGGAACCCTTGTCAGTTGTCAAAATTTAGTGGTTTTGCCAGAAACCTGATACATTTTCTAGGACAGAAATTTCTTGTTCAGCTTCCACAATACAAGTTCTCTGCTTAAAAATGGAGTTCTAATCCAAGGTGAAGTTTGCAATCATAAATTCTATATGTAAAGCTAAAAGTAGTATACAGTTTGCCATGGTAAAGGTTCAGTTAATTGTACAAGCTATTGTTAGGGTCACTTTTGGTTTAGAGGATACTTATCTGAGTGCAGTAACCATGGGCTTTACTGCATGAGAAAGGAGCCAGATGGACCTGACACCCATTGGCTGCTTCTGTGATGATTTTAAAGATATGAAAAAACATTGTAATTCCCATCAGAATTAATTATCTTCAGGCTGGAAAGGTAGATGTCTCTTCCTACTGAGCATTTCCAACTGTTTGGTTTGTAGTTTTGATCTATGTAGGGGTTTTTTAAGATCATTGTATGGAGATTATTTGAAGGTTCAAGACATCCCTGCCTTAAGAACATAAGAACTGACATTTAGGTAATTGTTTCCTGTAAGCCAGTTGCTTTTTCTTGAGACTGTTATTTTGCATCTGCTTCTGGAGCATGATATATTAATGTATATAATTTTAACTGCTTATGTAAATTTACATATTTATTATAATTATAAATACACATATATAATGTTAAGTGCCTCTGCAAGCTTTTGAGTGCGCAGAGAGGATTCTTGCTTTGATTATAGTTACATGACAGAGAAAAATCTTCATACTTGTTGACAATCCACTGAAAAGAAACAGAATTACTATCTTGAGAAATATCTATTGTGCTTAATATAGGCAATTTTTTCATACACTTCATCAATTATTTACTTGATAAAACAGCATTACTTTTTATGCCTCATCATTTTCCATATCAGGCAATTCTTTCTCATTTTTTTTTGATTATGTAAGTTATGATGTTATAATATTTCATATTATAATAATTTTGAATTTTTCAGTACTGGATTAGAAAAATGTAAAATGCTTTTGTGGTACATGTATGTTTGAGCATGTATCAAGGAGAACAAAAATAATGTTCGTAGACATCCCTTTATAGTATCTATAACTCAAAATACATTTATATTTTACATTGCTGCATGCCTTATTTTTGCATTTGCTCAACTCTATCTTTTAGTTGCATTGCTAGTTGAAGGAATCGATTTTTATCCTTCATATTCCTATGCTGATCTTCAGTCTCCATTTTTCTAGGTACTGTTTCAAGTATCCATAATAAACAGGTAAAAACATTTTTAAATAAAATACAACTTACTTTTACTTCAGGATCAAACATTGTCATAAGAATCTCGGATTCTTCTGAAATATGAGTAATATGAGCAGTTAGCATCCAACTGTTTTGCCTCTTTTACTTTACCTTTTAAAAATTATTGACACTTCTTTTGATTCCTTTAACACTGTTTTAAAGCTTGATGATTTTAATATGATATACAGTTTTTGCAGACTGTAAGAGCTCTACAACAGCAGCACTGATAGCGTTTAGCCTAATTAATTAGCAAGATAGAATTAGGGAAAAATGCCAAACAGAAAACATTTTAATTAATGAACATCATGGAAAAGATTGGTGCCTATCCTTTGTCTGTACCTAAATATCTCCTTCTCTGTTTGTGTATTGGCACACAAAATTGCTTTTGCTATTTTTAACCAAGGTCATTGGACACAACAGTACCAAAAATAAATGGAAATAAGCAAGTAAGGTCTTCTGATACTATGTCCAAGGCAATACGTGTTACCTTACCTCACCTCCTGCTACATCACTCCCATTGTTCTCAGTCCGTTCATTCTAACCACTTATTTTGAATTCCAGCTACTTTCTGGTTATGTATGCAGAAGTTTCAATGGTTCTTTCATAGTGCAAGTAATCTTCATTAAACGTGAATTAATGTGCATAAGTGAGTGGACTACAGGATGTTAGATTGTTCTAGAGGATGAACCTATGTATGTTTAGGAAAACTTACACGCGTAGATGATCTGTGGTGTGAATGCCTGTTCTAAAACTGCACTTCTTTTTAACACGGCAATTCGATACTTCAAATATGTGTGCAAGGGGAATTATGATTGCACACTGGCTATTCAGGATGAAAGTTGTTCTAGGTGAAGTAGGCAGCCGAGAAAAGTAACTGATAAGGAGAGTGAGGTGAGAAACGGATTCAGCTTATGTCAACTAAATTTAGGTATCTAAATGGAGGTGTCTGTGGTGAGGTAAGCATCTTTCTTTGCTTTATAGTCAAGAGCAGCCCAGTCAATATGGCTAGAGTTATTACAACACGATTTAGCCGACACACCGATAGGTGTCCACTTCTGAATGAGTTGAATCACTTTCTGAGCTACACTGTAATGGAAAATTAGATTCCTAGTTCATGCGTAGATACTTAAGTTTAGACACATAAATTTAGGTGTTATAAGCTTGAGCTAAATTCCACTTAATGTGTCACACAGCTCATTACTTTGTTTTTTTGGCATTTGTGCTGGTAGGCAGAGCAAGTTAGCATCCTTAACAAAAAATGTCAGGTTTCTGTGGACAGACTTTCAAAGTATTTAATAATAGAGTATAGCCCTGATACTTGTTTGTATGGATGACACTCATTGTATATAAACAGTGGGTTTGTGCCAGCTGCATACTTAATTTTTTCCTTGTTTCATCGTAACTCACCTCTTTTTTTTTTTTTTTTTTTTTTTTTTTTGCAAACTGCTTTGCTGCTTTGTTTTCTGTATATTTGCACTGCCACATCCCCACTGAATATTGTGTAAGAGGGGAGTGGGTGCTTGTGTTCCCAAAGTTTGGGACAGTGAGACCAAAGCTGTAAAGCCAGCGCAGAGAGGAGCTGGGTGAATCCACTCCGAGGTGTTAGTACTCGTAGTCCTCCCAAGAAGGATTGTTGTCTGGCTCTCAAAGCCAAAGCCCTCAGACCTGGAAGCCTCAACACAGTGACACACAGCTTGCATAGCATGGCTTGCTTATACATCCAGGAGCCAGCGTGGCAAGGATCAAATACCTCCACAGAGAAATTGGGACATGCAGAGCTTTAAGCAACACTGTTTCTACAGTGCACTGAGTAACTGAAGTGAATACTGTAAGTTAACAATTTGCAAAGCCCTGCCTGGACATAGGACTGTGGGCATGACATGGTAGAAATGTATAAAAAATTTAACCATCCCTTTCTCTTCACGTCTTCCCTTACTAGGCTTATCCTGAAACTAATACATGTCCTTCTACACAAAAGATTCTCCCCATCCATTTTGAAGCCTATAACTACTTCCCCCTTTTTTCTCAAGGCCCTGTTCACACTGGAACAAGTTTGCATATTTCTGCTAAGCACAATTTCCAGAGCTTCTTTTTTCCTTGCTAGCTTTCTAGGCCAACTTGCCAGTTTTTAGGATTGGAAAATATTATTGAACCATGGTAGCATGCTAACAGTAGCAGGTAGTGCTAATGACTCTGGTGAGAATTTATAAGTGAAGCTAAGAATGAAGATTGTGTTCAGGAGCAGAGGAAGCTAAAGAGATGGGTAAAATTATTGCAGTTCAAGAAAGAACTTTGTTTTCAGTATTTCCTTGGTTGAAAACAGCAAATCTCTTGCAAATGTGTTGGGCCAATTTTCTTTTCTTGTTTAGCATTACACATACCAATGATTCTATTGGATTCAGTGTTTCCTGTGCTATTTTGCCAAGTTTGTTAAGGTCTTTCTCACTGAATGTGGAAGGATTTTAGAACAAATCTTAAGGCAACTTTAGCTAAATTCCAACAAATTTGGCTGTGATGCCAAAATAACTTATTTGTTGTGGGCTAATTTGTCATCCCCACTCCCTGTCATTCCTTCCCATAGCTTCACATTAGAGAATTCTCCTGTCACAGGGGAGGCTCATGTGAGAGCTGACTCTCCAGAGCCTATTCCAAGTCTGAAAACAGACAGGGCTGTCAAGTACAGGACAGATTCTGCAAAGTAGAGAAGATCTTAAACTGCCGAGTGGATCTTGACACAAGAGAATTTGACCCTACACATACAGGTTTCATCTCTGTTTCTGAAATAAATCTGCGTGACAGTTTTTGGGGTTTGCCTTGTTCAAACGTGCAACTATTTGGCCCACAGAATAACACAGTTTAAGTATAGGAACAGCACTTGTTGAAGTCAAAACATTGTTTATGTACAATTTAATCTCCTGTGATGGTGTATTTATTTGCTGTATACTTGCTTGAGTTATTTTCATCAAGAAATTCTGTCTATGTGTCGCTTTGGCAACATCTTTGCAGAGTTTACAACTTTGAAAAACATGTTGGCATCAACTATGCAGTCCTCCTAAACAGCTGCTCTGCAGTCATGCTGTTTCAACATGCCACCACACATGGCTGAATTATGCAAATAGTTAATATTAAATGACTGAGATACAAGAACAATTTGTACGCTCGATAAAGCTGGTCTGCGGAGTGTAACATCCATTCATATAACTGAGCTAGTGTGGGACAATTTAAAGGCAACAACATGATTCTTTTGCCTTTGTATCTTATATTAAAGGCAGCAGTGGACAGAAAGAAGGTATATGGCAGGAATGTTTTAAAAGGCTGAGTGTTTTTTTTTAACTCGTTACTAATAATGCAATGAAAATAAAATGCACATCAGTGTAATTTTCTGGCAAGTATTAAGAAATAAGTAAGATGTAACAAATGTTTGTCATTCAGCTATAAATATGAGTTACCCTGTTCTGATTGAGAGATAAGATAGAATGTTAATTATATAGAATATTAATATATTAACAGTATTGCTTATTAAAGACAACAGTATTTGTAAAAAGCTAGCAAACAAAAACATTAGTAGTTTAAAAAAATGTAAAATTGTCTTAAAATTTACTTTGAAAAGCTTTTCTACTGACATTGCTGTTCTAGTTCTCCAATAATGAATGCTCTAACTAACAATAGTGCAATAAATAATTATGTTCTAATAATTATACTCATTGCATGGGGGGGGAGAGAACGTTAGGCACTAGGTGATGCAGGATGACAAAAGATGTCCAGTTAAAGTCACAAAATATTATGGTTTTTTCCTTTCTCACTGTACTGTACCTCTTGAACAATCCATTTTGTTTAGCTGAGTAGTAAGAAAAGGTTACTTTTTTAATTAATACAAATAGTTTACAAAGAAAATCATTAGAACATCAAAAGAAGTCTGTGTTTCTATACGCTCTTGTTTTTCCTTTCCCATATTGGAACTTTCATTTTTCACAAAATTTCTTTTCTACTCTGATCCCATTTTTGCTGTAGGTCCTCTTAAGGTTTTTCATTGATTTTTCTTTTCTGATCTGGATAGAGACACGCATATATATTTCTAGTAAAGTATTTATAAGACTTCTATGCAAGACCTAGTGCTCTGGAGTACAATTTGTCACAGTCATTCAAATTAGATTTATAAGCTCCCTCGGCCTGATGAAACCAATTCAAAAGAATTATTTTAAATTAAATGGAAGCTTAAGTTAAAAGAGATAGTGTGGGTTCCTTATTACACAGTAAATGTTCTCTTTTACAGACTTTAAGCAATAGAAAATTTGAGTTGTATAAATTCTATGTGCCTGTTTATTTTCTTACTTTTACTAGTGTCCAATTAGTAATCTTATCAATTATGGCAAGTATATGTTCATGCTTGTTAGATTTCCTGATCCACTTACACATTTAGTTTGGCGAATATAAATTTATTATTTATTATTAAAACCCAAATATTTAATATTTAATATTTAATATGTTCAAATGTAATTTTACTGATTAACTTAGCGTTGTTCTTTTGTGGTTTTATAGGAACTAGCCACAATGAAACAGATTCTAATTAGTCTACATGGTAAACACTATGAACAAAATTTACCTCAGTCTCATACTGATGTAAAAAGTGCGACTGCAAAAAACAAACCCAACCCTTCAGTAAAACTGCTGCCAGAACATGAAGAAGAGAATGTATTTACACCTAAGCCAACATTATTTGTAAGTACTATAATAAGACTAAGTGCCATAAGCTTTTTTTGATAATTGTCCTCACTTTTTAAAAAGAAAAATATGGGTTCATACTTCAAGGAGATGTGTAATTAATTCAGCTGAATACTTGTAGCTCTTTATGGGAATGGTCAATGTTGAGGAGATAAATTATAGTTTGTGATGTTATTTAGCTATTTGATAGTTCTTAATAGATAGATCTTAAGTTCACAGCAAACTCGATTTTTTTTTAAATGCCATTACAATATTACAATATTAAGAGTGGTTAGCAAAATTTTAATAGCCAAAGGGATCCACAAACTATGTATACAATTTCAAATCCACCCCGATGATGTATGAGTTGAGAGCGTGTGTATATTTATATTGAGGAGCAGGAGTGAGGAAACAGGTGTATTTATGTATACTTATATTCGTGTGTATATGTATATTAATGTGTGAGTGTATATATCTAAATATATATTAAAAAATACATGCCCAGTATTCATACCACTTCTGTTACTAAGGACACCTGATACTATAAAACCCTGTTTTATTCCTTTAGAAACTAAATGCTTGGAATGAAATACTTCAAGTGGCCTGCTTCAGATTTAGTGCCTCTAGTCTTTGAAAGCTTCATGAAAATGCTTTAGAAGTTTCTGACTATGACTGTGTCTGAACTGATAAATTTGAGAGCCAAGTTGCAATGCTGAATCACAAAACAAATCATGACTCTTATTGACGCTTCTTAAGGCTGCCTTGCACTTGAGTGCCGTACGCTTCCCGACCCTGCTCTAGGGTAGGCTGGTTGTATGCACACTGCATAGCATGTGTGCTATTTTGGTCCAAATATATATATAGATAATTTTTTTTGTGGTGAAGACTTTAAAATTCAGACTCCTAAGCAATATGAGGTTTGTACGGCAGCACATCAGATAATGTTTTTATAGTACAAAATGTAGAAAATGGTTGCATCTCTTGGACACGATGTGAGGGCATTTGGGGATTTTAAGGGTTCAAAATTTGCTTGGATAGTGTTATGAGACTAAACACAGGCATACCCAGTGTTGTCTCACCCACAATCCTTTTGGAAGTGCTAAATCATACTACCCAAACTTTGTCTTTGACGGAGCTATTCAGTGATCCAAAACAGAGCCAAAATGTGAGCTAACAATTAGGTTGTGTAGATGATCCAGGGTTTCAGTGTTCCATCTGTCCTGTCTTACTTAGGGATATAGAAATGGTCTAGGAATTTAGAAAAAAAATGCTTTCACATTTAGAAATTGTGCCAAATTTCTCTTTCAAAAGTTCTAGTCTTTTCAGACTTCGGAGTAGGAGCTGAAGATGGGCAGATGGCATGGTTTCTTCTTAGATGGGGAAAGAAGTTAGTAGTCCTGTGAAAGTCCTGCCAATTTAGGTCAATTTCTAGAATTTTAAAAGCTTGTACAACTAGAGCAGATTTATTTTTATAACTAAAATCTTCAAAATGAGAGAAAGATGGAGATCAAAATGTGATGAGAACCCCCACCACAAGGCCAGCTGAATAAAGTCGATTTTTAAATTGAATGGTTTTAAGTCTTGGAGGAAAGAACGAATAGAGAGCAGAACTAGAAAGGGACAAGTTTAGGGACAACAGACAAAAGAGAGAGTACTCACTAGCACAAGAGATTATATCCAAGCCTGAAAGCAGAATAGTCTTTACCTTGTTCCACCTCCACTTCCTTAGTTTTATTTCTCTATACAAACAAGCACTGACTTTGCCACAAGAACGTTATGCAATCCTGTGTAGCAGTAGCCCATAGGATTATGAAGGCAAGGCAAAGTTGCTCACAGATAATTCTCTGCAATTAAAATACTTTCTACACTGTGAGAAAACTGCTGAATTCTTTCTTTTCTAATTATAATATTTTAAGAACTGTATTTCTGCATAAAGTGTTGGTCAGTTATGGCACACCTAAGGTCTCTTTTTCTAAGTTCCATCCCCTTCTCAAATGGGAAAGTCAGATGTTGCTATTTCAAATCAAACCTATTTATGGCACAGTTAATGTAGGTTTTCATTGTGATAGATACAAATAATTTACTTCTTACTGTATATTCTGCTTTTTATAACCTAGAAACAGGTTTTAATACAGATATGTAGTAATAATAATCTTAAATGCATAGTCTTGTTTTTAATTTATTTGCATTATCACTGTGAAATCCATAGTAAGGTAAGAGACATTAGTGTAGATTGCATGTTTTTCTTCTGACTTTCACTGTTTCACAATTAAAACATTCTTTATTTTACAGACAAATAAAGAGGCACCTGTATGGTACAAGAAACTGCAGAAGAAAACATCACCATAGCATTTTTCAAAAAAATATTCAAAATAATCCTTTGGGGAGCTTTTCTTTGAAGACAGTTATTTTTCACCATAATGATGCCCTTTTTGCCATAAAAGCAAACAACTGTTCTTTTATACTTGTCAAATGATCTTATGCTTCATAAAATAATTTTTAGATCTGTCATGTGAGTAAAATGTGTGGAAATAATGCATGCAATGATTTTTCTAACATATATTTGCATTTTGAAAGGTAAATAAACACTGGCATATTGTACACATTTATAATCTGAGCAGTTAAAGGGCGTGTTATTCAGAGTGTTCAAATTAATGCATGTTTCAGCTTTTTTATATTGTTTTTCTTGGACCCTGTGTTTCCTGCCACATACCTTGCAACTATTCTGGCTCATAGAAATTTAAAAAATATACATGAGTTAGCATCAGACTATATCCTACTTTCTAGGAAGGAAATTCATGTCAGGTGGAAAAAAAATTAATTTCTTATCTGTCTTGATTTGTATAGTTTGTCATTTGATGTCTTTTGTTCTACCAAACAGGCATTAAATATATTCTAAAGAAGCAATAAAATACATCTTAATTATCAGCACTGATACTTAACGGGCTAGATACACTTGTTCTAGTGTACTTGCATCAGTGTAATAATAAAAATAGAACCATGATGTGTGAGTACTGTAGCATGTAATGGTGAAATGGATAACTTGCCGTATTTAATTGTATGAAAATAAGCCCCACCTTCCAAGAACACAATCTACTTATCTATTCCACTCCACCATCTATTTAGACTATAGAAAAGGTCTCTAATATTTTAAAGCACTCTTGACTGCATACAGTACATTTTTTTATATAACATAAATACAGATGATACTAAGTGACTGTACACTGAAAACATTGTTCAGATTTCATTTAAGAGGAAGCTCCTTTTTCTTACCTCCTTTTCCTTGACAATATCTCTCCAACTGATTCACTGTTCCTACCTGGACATGAACAATAATTATTTACTATACAATACTGAGCTATCAAGTTTGTGATTCCTAGATACACTTTTCTTCATTTTCCAAACAGCGGTTTGAAACACAGCAATACTTTCTCTGCTCCAGGTAAGCTTCAGTTTATATTTTTTATATATATAATTCTAACAGAGTGAGGTAAAAACACTAGCAATTGCACATCACAGGCTTAAAATTACCGTTCTGTGAGGGAGGGAGGCCAAGTGTGTAGACAGAGGTAACATCTTTTATTAGAGTAACTGGTGTTCACTGGGGAAAAAAATACACA